>NC_140291.1:13295159-13335159 GCF_964030765.1 Micromesistius poutassou
ATGTGTCTATATGTGTGTGTGTGTGTGTGTACACAGTGTCTATGTGTGTGTGTGTGCGTGTGTGTGTGTGTACACAGTGTCTATGCGTGTGTCCACAGTGTGTCTGTGTGTGTGTGTCCCCAGTGTGTGGCTGTGACCTGTCCCGCGGGGGGTCCTTCCTTCGCAGCGGAGACTACCTCTGCACGCTGGACTACCAGCGTCTGCACGGGACGCGCTGCCAGGGCTGTGGGGAGTACGTGGAGGGCGAGGTGGTCACCGCCCTGGGGAAGGCCTACCACCCGGCCTGCTTCGTCTGCACCTCCTGCAGGTAGGAGGCCCCGAATCTCACCTGGGGTTCAGAGGTCAATGAGCTGCAACCCGTAGTCCAGATAATGAAGAACAGCAGTGTCTCCTCCCTCCACCGAAGGCTGCTTCATCAGCACGTCTCTGGTCTGAGTCACTAGTCTGAACATAGAGCTGGAGTATACTGGGTGTTATGGTGTTACAGATGTTTAAAGGTCTGCATATCTATATGTTTATGAATGAACATAACAATGTAGTTGTGTTGTTTTTAAGTCAACATAACGTTGTGGTTGCGTCAGATGTTGATGTGTTAACATAACGTTGTGGTTGTGTCAGATGTGTTAACATAACGTTGTGGTTGTGTCAGATGTGTTAAGATTGTTGTGGTTGTGTCAGATGTGTTAACATAACGTTGTGTTAGATGGTGATGTGTTAACATAACGTTGTGTCAGATGTTAATGTCTTAACATAACGTTGTGTTAGATGGTGATGTGTTAACATAACGTTGTGGTTGTTTGTGTTGTGGCTGTGTGTTCCAGACGTCCGTTTCCCACCGGCGACCGGGTCACCTTCAACCGGAAGGAGTGTCTGTGTCAGCACTGCTGCATCCAGCCCCACCCCTCCGTCTCCAATGACAACTCCTTCTCCAACAGTAAGTTACCATAGCAACAACTCCTTCTCCAAAAGGAAGTTACCATAGCAACAACACCTTCTCCAACAGTAAGTCCCCATAGCAACGACAACAGCCTAACAATTAGTAACCTTAGCAACAACAACTTATTCTGCAAACAGTTCATTACCATATCAAGAACACCTTCTCTAACAGTGAGTCACCATAGTAACAATAACATCATAACAATTAGTAACCATAGCAATAACTACTCCTTCTCCAACTGTGTGTGTGCATGCGTGCATGAGTGTGTTTGTGTGTGTGTGTGTTTGTGTGTGTTTGTGTATGTGTATGTGGGTGTGTGTGTGGGTATGTATGAGTGTGTGCATGCACGTGTGTGTGTGTGTATGTGTTTTTTTTGTGTGTGTGTGTGTGTGTGTGTGTGTGTGTGCAGATTGTTTGGGCTGTGGGATGGACATAAAGAACGGACAGGCCCTGCTAGCGCTGGAGGGCCAGTGGCACCTGGGCTGCTTCAAGTGCTCCACCTGCCACCGCCTGCTGACCGGGGAGTACATCAGCAGGTAGGCCCCAAGCCTCAGCCCCCTGGAGCACAGCGGGGGGGGGGGATTGTCGCCCTGTCTCTCCTGGCTGTCCACTCAAACTCAACAACGCTTCAAGGGCATCGAATCGTCACTTCCTTCTTTAAAAGCAGTTCTCATTTCTGCTATACCTGATGTTTCAGGAACGGGCTGCCCTACTGTGAGAGAGACTACCAGGTCCAGTTTGGGGTCCAGTGTGACGCCTGCAACCAGTTCATCATGGGCAAGGTTTTGGAGGTGAGGACATTGTGCAGACAATTTAATTTAACATTCTAGAGAAGATGTCGTTATGTTTCACTTTCAAGAGAATATTTTAGAGAAGAAAACATTATAGTTAACCTTCTCGAGAAACTTTCAAAGAAGAGATCATTCTAGTTCACTTTCTAGATAGCATTCCAGAGAAGATGGCTTTATGTTTCACTTTCTAGAGAACCTTCCAAAGATGAGGTCATTCTCGTTATCATCCTAGAAATCATTTCAGAGGACATGGTAGACTTAGAGGACAAAGCAGAGAACATTCTAGAGAAGAGAACCAACACACTCTTTATATCTACTGTGCTACTCTGCTTATCCTGTAGTAAGAATTTGTTGAGGCGTACACTGTGATAAAGTGTGTGTGTGTGTGTGTGTGTGTGTGTGTGTGTGTGTAAACATCTGGTTGGAGAAGTCCCTAGTCCCTTGCTCTCCTCTTCCCTCCCTCTATATCGCTCTCTCAGTCTGTATGAGAGGAGGAAGGAGAGAGATGGATCAAGAGGGTGGGAGGGAGGGAGAGAGAGAGAGAGAGAGAGAGAGGGAGGGAGTAAGGCTGGGAGAGATAGATGGAGAGAGTAAGACTGGGACGGAGGGAGGGAGAGAGAGAGAGTAAGGCTGGGAGAGAGATAGATAGAGAGAGGGAGAGTAAGGCTGGGAGGGAGAGAGAGTAAGGCTAGGGGGGAGAGAGGGAGAGAGTATGGCTGGGGGGAGAGAGGGAGAGAGTAAGGCTGGGACAGAGGGAGGGAGAGAGAGAGAGAGAGAGTAAGGCTTGGAGAGAGGGAGAGAGTAAGGCTGGGGGGAGAGAGGGAGAGAGTAAGGCTGGGGGGGACGGAGAGAGAAAAGGGGTGGGGCAGGGAGGAGTGAGATAGATAGGTCAGCAGAGAGAGAGAGTGAGGAGGGGAGTGAGGAGAGGAGAGTTTGCGGGGATAGAAGAGGGCTGAGGCAGGGAGAGACCAGCACAAGATAGGAGGTAGAGAGAGAGGAGCACTAGGAAGGTTGGTTGGAGTGAACTGGGCAGAGGTAAGAACTTTCTCATGTCTCCCTGTGTAATTATATGAGAACATAAGAATGATAAGAAGAGTGATGACAGTAGTGATAGAGTAGACCTTAGCTGGCAGCTGCTTTACTGATGCCACAAGTCATCTAGTACAACAATGTGAGGTTAATTTCACAATTTTTAAATAATATGTACGTGTGTGTGCGTGTATATGTGTGTGTGTGTGCACACACACACACACACACACACACACACACACACACACACACACACACACACACACACACACACACACACACACACACACACACCCACACCCACCCACCGGACCAGAGAATCAAAGTCTGTGGGTTTCCATGACAATCAGACCACTGGGGGAATGGTCGCTCATTCTTTCAGCATGTCTTCAGAGGGCCGGGCAGCGATGACATCAGCACACTGCAGTGATGTCATCATGTTGCTGAAGAGCTCCCTCACGGAAGAAGAACTTGAAAATGTTTTCAGATGTGGGACCTGACCTCGGGGAACCTTGAGAGGAACCTAGAATAACAAGACGCTCACTCTAGTTTTAACGTCCTGATGTTAACAAGTCCATGTCCAGTACACTGCAGCTGGAGGCGCCGTGATGTCACTCGGAGTGTTATGTTGATGTTGTTCATCTTCACGGGGTTTCAGGCTGGAGATAGACACTTCCACCCAAGCTGTGCTCAATGCTGCAGATGTGACCTCCTCTTCAGAGAAGGAGAAGAGATGTTCCTACAAGGTGAGAGAGAGAGACACACACACACACACACACACACACTGAGAGATCATCCATTTGAAAGCTTGTCTCTCTCACACCACAACGTTGGTGTCACATGTCTCAGCCTCTGCCAGTCCAGCATGTCAGTGGGTTCTTGGGGAAAAGGTTCTGGTTTGGAACTCGAAACTCAGCCGTCTACCTAGGTATACCTAGGTTGTACTTAATTGTGTAGCATGTACTTAATTGTGTTGTGCATGCATGTTGTGTAGCATGTACTTAGTTGTGTAGCATCTGCAGTAGCTAGCTATCACTGCTGTACACAGGGAATGGGGTCAGCCTGGCGATTGTTAGTACTTGCACTTGGTTCTATGAACATCTTTACTGTACCGACGGCGATATATTGTTTCACTTCTTATGACAAATGTACTTATTGTAAGTCGCTTTGGATAAAAGCGTCTGCTCAATGCCCTAAATGTAAATGTAATGTATCCTTGGGCTAGGCAGCCCTTAGCCCTACCAACTCCTTAATGACATGATGTACGATGCATGTGAGCTCCCCATAAGTCACTGTTAGACGCTGTGTGGACACTTGATTAGGAGTGTCCTAGGAGGCCCTCTGGGAGCTGGACCGAGGCCCTAATGTGATGTACACCTCCTCTCCGCAGCCTCCACCATGTGGCACCCCGACTGCAGGAGCAGCAGCGGTGGAGACACCCGCTCCAGGGTCAGTTCCCACACCTGCACCCTCTGACACCTATCTGACACCTCGTTACACCCTTAATTCAACCCTAAGTTACACCACGATTAAACCCTTAAACCCTTTTTACACCCTTAATTAAATCTTAGTTGCTCATTAATTACACCCTTAATCATACCCTTATTTATACCTTAGTTACAACCTTAATTTAACCCTTTGTTATTCCTATTCAAACTCCTAAAAAGTGGGGCAATAGTGAATTTTTCATCAAAAATTCATATTTGAGTTCAACTTATTTTTAATTGATCATGGACCCTTCAAAGTTCACAGTATAAGTGTCATGCTAGTATTATATGTAATCAGGGGTCTTACTTTCTAATGAGAGGTTAAGAAGTGTCTGGTGTCTCTGGTCTTCCCTCCTAGAGGTCCACAACCCCAAGTCTCCATTACCTCTTCCCCCCATCTGAACTACAGGTCAACACCTGCTAGTCACTCTTTGTTAGCATGGTAGTAGCATGGCTAACTAGCTAACTAGCCTCTGCTTGCTTATGCCTTACAAACAAAACCAAAGATAGCCAGGTTTCATGCTGCTGTCCAGTGGCTGGTGAACTACAGCAGATTGGTGGCAGCAGGTTGGATCCTCTACCACTCAGGGCACCTTTAACCTAATGTGGCCCATATCTGTCACCCGTTAGGGTGAAGGTTGTTGGTTTGCATGTTTGACACCGGCGCCCTCTTGTGTTCTGTGTTCTGGAGAAGCGGGGCCCTCGTGTGTTCTGTGTTCTGTGTTCTGTGTTCTGGAGAAGCAGGGCCCTCGTGTGTTCGGTGTTCTGGAAAACCGGGGCCCTCGTGTGTTCTGTGTTCTGTGCTCTTGAGAACTGGGGCCCTTGTTTGTTTGTTTTTGCACCACTACACCAAAAATAATTCCTTGCATGTGTAAACATACTTGGCAATAAATAAGATTCTGATTCTGATTATGTGTTCTGTGTTCTGGAGAACCATTGTGCCATTGTTATTATCCAAGATCCATTGTTATTATCCAGCCTGAAGGCCATCAGTACGTTCCATCAATAGGCCAGACGTCCAGAGGTCCTGAACAGCTCACCTGGTAGAGCCTGGCATTAACACTGCCAGGGTTAGGGGTTTCATTCCCTGTCTAGTAGGGCAAGGCATTAACACCACCAGGGCTAAGGGTTCCATCCCCTGTCTAGCACACCTGGTAGAGCTAATTAGCTGTTAATTAGCAGGTGATCATAGCTAGCATAGTAATGCATAACTAGCAGGTCATAAACACAGAGAATGTGGTGTGTATATGAAGTGAGTGTGCGCCTCCTTACATTGAGATCAATTGAGAACAACTCAAAATCTCAAATGCATGTCTCTAATAATAAATGTGAACAAGCTCTAATCCTTATACATGTCCTTCCCGTGTGGCATGTTAAATACCTCAGAACTCAGGAGGGTGGGACGGTGGTGGTTATTGATCCCTACCAAGTCCTGGTAAGCTCCACCCGTGCTGCCCAGAATCGTGCAGTGATTATTAGCTGGCGATTATTTGACAAAAGTTATAACCATCTCTCACCTAAAAACCTGAACTAGCCACCTCTAACCTAATACCTAATAATCCACTCGACCACTTCTAACCGTATACCTATACCACTTAACCTCCTCTCACCTAATACATAAGCTTAATAATCTCTAACCTAATACCTAAACTTAACCATCTCTATCGTTGCGCCACTAGCCAATCAAAGCATGATTCTGAGCAGCATGGTCAGGCCCTGTGGTGGGATCCATAATTATGCGGTACAGTTAGAAATATTATACCATGAGATAAAACGATTGATTTCATTGATATATGTGTTCTGCTTGACTGCGTGCCTTCCTCTGTCAGTGACTATTTAGATTTGACTGCACCCAGCTAATGTCTGACCAATCAGGACATGTCTTCCTTGATTGGTTCTGGGAAATTAGGTTGCCTGTAAATCACAGAAGCGTGAATGCAACACTTCTCAATGGCTGGGAGAAGAATAGGGAGGAGGAAGCAGCGAGGAATAGGGAGGAGGGAGCAGAGAGGGATAGGGAGGAGGGAGAGAGCGAGAGAGGAATAGGGAGGAGGGAGCAGAGAGGGATAGGAAGGAGGGAGAGAGAGAGGAATAGGGAGGAGGGAGAGAGAGGGATAGGGAGGAGGGAGAGAGAGAGAGGAATAGGGAGGAGGGAGAGAGAGGGATAGGAAGGAGGGAGAGAGAGAGAGGAATAGGGAGGAGGGAGAGAGAGGGATAGGGAGGAGGGAGAGAGAGGGATAGGGAGGAGGGAGAGAGAGGGATAGAGAGGAGGGAGCAGAGATGTTGAATGGCACTTTATACTCTCTATAACTGACACGTTTTCCTGATTGAGAAGACCAAACATAATTAACATTCATGCAATGTCAGAGAAATGAATCAGGTATCAGTCTCTGGGCCTTAGTCCCTCCATGTTCTGCTAGAAACACGTCTACCAGTAGGACAGAACCAGAGGCCTCTCTCTGTCTTCAACCTGGTCTCCTTGCTGTTTCCCCCTGCAGGCGACAAGGTCTTCAACAGGGAGCGTTTCGTCCCGGCCGGACTCCACCGTGCCCACCTCCCCTGGTCACTCCATCTACGTGAGTGACAAGTAGAGCAGCCTCCGTCATTCACCAGAGGAGCACCACTAACCCTACTGACACTAGCCTCCATCATTCACCGGAGGACCACCACTAACCCTACTGACACTAGCCTCCATCATACACCAGAGGAGCACCACTAACCCTACTGACACTAGCCTCCGTCATACACCAGAGGAGCACCACTAACCCTACTGACACTAGCCTCCGTCATACACCAGAGGACCACCACTAACCCTACTGACACTAGCCTCCGTCATACACCAGAGGAGCACCACTAACCCTACTGACACTAGCCTCCATCATTCACTAGAGGACCACTAACCCTACTGACACTAGCCTCCGTCATTCACTAGAAGAGCACCACTAACCCTACTGACACTAGCCTCCGTCATACACCAGAGGAGCACCACTAACCCTACTGACACTAGCCTCCGTCATACACTAGAAGAGCACCACTAACCCTACTGACACTAGCCTCCATCATACACCAGAGCAGGGGTGTCAAACTCAATCGCACAGGGGGCCAAAACTCAAAGCACACATAGGTTGCGGGCCGAACAGGATAAACATTTATTGAACAGACTAAAACTATAAACGTTTTTTGAACATAATATGAATCGAAAACAGACAGGATACAATATCATTCTAAAAGAAATAAATAAACTTAAAATATTTTTCTCTCCATTAAAATAGCCTATCTCCTGTCATAATTATATAAATTCAAAATATGAACATGCTGGAAAGAAATCAGAAAATAAAAATGGTGCTTTTAAGTAAAAGTTAAAATCATAACAAATCAAAACATTCCATTTTCTTTGCTCTTATGCAAGTTTGTCAGAGCTTGATGCTTGGCATCTTTTCTTGGCAACACGTTTGTTTATGTTTGGGGTTAGGTTCTGCGTTGTGGAGATTCTCAGGATGGATTGCAGGTGTTCATCTGTGAGACGTTTTGTTCATTTTCATCACAGATGAAACAGCTGCTCACACATATTTGTGCCGCCAAACATACACAGGGTTTGAGCCGCATGTTGACGGAGCTGGGGCATTGCTTCAGGAATGAAGCGAATGAACTGTGTGGGCCCCACAGTGTCGTACTCTGCCTTTAGTGTCCCGTTACATTGCAGCTCTATCAGCTCCATCTGCATCTGTACAGGTGCAGATTCCACTGCATCATACATATCAGTGATCATGCGCTCCCGTCCCTGGAGCTGAAGGTTTAAGACGCTGAGATGCGTAGTTATGTCGGCCAGAAACGCCAACTCACATTTCCACTTTTCATCCCGCAGAACTGTGGAGTCTTTTCCTTTACTGTCCATGAACTGACAGATTTCCTCGCCCAGCTCAAAAAGTCTATTGATAACTTTTCCCCGACTTAGGGTTAGGGTTAGGGTTAGTGGGTTAGGGTTAGGGTTAGCCACCGCACCTCCGTATGATAAGGCATGTTGCCAAACTCTGAATCTATTTCCCGCAGAAAAGACTGAAATTGGCGGTGATTTAAACCTTGGGCTCTGATGAAGTTTACAGTTTGTGTTACAGTGTTCATCACATGATCCATTTTTAGGACTTTACCGCACAGTGCTTCTTGGTGTATGATGCAGTGATATGCTGTCAACTCACCAGCACAATTCTCCTCCTGCATCTTTAAGTGCATCCTTCCCACTAGTCCACTTTTTTCACCGCACATTGCCGGTGCTCCATCTGTTGTAAGCCCAACAAGTCCCAAGGCAGTTTCATGTCGGTTACACTTTGACATACATTTTCAAAGATGTCTTTTCCTTTCGTTGTCCCGTGCATTGATTTAAAGGTCCCATGGCATGCTATTTTATGGATGCTTTAATATAGGTGTTAGTGGGCCCCTAATACAGTACTTGAAGACGTTCAAGAAATTCAGCCTCGGTGCAGAGTTACAGCCACTACGAGCCAGTCCCACAATGAGCTCACCACAAACGCGCCGTTTTTAGAGGCGGGTCCAGGTGGAGGGTGGGGGCGTGGCCCTGAGCAGCTTGCGGCCACGGTACCACGCGCTAGTGTTTACAGTGGAACACTGAACACTCCGGGTGCTCCGGCGGGAGTATGAATCTCAAACGACTGCGTCGGGTTCTCAGACACCTCTGGTTCTTCCACTTCCACGTCAATATTAAGTACAGACTGAACGGCGAAATGGAGGAGAAGGGGATTGTTGCCCGCAATTGTTGCCCGGGGTTGTCTGTGTCGGGTTGGTTGAGAAGGAATTGGGAACCGCGACATGGAGGAGAAAATGATTTTTCTCCTCCATGTCTGCTGTGATGTCAGATTCCTCTTCAACTCCTCTACCTTCTGTAGATTCTGCTCTGCATCCAGGTGTTTTAACTTGTCCTGATGTTTTGTCTCGTAGTGCCGTCTTAGATTATACTCACACAGGTTTACCGGCAATGTCAGTAAACATATACTCATTCTCCCACCGGTTTTGAAAGGCTCTGTTTTCAGAATCAACTTTTCTCTTAGCCATTGTTAGGGGCTAGCTTTGATTTGAAATTAAAGTTGAATACATCAACAGACGTTTGATCTGACGTAGTTGACGCGGGAATGATCACAGCTAGCAGACCACAACTGTGAACACTTCTGCCTTGTTGTGTAACATTTTTTGTGTCCTTTTTTACTTGTGTATTTGTTTATATTTGTATTTTTATTCTGTCACTGTAATGATTTTGTGACCTGCCTATGGACTGTCGATGTAAGCTAGCAGTTTTGCTAACTCCGGCATGTTTACTTCTCTTCTTAAAAATTGAAACATCAGGGCTTTTTTTTTCTGACTTTCATCTGTCCTTCATCCACACAGGACCCCCCCTTCTGAACATTCTCCCCCATCCCGACTGAACCACAGAAGCCCCTCTTACGATAGGACACCACTTAGCATGTAGAAAGAACAACAGAAAAAAAATTATTGAAAGACTTTCCATATACTTTTGCCTTACATATGTAAATCCAATCCCCCTTCTTGCAGCTACCTTGAAGGACTTGGACTGGGGAACACTAGTTTCTTCTAATGAAAGAGATAAACAGCTACACGCTAGATGTTTTCCTCTCAAAAATGACTGCCTTACCAGAACCACTAGAACCTGTTTAAACCAGTATAACTGGTGTAGTGTATAGTGTACAAATCAAGATAAATCAAATTGAATTGGAGTGAAGCCCAATCAACCTACCACCTCTAATCGGAATGTCAGCATCCAGACAAACTATAATCCCAGTAGAATCCTGGTTTTTCCTGGTTAGCCTTATTCAATCCACCAGACTTTCCTGACAATCAATGAAAGTCAGGGACAGCATTCAGCAGTAAAGTTCAGTTTTGGCTGTTGATGATTTGTTGTTTAGGTATTCTTGCGGTAAAGTAAGAGTGTCTGTGTTCGGAGGCAGTAGATTAGCATAAACAGCCACACATTCCATCTAGTTCTAAGACTCTGCTTGAAGCTGTGTCCATGGGAAAAAAGAAAACGGAATTTCCTCATAGTGACCTTTGAACCCTCACCCTAACCCCAACCCTCCACCCCCCTCCCTCCCTCTCCTCGAACCCCAGGCTAAAGTAGACGAGCAGGCGGTTGATTACCGAGACTTAGCTGCCCTCCCGAGAGTCAAGGCCATCTTTGACATCGATCGCCCAGACTTGCTCTCCTACGGCACCTTCCATGAGACCCAGAACCACCAGTCCTCCAAGCAGGTCCCTGCTCAGGTACGCCCCTCAGCCAGCCCCCATGGCCACTTCCTTTACTAAACTTTAGTCATACAGCAGACACTTTTAACCGTGAGGTTTAGGATCAACTACGGTGGCCTGTACTTGCCTGTATTGTGTAAGGTGTCCTGTACCGGCCTGTATTGTCAGGTGTCCTGTACTGGCCTGTATTGTGTAAGGTGTCCGGTACTGGCCTGTATTGTGTAAGGTGTCCTGTACTGTCTCTTATTGTGTAAGGTAGGTACTTCCAAAATGATGTGATGGACTACCACAGCTTAGTTTAGCCAATTGTCAAGTGATGAGGTTCCTTGATAGAGTGATGAATTATATTTCTAATTTAGACACTAGAAATCTTCTAAGTACATAGGAAATGTTGGCGAAAGGACTGAGCTTGTCTGTTTTCACTGGCTATGTGAGGCACATCCGAGAGAGGGTTAAGCTTCTCGGAAACTTATTCATTCAACGTCTCCTCTTTCCTTGTGTTTAGTGTCAGACGGCGGGAGTTTCCTCTCCTCCTCTGAATGAGATAAAGTTTCAAGTATTTCATATTCTAAGAATAGATAGAGCAGACACATAAAGCTATATGTAGTAATTAAGGTAACCCTAACCGATCAGTATGTAACTAGAGGTCAAGATGTGTTCAGGTCTACAGTATGTAACTAGAGGTCTAGTTGGGTTCAGGTCTACACTATGTGCTGATGGAGGTGTGATATGAAGGTCTACACTATGTGCTGATGGAGGTGTGTTATGAAGGTCTACAGTATGTGCTGATGGCGGTGTGTTATGAAGGTCTCTCCTGAGAGATGGCGGAGGAGCGCGGAGCCCGGGTCTATCCACCGCCACAGCTACACCCCCAGCGTCTCCCCGCAGCACTTCCACCGACCGGGTGAGACCACTCATCATCACCATGCACATGATTCAGCTTTAAAAGAAGATTTACAAGTTGGCCTGAGAACAATCAAAGGATATAATTAGCACTATAAAATCAAAACAATAGTAGGCCACTACTTTCTTTTTTCAGTGGTTTTGCAAATTATATTGAACTTCTGCAAATGAAACAAACAAACAAGGCTAGACAAAATACAGGCATGTGTGTGTGTGTGTGTGTGTTGCTTTAATCTTGGTTAAGGATTTAGGAGTTATTCCTGATGAGGTGGCTCCTCCCCTCTCCTTACTTCACTCTTCTCTCCATCTCTTTTTGTTACTTTTCCTCCTTCTCCTCCTCCTCTTCCTGGGTGAAATTGACAGGCATAACTTCCTGTCTGTCAGGCTCCCGGTTTTCCTCCCCCTTTTCTGACCACTTCCTCCCCATAAGTGCAGGTAAGCCCCTCCCCTTCCTCCCTCTAGGCTCATCTACTCTTGTCCCCCTCCTGACCTCGGAGGACGTCCACCTGTGTCAGAGCTTCTTATCTGCAGGGAGCTAACCTAGCCTGGCTAGCTCCCATTCATACCTCTTCTCTCTCTTTCTCCGTCATCCTTACTTACTTTCACTTTTCAGTGCACTTTTCAATGTTAAAGGGTCCCATATTTGACCACCAAGTGAGAGCTTGATTAGCTATTACAAACAATCCCCTTCTTAATGTAGCCCATACAAATCCTCATTCAATTCAATTGAAATAGATGAAATACATTTTTAAAATCTTGTAATGGCTTACCAACATCACACCTGCTGGTAAAAACAGTTGCCCTTTAATGTCTCCATCAAGAGATACCATTACTGTATTCATAACTGTATACCCTTAATAATACTTATGTTTATTTAAACCTTCACTATCAAACTATTATACTGCAGGTATTTACTCCATTTAAATATTTCTGAACTAGAAAGTCTCTCTAGAAGAAACAACCCATTGCGAGTCAATCCATCATTGTAAAGTTTGTCTACGGACGGTTTATTATGGATAACTCGTTGCTCTCCTACTGCTTGCTGAATAAGACGAGACAAGTTTAGAATAGGCGTAGTGGACAGCTGTCATCTGAACTCGGACCATGATTGAGATGTGTTCCTATGGGGAGCCACGTTGACCTTCAAGGACAGGAAATAAACACCTGAAAAAAGTGACAATTAAAGAAAATGAGGGATAAGGAATGAATGTGTGTGCTGTTTCTTGGTGTTGCGTTCTGCTGTTTGCGGTGCTACAGCCCCGGCCTGTTGTGTCCCAGCACCTGAGCTGCTGTCTCCTGCTAGTGGATCTAACTTCATTATTTAAACCTTCGTCTGCAGCACATCAAGACAACCTGTACATGAAGCCCCCCATTTACAAACAGCATGGTAAGCTCTCACACACAGGTGTGTGTGTGTGTGTGTGTGTGTGTGTGTGTGTGTCGGAGGGTGGGTGGGTGGTTTGTGGGCATGTGTGTTTTTCAGGCTAGTCTGGTGATGTGTAACTTATAACTGATAAGAAAATGTACCTACATTCAATAAATATAATAAAGCACACATAAATTAATACAAAAATAAGAATCTAATATGATTGTGAACCTGTAGGCTTGGTAGTTGGAAGACTCCCTAACCACTACCTGCTCCCTCAGGACATAGGCCTATCTTGGTTTCCTAACTAAATCTAATTAAGTGTAGGGTTAAATGCCAGAGCTTGTGCCACAGGATTAAAGGTCGTCTCCCAGGATTAAAGGTTATCTATTAGGGCTTAAAGGTCAACTACAAGGGTCTAATTGTTGGTTCTCCTGTAGACACGCCTCCAGCTGCCTACCAGACCTCCTCTCTGCCTGGCCATGGCCGGCACAGCGGCCTCTTCTGTCAGGTAGGCACCAGGAGCACGCACACACACACACACACACACACACACACACACACACACACACACACACATAAACAAACAAACATAACCATAACCACACACATACACACAAATAAACAAACAAATATACACACATGAACATAACCATAACCGTACACAACCACACACACATAAACCCACACAAACACACACACACACACACACACACACACACACACACACACACCTGTGTGTGAGAGCTTACCATGCTGTTTGTAAATGGGGGGCTTCATGTACAGGTTGTCTTGATGTTCTGCAGAGGCAGGTTTAAATAATGAAGTTAGATCCACTAGCAGGAGGCAACAGCTTCCTTATCGTTCATTAAAGTTCTTTGGTCGTGCACGTTGCACCACAGACATTAGTAGAAATGTCTACAAAGAATATGCATATTTTAAATCAACTATGGTACATAGTTTCCTTTAACACGTACAGAAACCCTGCTAACACACGGGTAACACACTAACCTCATGTTGTTTCCCTGTCTTCTTTCATGTGTGATGATGAAGCAGTATGGATATCCATACCACCAGCATGGATACGCAACAGATGGAACTACTGGTGAGATGCTGGAGCAGGGATATCCAACAGGGGGAATATATAAGTCATGCATATATTTTCTATTAATTAGTTGTTGCAACTTACAAAACCAGGTCATACATTTATCAGAGTAGGCAAACAACATAACAGAAAATAAAAAAGTTGATAAAAGGTTTATCAAGTTGATAAAATATTTGTTGTTCCCAAAATAACTTATACATGATATTAACTAGGCCCAGAATAATTACAAAGAAGGAAAAAAAATGCTAACTGCTAACATGTAAGATGTTTAGTACTACTGTAGAGTATAGAGGACCTTTAGTACTATTATAGAGTATAGATGACGTTTAATACTACTGTAGAGTATAGAGGACCTTTAGTACTATTGTAGAGTATAGATGACGTTTAATACTACTGTAGAGTATAGAGGACCTTTAGTACTATTGTAGAGTATAGATGACATTTAATACTACTGTAGAGTATAGAGGACCTTTAGTACTATTGTAAAGTATAGATGACGTTTAATACTACTGTAGAGTATAGAGGACCTTTAGTACTATTGTAAAGTATAGATGACGTTTAATACTACTGTAGAGTATAGAGGACCTTTAGTACCAGAGTATAGAGGATTTTTAGTACCATTGTAGCGTATAGAGGACCTTTAGTACTAGGGTATATAAGACTGTATTAAGTTCAATGTACAGAGTATAAAGGTTGTATTCCAGTGTAGATGATACTAAAAGGTTCCCTCCTCTCCTTCTGTTTGTCTCTCCCAGGTGCCGAGGTGAGAGATCCTAAGTACTTCAAACCTAAAAGTGTCCCCATAGGCTGTTCAAGGTAATGCTAACACGCTATCCCTGCTCGGCGTGTAGCTGAGCCGTGACCTCCGACCTGCGTTCTCACAGCTGGACCGCGGGCTGTCCCTGCCCAACCTCCTGGAACACACTGTGAGTACTACTGTGGTACTACTGCAGTACTCTACCACAACGCTTACCTCAACACTGCTACTACTGTAGTATTACTGCAGTACTCTACCACAACGCTTACCTCAACACTGCTACTACTGTGGTACTACTGCAGTAGTCTACCACAACGCTTACCTCAACACTACTACTACTACTGTAGTACTACTGCAGTACTCTACCACAACGCTTACCTCAACACTGCTACTACTGTAGTATTACTGCAGCACTCTACCACAAATCTTACCTCAACACTGCTACTACTGTAGTACTACTGCAGTACTCTACAACAACTCTTACAGTCACCTCCGCCTACCTGCTCCTGATGAGCTAGCTGTCGCCCTGCGTGGTTGACTCTGACGTTGGTGTGTCAATGTGTTTATGAACCGTTGTAAGCTGCTTTGGATAAAAGCGGCTAAATGCCCTAAATAATGTCAACACCGTGCAAGTACTGCTACTATAGTACTACTACAATACATTACTTCTTACCTTAACCTGCTGAATACTGGAGTACAGTGCAGTACTACTAGAATATTTATTTATTGAAAGAGATTTAGATTTTGTATTATGGTGAAAACAATATTTACAAAAATTATATATATATTTTTTTTAATTTGATAAATGCCTTGATAAAACACACACACACACACACACACAAAATACACTAGATGTAAAACTTTCAGTATGCTGGGTTTTGTCATGTTAAGTTGGGTTTGTGTCATTTTTTTTACAACCGATTATTAACCAGGTTTACCCGTATGAAGTACTGGCTGTCACCCCTAGAGGGCGGGCCAAACTCCCCAAGAACGTAGACAGGACAAGACTCGAGGTAACGAAGTTCAACAATTTCGTTCATAAAAATAAAAAAAAGATTTCATCAATAAATGTAACCTTCAAGTAACCTTCATTTTATTGAACTTGTATCTTTCATCTTTTTCTGTTTCTCTTTAAGCGCTATCTTTCTCCAGACTCCTTCTACAAAGTGTTTGAGATGAACTTCCAGCAGTTCAACCAGCTTCCTCTGTGGAGACGCAATGACTTGAAGAAGATAGTGAACCTCTTCTAGTCCAAGAGGCTCACCTCATGAACCAACTCCCCCTCACCATCGCCTTTTGGTTTCATTGTTCCTCAGCTTGAATTTAAAAAGATTTTTACCAACCAGATAATTCTTAGTCATGGGTTTTGAATGTTTAGCCTAGGCCTACTTCTGTGTACTTCTGTGTCATAAATCCCCTCCTTGACACGTTTTCTGTATTTTTTTCTGGTACTTTTGTAGAAATCACTTGACTTTGAAACATGTTTCCCCAAGAGAAGTTAGATTGAAAAAAAACAACCTTACTGTATTAGCCTATTCCTCAACAAAACACCACTAACATGCACTATCTTTCCATTTAAATCCTTTAACTTTTATTTTCTAAACCTTGTAGGCGGTCCTTTTGATTTCAACGTTGTTCAGTACACGAGATAGCACAATAACTGTCATTTACAGACTAATTGTGTGATCAAAAGATGAAACAATCAAAGATATTTGATTGTCTATCTGATGCATTCACACTCCTGTTATTCATTTATATTCAACTACAATATAAAGGAAGCTAAGCTAAACCACTGCTTTGTGGCACGCAAATAACGGGTTTACTGTTTAAACACAAATGTGATTCATAGTTATTTACTGAGGACTATAGGCAGGACCCACATTTTAAAATATGTTGAAATGACAATCATTATAGGACAATAAGAAACGATTTAAAGGGAAATGTAAAATAAAAGTAGAATACTAAAATGAATATTGAATGTATCGGCAGCCACACAGAAGTGGAAGTTTCTACCAAATGGGATAGACCAGTGGTTCTCAAACTTTTTACCATGAGTACCACCTTAGAAATGATTTGGCTCTCCAAGTACCACCGGAATTAAAATAAAGTTTACAAAGAAGGCATTAATATTAATAATATGATTTATTATTCACAGAACTTTACTTGACTGAACAACCAACTGTAGACTATGTAAACTCATACAAACACGACTTACATAAATATACTTAAGTAGCTAAGTAAGTAACAATCGAAAGTATTGCTCAACTCACGGTTAATTGGTGGTCCTTTGTCTCCCCTGTGTCCTTCATCGTGGAGTCCAGGGAGAGGGTTTAGATACAGCAGCGGGGCGGTCAATGGTGGACGACGGGACCCTCATAGTCCCGCATCCTGCTGACTGATGACACCTGCATGGCCCGCTGCAGAACAATACACCTGTTGCTCACCCTAGCCAAGGCTTCTAGTGGTGAACTTGTAAGGCTGTCCTCCGGTCGATATAACACGGGCACGATAACAAACGCTGCTGTTAAAAGTCTTGGAACACTGCCTTCTTCCAGTAGAGCGAGTTGCAGAACGGTAAGAAAAAAACAGCACGTAGAGAAGCTGGGAGGCGGACAACGCTTGAAATAACCCTTCCCTCCTTATCCTAAACTATTTGAAATAGCTCGATGGGACTAATCATCGAAACAACACATCTAGTGGCAGACTGAGTGAAGCAGGCACGACGGTTCAACAGTTCACCTGCTCTACCCGTTATCCTGGCTAGTCCATTCTGTGTTTGGCAACCAATCGACTGGTGTAATTCGTGTGCGTGTTGTCCCTGGAGATCCGCGGTGTACAACAGCGGCGGCGGCTCTCTGGTGAAGAAATCACTAGAGCACCTCCACGCTCTTCTCTCGACGCTCTAGCGCCCTCTGCTGGAGACACCTTTGAGTAGTGTCGCGCCGAAGACAAACATTGATTGATTGATTGATTGACATTACATTTATATAAATTTACATTTATACATTTATTTCAGACATATCAATAACACAAAAAAATGAAAAGCACTAAAAATCAATGAACGAAAACGATGTTAAAATTATTTCATAAATAAGAAATAGGAAAAATGAAATAAAAAGTATGTACAATATATATATATATGTTTTGGTTCTTATTACAATACAAAGTTATTATTGCTGCTATTACCACAACATTGCAGTTACATGCAATATACATATTTGTTTATTGTACTCATCCACCAATTATTGTACGCCTATGTGACCTATATGCTTACAAAAGTCCAAGAAGTCCAAAAAGTTAAAACCACTATTACACTTGAATTAAATATTTTATTGAGGATCTCCCAGGTGCAATGCACACACTTTTAATACTGTACATAAATAAAGCTGAATTAGCATTCCTTAAATGTGACATTGTGAAAGAATAGAAGAGATAGAAAAGAATATGGTTCAGATTCTGGACACATTGGGTATAGGCCTTCCTATATTAGGATTCCTCCATGATTGGTTTCTCTTCACAAACGTCCTTCTCCTGAAATGAAAAGAAGACAAGCATAAATAAGACCGATCCATAAATCCAATTGTAAGAGTGAAGTTTAGGGCTCGCTGTTTCCATGAGGTGCCTCAAAGTATTGGACCGCAGGAGAGGACAGAGGCAGGGCCGAGCATTTTGTCTTGGTACAAAAACACTCAGGTGGCTTCGTGACTGACTGATAACAGTGACATCATCACTGGTGACGTCCACCCGGCTGGCGTCTGCGGGTTTGAATCCGCCGAAAGAAGACCGCTGGCTGTAATCGATTGGTTTATTTTTGTCACAAAGGAATAAAGGAGTCACAGTGGGTGACAGACGGACTGGACGCTTCATTCCTGGATCACCTTTGACGCATATCGTTTTTCTCTGTGACTCATTTTGTTGCCAGGAGCGGAGGGGGGTGGGGGGGGGGTGGAGCGGCCAGGAGTGGGGGGGGGGGGATCTGAGACATTTCAGGTCAAATAAGCTGTACTTTAATCCCAGTATGGAAGTTAGGAGGTCCCAAAAAGCACACCGGACAGTAATAGGAATTGAAAGGAGATTTGTATTCATACGATGAGCTGTATGTTAAACATCTATATTTAACGTTGCGTGTGGCATGGACATTCGCTACAGTCATATAAAAGTATCAACAGGTAGTAAACGTACACACCCTGGACGTTGAGGGAGACCTTTACTCAGACGTTATGGACTGTGACATGTCTCATCCGGACCCTCCAAACCCCCCCCCCCCCCCCCGGACCCTCAGAGCACCTCACCCGGTGCTTCTCCTCCTTGTCCTTCCTCCTGAGCTCCGCGTCGATCACGTCGAAGAACTCGGCCTCTGCGCGGGCGATCATCTCCTCGGGGCTCTCCTCGCCGTCCCCCTCCTGGGCCGCCGCCGCGCCGGCGTCCTCGTCCTTGCTCTGCTCCGAGCGGCTGCGCTCCTTCAGACGCAGCTCTCTCTGCCGCGCCTCCAGGATCTTCTCCCGCTTGGTTTCCCGCTCAAACATCTGGAAGAAAGGCAAAGGCGATTGGTTCCCCCCCCGACCGACCGAGGCCCCTCCCCCTGTCCTGGGACTCGCACCGCGGGATCTGCACATTGTGAAATGACTTGTAACGGCTGGTTACACTGAGCTGGGTACAGCTTCGAAAGATAGATTTGTCCTAAAAATCAACCCCAAAAATACAACTTAGTTTACGTCCTTAAAAACAGCAAATAAATAAAAGGCAAACAAGATTTTGTTTGTCACCTAATATTTTTACAGCATGAGGCTTTTGCTCATCACAAAATGATCTGTATCCAAAGTCGCCGTAGGTCTCTGAAGATAAAAGCCTCCTCAACATGACAACTCCACAACTCATGTCATGAATGAAACTTTTTTTTTGTTGCAGAGACATAATCGTCGCTAATGACTGAGTCTGCTACCTTTAAGCACCGGGGCACGTGTCAGGTACGACGCACGTGCACTAGCTGAATACCCGTCCCCAGGATCATTAAAAGAGCAGCCTCACCGTTAATGCCGTCAGGGATAACTCTGTTCCTCCGACTTCTGCTAAAAGGCTCTACGGATGACGGACACACAACACAAACCAAAACACCAGCGCTGGTGGTCTTGAGTGAGAGTCTTACGGCCGCCACCAGGCTCTTCTCGTTCCTCTGCAGGGTGCACAGGCCGGGGGAGATCTCCAGCAGCGTGGTGTTGCCCAGCTGGGAGCCGCAGGAGAGGAAGCGGCCGTTCTCCTGCATGCGGAGGCTGTAGAGGGCCTCGTCGCACACCTGACACGGAAAAAACAAGACAAACGAAAAGTGACGTGTGTTACGGTAAAAGTTCAGCCGGTTCCTCCCTTCAGGGTAACAAGACACACCCGACCTGCCGGGTTACATGAGGTCTGAAAGCAGAGGTTCTCAGTTCGACACCTTTGGGTGCCAACTAAGAACATTGTCAGTTGTGTAGGTGTGTACATATACCAGTTTTCAACCGAGAAAAAGCCATAGGTAGTATATTTGAAAAAAAGCATATATGAAGAAATGTATTTATACTACTACTATAAAAAATGTTGCATTATGGCTTGTTATTATTTTTAAAATAGTGTTTCTTTGTGCATTCCATGATTTGTTTTTCATTGTAGTTTTGCTGCAGTAATGATCATGTATAAAGGGGGCACTCAACAGAGTGGAGAGGGGGTTTTTGGAGTTTTTGTTTTGATTTGGGTCCATATTCCTTTTGATTGATTACTATGCAGTAATGTTGGTAATAGCGGAGAGGACGAGAAGGTGCTCACCTTGAGGCTGAGCGTGGGGTCGTTCTGCTTGAACAGGATGTCCCACAGCTCCAACGTCCCGTCCATCTTGATGCTGGCGAACACGGAGGGTCTGACGGGGCTCCAGCAGGCGTCCGTCAAGTAGGACATCTGGTACCTGCAGAAAACAACCAAGACTATAAGAAACCCACCACCACACTCCCAACCCCGCCCTCCCCCCTCCTCATGTGTGCGTGTGTGCGCGTTTGTGTGTGTGTGTGTGTTGTGTGTGTGTGTGTGTGTGTGTGTGTGTGTGTGTGTGTGTGTGTGTGTGTGTGTGTGTGTGTGTGTGTGTGTGTGTGTGTGTGCGTGTGTGTGTGTGTACTGCTGGATTGTGTCACATTTGTTAGTCATTGTTAGTCAGCTAACACTGGTTGACAAGACGACGTCACCTGTTTTACCTTATGCATCTGAATAAGCGCACATCGGGTTATCTATTTGATTGTTCCAGCGTATGCTCGCCGTATAAACGAGACACGTCTCGTTAAAACGGCCGCCTACTTGGTGGACATGATGGAGGCGTCCTTGATGTCCTCGGACCAGATGCGTGCCGTCCAGTCCCCCACGGTGAGGAAGTTCTTGGGGAAGAAGGGGTTCCTCTGCAGGGCGTAGATGGGCCCGTGGTGGCCGCTGTAGGTGCTGACGATCTTCTCCGCGGGGGTCTTTGCCTTGCGGTTACAGGAGACCACCAGCCCCTGTTCCGTTCCTACCATGAACTTAGTCGGCTGGGGAAATCAATGAAACAAATATATTACTTCATTGATCCCAGATGCGATTGATGCAATTTGACACACATTGAAATATATGGACAATTTGGAAATATGGCAAACTTGGAAAATGTTGCAAATGTTAACATTTCCACAATACTACGTCTCAACCTCCTCACTAGGGGCTCACCATGGTGGACTCAAACTCCAGGGATATGGCCCCCAGGGCGTTATCCAGGTTGCCCTCCTTGTTGGGGTCCAGGATCAGCCTCTCGGTGGGCTCACTTATCTTACGGGTGTCCCACCAGAGCACCTGGAGAGCAGGATACAGAAAGGACTCCAGGAGCTCAGATACCTGAAACCTATTTACAGCCACCGGCAGCCTGCTCGGTGTAATGAATGGTTCACTTTTAAGAAGAAAAACACAAGGTCAACTATGCTTGCTATACTGTCCCCTGTGATCTACTTGTGATGCATCTTCTGTGTCATGAAATCTGACAACACCAGGAGCTGAGCCCATGGAGATAATACAAAAAACAATACAAAAAAATCGAAAGTATTGTATTAATTTAGGTATTCGTTTTCATGTGACTGGCGAGGATTCAGCCTCAAATCCGAGATGTGTGTTTTCCCCTCGTATTTGTGCAACTTTTGGCCTTGCATCTTTCCATTGTAAACTCTTGACCTTCCCCTCCACATTGTAACACAACGCGGTCCACTGACCAGCGGAGGGCCGGTGAAAGTGCAGCCTGACCTTTTGCAACATATCGGACTTCGCTGCCCCGAACGAAAGACTTCAGGGGCCTTTTTTTTGCACCACACCGTGTCCCCATTGTGTCCTCCTCCCTCCATTTGAGGAAGGGATTAGGTGACGGCGAGACCTTTTGTGGAGGCGCCGGTGAAGGCTTGGCTTACCTGGCCGTCGGTCGAGGCTGAGAACACGTCGGTTCCGGTCTTCGACGGCAGCCAGATGAGCTTGTACGCGGGGTCTCGGTGGCTGTGTTCTGTCTTGGACGTGTCCACCGGCTGGCTGCCCTTGCGAGTGTCCCAGTAGGCTGCGAGAGGGTCCCACACACGCACACGCACACACACACACACACACACACACACACACACACAATTTGAAAAAGGAGAATGTTTATTGTGAAGATATTCAACTTGAAGTTAATCACGCTACAGTGACAACAGTTTTGTCCTTCTTGGTTTTGTCCTGCTGGGAGTGCAGCGAATACTGGTTGCATGATAAATACTAAAGGTCAGGCTTTCAAAGCCCATAAAAGACACCTTTTGTCAGTGAAGAAAATAAGCACTTATCGATGGATTGCCTTACAAGAGAAATAACTGCAACCATTTCAGGTCAAATGATTCTCCTGCTGAATCCGAGACAGCATGTAGTTCCAGTGCAGCACGTGATGGTACACATGTGGAGCTCACCAATCTGTCCATTGTAGCAGCCCCCTGCCAGGATATGAGAGTCTGTGGGGATGTACTCCAGACAGACCAACGGGGACGCGGGTTTGATGCTCATCTCTGGCTTGTTTGGGTACTCTAAAAAAAAAAAAAGGAAAAAATAAAACCGAAGGGCTCCATTGACTTCTGAAATTCTGTCCTCGCAACGGATCAATTTGGAAGGAGAAACTACTATTTAGAATTTTGCAGAAGCATCCAAACCGACTTCAAGTGAACTCACGTACATGCCATTAGGGATGCCTTCAGGTTGGTGGAAGGGGAAGTTAAACCCGTGGCGACGATGTTTTAAAAGAAGGCAAGCGTCTTTACCACACACTGTTAGCAGCAGGGAAACGCCCCCCCACCAGTACCAACCATGACCTGTCGGAGCGCCTACCAATGTCCCAGATGTAGGAGTCGAAGCTCATGTCTTTGGTGGCCTTCTGGAAGTCCAGGCAGGAGTAGGCCACGGCCAGCTTCCTGCAGTCGCCCGGTTGCCATGACATACCGGTTACTGTGCGCTTCACTTTGTTAGGGTCCCTTAAAGACAGAAGGACAGAAGTTTAAAGAGACTATACTCATATCTAATATACTCATATGTATTTACATATCACAGTGTTAAATGGTGATGTGATGAAATAATTTCTCTGTAATATGAATGATAACAATATATATAATTATCGGCAATAAACCAACAAACACAAATGTTTGTGGCTGTAGCCCGGGTGGTTGGTGGATGTGTGGGTGTTGGGTGCTGGGTGGTGGGGGCACCTAAAGAGGTTGATGGTCTTGGCTGAGGGACACTCCTGCATGTCCTCCACCAAGTCCTGGTCCTCAAAGTACTCCTCATAGATGTCAATGGCGTTGTTCTGTTTGATACAGTGCTCCATGAGCTGCAGTGGGAGTACAGAGGAAGAGACTGAAGCGCTATCGACAGCATGAATCACTCTCTATTTCCTACACACCGACATGCTTCTACTGACAAAAACATCCACCCACACCCACCCCACACATGCACCCATGTGCATGTTCACACACACACACACACACACACACACACACACACACGTTACCATATGCATGTGCATGTTCACACACACACACACACACACACACACACACACACACACACACACACACACACACACACACACACACACACACACACACACACACTATGGCTTCCATCTTGAAATAGATGTCTTTGACTGCAGGCTTATCATGGATCGTTTGTTAAAGCAACATTGTTGGAGCCATTTTACTTTATTTTGTTACTTAGTTACTTTATTTAGTTAAGACTCATTTTGCATGAGGAATGCCTTCATCTGTTGTTGACAAGTGGTAGTGACAAAAGCCTTATAATCAGGTCAGTAATTGCATGCAGTTGCTGTGCAACTTTATTTTTTTCTAACTAAAGAAAGTCAACTGGCTCCAAAACAAACATACAGAAGGAACATGTTTCCCTTGAGATGAACCATACCTCAATGAATTAAGGATCAAATGCTTCATTCTGGAATTAATTAATGATGGAAACATGATGGGTCACCCATGGATCATCAAACCCACGAACAGAATGAGGACTACAGTCATGGGTCCAAAAGCGAGTCCCAGCACATACACTGCCCAGCTGGAGAATGGTGTTGCAGTAGTGCTCATCTTTCTCCACTTTCTTCCTGAAGCGAATGGTCTGCTCCATCTCGTGGGGGTAGATGTCTTTGGGCCACCCCCCCTCCACATGGTTTATCCCACAGGACACAGACTCATAGCGGTCCGTGTTCACCTGGAAAGGTCACAGTAGAACAGAGTAGAGTGGAATAGAGCCCATAGCCTAGACTATTATCTCATAATGGATGTCCACGTATGATCTGTCAATCTCAAACATGAATAAATACAGTTTTCAGTACAATGCTTATAGCAATACGGTTTTAGAAATAGGATGTATTCATTTTGTATTCATTCATATTGGTATGCATTCAGACAATGTTGTCTGAATGTGTTGTCTAAATACGGTAATTTTTTACCGTATTTAAATGAATTAAAGTTAAGGGCCTGTCTGTCTACCTCATGCTCGGACATGTCTTGGGAGCACTGCAGCGGGACATCGCAGGGGTCCCGGTCCAGGAAGGGGGCCCCCAGGGCGGGGTCCGGACAGATGTCAACGCGGAGCTCGGCGGGCCGGTCAGAGAAGTTACATGGCCGTCCGAAGTCGCTCCGCTTCTTGGTGTAGACATGGACTATCTCCATGTTGTCATCTGATTGCAATGAAAGGGGTGGGATGGGGGGGGGGGGGGGATGATGCGTTACCTTCTTTCTGAAATATTTATGAATGTCGTTCATTCTTCAGAAAATAACAGTAACATAGCGGTTTAATGGAAACGTCTGCATCTTGAACCGGTGTTGCCAGGTTGGGCGGGAAATCGGTCCCAATCTGGCAACACTGTCCTGAACAGCAAATGAATGCGTTCCTGTTGGTGGAAACTGTCAGCTGGGTTGTCTTTTGCTTGTGGGTTTAAAAACAGCCGCAGTAGCACCCTGTCGCTATGACCGGTTGTAATGCATCATACATATTAACTGTGAGTATTTAACTGACCTGAGTGTCCCCGGGGAAACGGGTGACAGCTAAACGTGAAGTCTGCGTTACGCCTTGTAAAACTTTCAGATGCGAACAGTGTTGCGGTGCAAAGAGTTTTCCCGTATCCTAGCGACACCCTGAGACCACGCCCCCAGGGCCTCACCTGACGTAAGAGACGAGATGGGCCCCATGCGGTTGACTGTGTGTTTTCCAAAGACGCTTTGGTCTCTTTGGTTTATTATTTAACGTAGGTGTTTAGTTATACATCTCTCTGTAATAAAAACAAAAAAAACAAACAAAAAAAAAAAAACGGTGCAGAGCAAGCCTCGTGAGAAAAACTGAATGTGATCTCGCGAGATCAGGATGGTCTCCTCCTCGTTACTAATACTTTTTAATTATATTACTTATTAGTATGACACATCTAAAAACCAACAAAAAAAAAATACATCTACTAAAAAGTTGTTTTTATTCAGTTCACAATTATGTATGGACGTCACACATAAAGTTAAGCACCATGGCGGTAGGAAGTGAAACATGCAATGGGGGGGAAATAACACCTAATCAACTGTATCAAAAAATAAAATAATTACAAAATTCGCATGTAAGCTGTTTAAGATCCATTTGAAAACAACAAAGGCCAACAATGTGATCATATTGCTGAATATCTTTTAGTTGAGATTGAAGACAAAACAATTAGTTTGGTTAAGTTTCTAAATCTTGGTCATCCTATACCATAGTCTGAGCAACGCAACTTCTAAAGTCATGTTAAACATTTGGCATTATTTAGTGTTAATTGTACTTTATGTACGACATTGTATAATCTATTACATCATACAGGGGTTCTCAAAAATGCATTGTGTCCCAAAGCTAGGCCAAATAATAGAACACAATTCTATGTTATTACTAAGACTGACACACTGGGACAAACACAGGTAATTAAAATTAAATTATGTTCATACAACAAAAGGAAAAAGTCCATAGTTGTACTGTCAATGATATTTACAGAGTGTGAGATAGCAAAAAGAAATACACACGCGCGCGTGTGTGTGTGTGTGTGGGCGGACGTCTGTGTGTGCACATCTGTAATACATTTGTAAATATAACAACTGACAAGATAGCTACACCTTAGGATATATCTTCAACATGCTTACAGTGTTTGATTTTGTGCCTTCACAAAAGAAAACATGATTCAGTGAGCACAGCGCACAGGAAATACGCACATGTTGCTGCCAAGCACGTTTGTCTGTTAAACCTCACACTTCTCTCGTTCTGCAATATTCTCTTCCTATCTAATCCGCCTAAAATATAATCTCACAAAGGGTTCTGTGTGATTCGTTTCGGAAAACAAAGAAAATAAATCTCGTTTGGCAAATTTGATGGCAGAGAACAGAACATATTTTGACCGCTGGATCGGCTCCTGGGTCAAAAGGCCAGCATAAAAATGACAGGAACAACAGAAATAATAGGCAAAAAAAACACACGCTCTCTCCATCCCTATCTCATTTCATGGACACCGTTTAGCATCAGTAGTATTTCAAGAAATCACCCTTCCCGCCAAGTTATTTTTTTTTCGTCCTTATCCATCCCTTTCCAGCTTGCAGGTTATTTAGTGTAAACAGACAACAGCCTTTGACCTTTGACCTCACCCCAGACCTTCTTCACACACCCTTTCCTATCTTGTTGGTCCTGGCAGCAGAGCCACTGGGTGACAATCAGGTGCAAAGTCAACAGCGTGTCAGCGTTTCCGTTGCTTTGATCACGTGGTGCAAAGTGTTTGGATCAGAGAAGGGAGCCGCAGGTGGTCCGAAGTATCCGACCAACCCCGGCGACGCAAAACAATCGTGTCGAGTTGAAGCGGTGCTTTTCGTGGACGTCAAAAAAAAAAAAAAAGTTCCCATCCGACTGCGATTACGAAGCATTGGCAAAAGTGTGAGATGGCTGTTCCTCCAATCACGTCGCCAGCTTGACACGAGGTGGGCACAACGTTGTCGGCTTTGGGGGGGGGGGGGGTGTCCCATGCTGAGGAGTCTCTGTGGCGGGGAGAGGGGAGGGACACGAAGCAGGCAGGCGGGAGGAGACGCTGGGGAAGTGGAGGAGGAGGAGGAGGAGGAGGGGAGGAGGCACAGTCTACGCCCGGAAGTCATTCCCAAAGTGTCTAGTCTGTTCCTCGGTCATGGAGAGATAGGTAGCCCTCATGCTCGGGGAGTACTACAAAGGAGAAGGCAGGAGGCAAAGACAGGTTAATACAAACGCCACACGTTGTTCTCTTGTCCTTTAGTCACACAGGACGCTTCCAGGTTCACCTTCACCTGGCACCTGGTTTAGGCTAAGCCCGCTTATTAGCGTAATAAAAGACCTTCAGTCGAATAAAAAGGTAAATAAAAACAGTTTGTTCAACATGAGGTATGGAGACTGTTGAAACTCTCTCTGTGACAAGAACTTGCGTCATTCACAGTGAATGGAAACACATATCTGGGGGGGGGGAGGGGGGTGACTTGTAACATTGCAGCAGAGAAGACACAGGGACACTTGGAATTCTATAGCACCGCACACGACGCCCAGCGTCTCAGATCCTGGCCGGTACAAGCTATAGAATTCAAATGAGGAGGTGTGACTTCATGCACAGGTTAACGTCTGTATGTAGGTATCTGGGAACGCCGCACTACCACCTTTTTCACCAAAAGGGGGCGACACAGAGTCCCGCGTGAGTATGGGGTACTTTTGGAACGTCACTATCACCACTTTACCACTAGGGGGCGCCCCGGCCCCGCTGAAGTAGACCTTGTGGAATGAGGAGGGTGTGGGGGGAACTGTGACGTTGTGCAACAAAACCATGCCGAAGAAGGGAGATGAGTGGGAGAGTATCCAGACAGAGATCAATGTGAACCAAAGGATGCATCAGAGGAAGAGTAAGGGATTTTCTCTTTGTAGAAGGAAGTGAAAGGTGGGTAAAGTGGACTTACTCGGTTTCTATATTGCTGAGAGTATGCCTCCAAAATTGGATTTAAAAAAAGAGAGCAAAATATTGAAAAGAAAGATACAAACAAACAAAGATATGACACACACACAAAGAAAACATACATAAAAGAAGCTGTTAGCTAAAAAAAAAATTGTATGCCATGGTTAGTTATAGTAATAAAAGAGGAAAAGGATGAGACATTACTTGCATAGTTTTGGCACGCATTGGTTCACATGTTTCAGTTTAACAAGAGGATTGCTTGACACAAATCTGACAGGTCATATGTAAATTTCTATTCCTAGCAACTGCAAAGAAGAATAAATTTGGAATGTGTCGGAGATCCACGTGGAACACTACAGGTAGACGCACGAGAGTCTAACTTAATAATCAATTCAGAATGCCGACTTACAAAAACCGCGGAAAGAAAATCACAATCTCGCGACATTCCAGCGAGTTTGTCGCCTCCTAGGTCGAGGCAGATGTTAGGGTGTAATCCAATAAATATTTAATCAATACACAAAATAATTGTAATATGGGAAAAGTGTCGCAGTGAGAAAGGGCGGATTCTTCCCGGCAGAAAACCCCAAACCAAGACTCAGGCGAGGGTAAAAGACCCCAGGCGACGCCCGTACCCTTATCCCTTGGGAGGGATAGGGGTTCCCCAAAGAGACGTGCGATGATGTTTGCTGCTGAATTATTAAGCAGCGTCTGTCTCTTTAATGATGTCTGTAAGTCTACCTCTTTGTGTGAGAGAAGAGGAGAGAATCTGTGCAGCGCTGCAACCTACGCTACCAACCAAAAGAACGAGTGGAATGCCATTGTAAATGTTTAAGACCGTCTGGTATCAAAGTATGTGTGCACGAGAACCATTCAAGTTGTAACAAAAAAACAACTTTTATATAAACGTATAAAGTATAAACATGTATCATAAAATATAGATACATTTTTTTACGTCAACTAGACTGCAGCTAAGCTCAGTGGAAGAACGGGAGGAAGTGACATCACAAGAAGGACTTTGCCTCCGGGACCCAACGCACCGAGGGGGGCGGTGAGCCTCGACCAATCAGAGGCACGTTCTCGTAGCGCGGGTTCCCCCCAAACAGAGCGGCCTGGTTCCTAAAGGGGGGGGGGGGGGGGGGGGGGGGGTGTAGAAGAGAGGAGAGAGGTCAGATAAGTAGTGGTACTGGTCTCTAGCACACACCTGAAGCCACAACGAGCATGTTGGATAAAACAAAACCATCAGATTGTTCTGAGGTAGATATTGAAATTGAAGCTTCGATAGTAGGTAGGCATGTGAGTTCATTAGATGTTACAACAGTTCATGTCAAAATGACGTCTTGTACACGTTACTCCTTTTCTATTCTTCAAACACAGACACCTGCAAATACACACCTACACACACACACACACACACCTACACACCTATACACCTATACACCTATACACAACCTACATACACACACACCTGCCTCCACACACACACACACACACACACACACACACACACACACACACACACACACACACACACACACACACAAACACCTGCACACGCACTCATACACACTCACACACACACACACACACACACACACACACACACACACACACACACACACTTACAAACACCTGCACACACACACACACACACACACACACACACACACACACACACTTACAAACACCTGCACACACACACACACGTCACACACACACACACACATACAAACCCCCTCCCCACACACACACACACACACCACACACACACCTCCCTCCTTGATTTCTGTCGTGCATCAACATAGTTATCCCCAGAATCCCAACCCCCCTCCCCCCCCCCCCCTCGTCCCCCCCCCCACCCCCCACTCACATGTAGTCGGGGGCGACGGGTGCGTTGGAGAGGGCGGTGGGCGGGGCGGGGGGGTGCAGGCTGCTCTGGCTGCCCAGGCTGCTGCTGTAGCTGCAGAAGCTGTGCATGTTGGGGTGGGCGGGGTTGTGGGCGTGGCCGGCACGGCGGGCTCGGGGGTTGAAGGGGTCCTCGTCGTCCATGTCGTCGTAGTCCCGCTCCCTGCGGTGGGTTTAACAGAATTGTTTTTCAGAATTGTTGAGTCAGCAGGGCATCTGGTAAGGATCTGGTAAGGATGCCCACTGGACGCCTCCCTTGGGAGGTGTTCCAGGCACGACCAGTGGGGAGGAGACCCCGGGGAAGACCCAGGACTAGGTGGAGAGATTATATCTCAACACTGGCCTGGGAACGCCTCGGGATCCCCCCGTCAGAGCTGGTCAATGTGGCCCGGGAAAGGGAAGTCTGGGGCCCCCTGCTTGAGCTGCTGCCCCCGCGACCCGACCCCGGATAAGCGGACGACGATGAGGATGAGGATGAGGATGAGGAATTGTTGAGTCTTTAGAAGGTTGTGGGTGTTTGTGTGTGTGTGTGTGTGTGTCTGCGTGTGTGTTTTATTTTCTCTTGCTGTGTTTGTGTGTATGCGTGTGTTTGTGCCTGAGTGTGTGTTTGTGAGGGTTTCTGTATGTGTGTGCATCGCAGTGAGTGTGTGTGCATGTGTATCTGCATATGTGTATACGTGCGTGTGTGTGTGTCCTTGTTTCAGCATGTGCGTGCATCTGTGTTAGCCTTAGTTAGTATGTGTGTGTGTGTGTGTGTGTATGTGCGTGCATGTGTGTGTTTGGGGGATCATGAATAATTGACCACTTGTCTCCAGCCCGCGGTGAACCAGGAGCATTTATCCCCCCCGGCTCCAACCCCTCTGATCCCTGACCCTGGGAACTAAGAAGGGATACACGGGGTAACTAAGAACACCCACACTGGAGAGATCTGCTGCTGGTTTCATCCAAACAGGGAAAATCCCTCCTATCGTGTCTCTGAACTCTAGGATAGAGAACAAAGAGAGCTTACAGAAACTGTGTGAAGCCTGTCCACATGACACAGTGGTTTGGGTGTGATGGTGTGTTGGCTGACGATATATATATATATATTTATATATAGAGAGAGAGGCAGGGAGAGTGTGTGGGGGTCAGGTGAATCGAGGTGATTCACCTGATAACTATGTTGATGCACGACAGAAATCAAGGAGGGAGGTGTGTGTGTGGTGTGTGTGTGTGTGTGTGTGTGTGTGTGTGTGTGTGTGTGTGCAGGTGTTTGTAAGTGTGTGTGTGTGTGTGTGTGTGTGTGTGTGTGTGTGTGTGTGTGTGTGTGTGTGCAGGTGTTTGTAAGTGTGTGTGTGTGTGTGTGTGTGTGTGTGTGTGTGTGTGTGTGTGTGTGTGCAGGTGTTTGTAAGTGTGTGTGTGTGTGTGTGTGTGCAAGTGTGTGTGTGTGTGTGTGTGTGTGTGTGTGTGTGTGCAGGTGTTTGTAAGAGTGTGTGTGTGTGTGTGTGTGTGTGTGTGTGTGTGTGTGTGTGTGTGCAGGTGAATCGAGGCCGTGGAAGTGGGGCAGAGGCAGCCTGACCTGGCGGCGATCTGTCTCCAAGCCCGCGGGATGGCGCACAGCATGATGCAGAAGGAGCAGGCGGCCAGCACGGAGAAGAGAGACAGGTACAGCAGGCCCTCCACGCCGTCGTAGCACACGCCCACCAGCGCGTCCAGGTAGTCCTGGTGGGTGGGGGGAGGTCAGGGGTCAGAGGGGGGCATGCATACATATGCACGCACACACACACACACACACACACATGCATACATACAAACACATACACGGATGCAGATGCACAAATGTGTAGATACATACACACACACACACACACACATACAAATTCGCACACACACACACACACACACACACACACACACACACAGGACGCAGATACACACACACACACACACAAACATGGAAAAAGTCACACACAGACACACACACGTTGAGCCATTCTTCTACCCTCTTTGGATCGCTTTCCTGAGACATCCTAGCCCCCTCACATCCTATTCCGCTCTGCTCTCAGCACCCCCCCCCCCGCCCACCAGATCCTGTGTTGACATGGTTCACGTCGGTACAGCCAGCAGGCCGGCTGGCCACTGCTCGGTTGGTCAGTGCGAGCCGTGCGGGTCGTGACCTCACCTTGTTGAGTCCCCTGCAGTCCAGCAGGGCGGTCAGCTGGTGCAGGCTGGCCTCTGAGGAGTTGAGCAGGTTCTGGATGCCCTGGAGGTCTCCCTGGAGGCCAGGACACGACATGCCGGGTTACGTCAGGGTGTCAGGGTCATAGGTCAACGTGAGGCCGATAGACTATGGCCCTATGGTCCGAATTCTCCCCCTTCCCCTAGATTTGAGCCCTAACCTTAGATTTAGTGCGTTCTCGCGAAAAGGTAGGGTGTATAAACATTACAGTTTTTTCTTAATGGTGAGAGAGTTTGTGTGTGTGTATTGTGTGTGTGTGTGTGTGTGTGTGCGTGTACGTTTGCATGTATGTGTGTGTGTTTGTGTGTGTTACTGTATGTGCGTGATATGTGTGTAACTGTGTGTGCACATGTATGAGTGCATGTGTGCGTGTGTGTGTGTGTGTGTGTGTGTGTATGTGTGTGTGTGTGTGTGTGTGTGTGTGTGTGTGTGTGTGTGTGTGTGTGTGTGTATGTGTGTGTGTGTGTGTGTGTGTATGTGTGTGTGTGTGTGTGTGTGTGTGTGTGTGTGTGTGTGTGTGTGTGTGTGTGTGTGTGTGTGTGTGTATGTGTGTGTGTACCTCTGCAGAGGGGAAGAGAGGGACAGCAAACTGCAGTAGGCCCTGGATCTGGATCTGCATGGTGGTCAGAGATCTCTGGAACACCGTCAGAGACTAACCAACAGCATCAACAAGTCATCGTTAGAACGTGTTCGTATTGCGGAGCGCAACAGGCATATGCACACACACACACACACACACACACACACACACACACACACACACACACACACACACACACACAGCATGGGGACGTTTGATTTATTTATTGACTGATATAAAAAAGGTCTGACCTTATAAAGACGCTTTTTAAAGTGACACTAAATAAAACACGACCAGACGAGCTTATGAAAGGGCTCTAGCTTTTTTAATGAGCTTTTAAATAACTTCAGGCTTGTTTTTTCTAGTAGAATGTGACAGCTCCCTGTCCTGCCTAGCACTGAAACACACACACACACACACACACACACACACACACACACACACACACACACACACACACACACACACACACACACACACACACACACACACACACACACACACACACACACACACACACTATTTAAACCCACATTAAGGGCTTTAAAACTTTAAACTGGAAAGTCGATGCATTGTGGTCCCGTAAAGTGTACGAAAACACTTATCTCACACACATGCACACTTTTCAAGGAATCTATAGTTCAGTAGAGTGCGGTACGCTGTGGCGCGCAAATCATTGAAATACGGGGGAGGGGATGACGTATGTTTGACTTTAATCAAATATTCTGTTTTCACCGTGACTGAGCGCGGCGCGATTAACGCACGTGTTCATCGCTTCCCACAACGCTGTGAGCAGCCGGCTGTACCCCGACCAGACCCTCTCCCTCATCTCCGAATATTGAAGTCCCTTCTCTCTGAGACGTCTGATTGAATCAGAACCACAACGTCATGTGATCCCAGCCATTCAATTTTCACTATGGAGATCCACATTCTTGCCAGCATCTCCTCATATTACGCGAGGATTTTCTTCCCCTCTTTATTCTAAACGAGCCGGCACTTATTGTAACCGCTTTCTTAAATTACATCTAAACGCAAAACATCTAAGCGCAGCTGACTCATTTAGCCCAAATTTAAGATCAATGACTTCAATTGACTTCAAAAACTCTGCCGTTAACGACAAAGAAAACTAGACTGACTTTAGAAGAAGAATTGACAAAGGCACACGTAAACGATGACAACTTAATCACAACCCAGCTTTGATCCGACAGGAAGCTGCAATTCACCATTATTCCAAAAACATGACGACTCTCTCTGATTTTATCCTCCGGAATTTGTCAGTAGGTCTTTGGTGAAAACTGTTTCCCCGTTAGTCCAATCCACTGCTTTTGTTCAGAGATGAAGGCTGGTTCTTTGGGGCTTTTCATGCCACAGGAAGTCGGGGTAGAGAGGGGGAAATACTAGACAAGGGGAACGTGAACCTTTCATAAAGAGAGAGAGAAAGTGAGACAGAGAGAGAGAGAGAGAGAGAGAGAGAGAGAGAGAGAGAGAGAGAGAGAGAAATAAATAAAATAAGAGAAGAGAAGAGAAGAGGAGAGGAGAGAGAGAGAATTTACAGATGATAGCTATGTAGGCCTAACAGTACTGTGCGGTGACCCTAAATTTCAGTGGCGCAGAAACTACTGGCGTATGACCACACCCACAATTAACTAACTAATTAACTAACTTCTCTTCCAATTTTAACCTCCTAATGTTTTTTTGAACAGAAACTCAACACTGTTTATCACAGGTGCAACACCACTCGCCATATCTGCATCTGATATAAAAACTACGAAAGATACTGGCGGAATAATTTGAGTTAAAACAACAACAGTTCTAGAATATGACCACGGGGCAGACTACTTTACGACCATATAGGCGTCTATTAGCGCAGATTGCAATTCTTATTGCAGCCTGCAGGGTTATGAGATAAACATACGGAGGAACGCGGTCGTTGAGCTGCCCGGCCCCAACATTGCATGACACGTTAAACTCACGTTAAAACACTGAGCTAAAATCGCCACCATCATCATCATGTCATGTCAACAGACCAAAAATTGTCGGAAAGCCTACAGAAACTATAGATAGTTAATGTGACACTCACATTATTAAAAATAGACCTCAAGCTATGATTTACTGAGGAACTATTTTTTTGGGAGCATGCTTTTGCAAGTAGTTCGCTGCCCCACCTGCCCATATGGACGGCACTGCCTGAGAACAATGACATAGAGGGCACGGGTACCAGCTACTGTGCTTATAGAATATAACGTGTGCATGTGTTTGAGTGTGTATATGTATGTGTACAAGTGTGTATATGTACGTGTAAGAATGTGTAGATGTGCATGTACAAATGTGTATATGTACGTGTGCAAGTGTGTATATGTATGTGTGTACTAGCGCATTTGCGTGCGTGTATGTGTACGCGCTTAAATATGAAGTCTAAATGTACCACATGTTAACTGCGCGATCTCTGTATTGTCATTGTATGATATCACCATCGACCCATTGTTGAAGCTTCCTTCCTTACTTTAATGTGACCTTTGAAGCTGATTGGAGGCTGATGCATTTTCCTGTCCGACTCTCCTAACAATGATCCCAGCAGCTTTGTGGGTAATTCATCAAGACACCTTTTGCTGAATAATTCCCCAATGACGGCACAACCCTCAACCTAACCTCCCCTCACCCTTCTCCGGTGTACTGCATCGTGGTTGGTGTTCTGTGCGAGCAGAAGGCTAGCTCTTACGCCTGACCACACGCCGAACCGGCTAAACGTCAAAACACAGTTTCTTTGTGTCAAAGGCAATTTTTCACATTCACACTCAACAGCGGCAACATTTCACGATGATGATGTGTCAGAAATGTCCGTCCATCCCGTCCACATACAGCCGGTGATTTCAGATCCATCTACTTTGGAGACATATCAAAAAGCTTTTTTGATGGTGTTTTTGGTGTTGGAAAATGCCGGCTTGGTGCAGAGACAGAGAGAAGGCCACAAGGAGGAGAGAACATGTGTTTTTAAGTATTTAGCAGTATCGAGAGAGAGAGAGAGAGAGAGAGAGAGAGAGAGAGAGAGAGAGAGAGAGAGAGAGAGAGAGAGAGAGAGAGAGAGAGAGAGAGAGATGTATGTGTGTTTGTGTGTGCTTCTGTGTGTGTGTCTGTGTGTGTTCCTGTGTTTCAGCCCCTCTGCTCCCTAAGCATCGGGACTCTCGGTTTCTCTGTGGGTCTGGTGAGACAGAGTCAGGGTGAGGGTCACTCTGGCTGTGGGGGGCGTGGGGGAACGCTGTGCTCTTGGCCCAGATGTGTCTGTGCTGCGGTGGGTTGGAGGGCATGTCCACCCCGCACACCACATGATACAATCTGAGAGCCTATAGCTCCTCGACGCCACAGTGGAAGACACTCTCTCTCCGTCGGGTCAGTGCCTGACCCACAAGCTCTTCGGAAGAGACTGCACGTGCAAGGGGGAGTGAATGATCGAGAGAGTGAGAGAGAGAGACAGACAAAGGTAGATCGCGTGGTAGAGAGCGATATAGAAGGAGACCCAGATAGAGCCCTGTCAATTGAGAGGAAGGGAAAGGGTGTCTCTCTCTTTTTTTGTTTGCACAGTGTATTCAGTGAAATGAACTGTGATAGAGAGGACGCCAGGAAGGAAGAGAGAGTGTGGGGGGAGGGGAGGGAAGAGGAGGGGAGGGGGGGTTGCTTGCTGTAGACAGAACTTCACCTCTACCCTAAACGCTTTTCCTCTGGACTGGGAATCCCTTTGTCTCAGACACAACATGACAACATGAAAATGCAGGCGAGGTTTGTCTTTAGTGTGCAGTGCCCGTTCCCTCTTAGACGGGAGGACAAAGAGGAGCAGACAGAGCGAGGAGACAAAGGGGTCGAGACACCAAGAGATGGGGGAGAAAAAGGTCTCCCTTAGGTTTAAGAGAGAGCGAGAGAGAGGGAAAATAAGAAAACAGAGGAAGAATATAAAATAGGTGAAAACAATGGGGATGCATTCAGAATGTAGAGACTCAGGGTAAAAAAGAAAAAAAATCTGCAATGTTTATTTTGCCCTACCTTCTGGAAGGGGTTGGAGAGAGTCTGGTTGCAGTACACATAATAGTGCAGGATTTCTGTGGGCGAACACACACACACACACACACACACACACACACACACACACACACACACACACACACACACACACACACACACACACACACACACACACACACACACACACACAAACACACACAGACACACAAAGACATATGCAGGAAAGAAACCTGATTACTAAACCATCCACATAAAGACACCCTCTCACCAATTACTTTCACAGCATATAGCGTCCTGCCGTCTTATTTACAACGTCGCTGTTGACGTCTGAACTCACCGGCACTAATCCCCTTCGTCTGGCTCATTAGGAACCGGTCAGGGGCAACGCAGAAGTCGCTGGTTCCCTGTAGCAAAATGTAAAGAACAGAAGAACAGAAGACTAATACTTTAACCAGAGATCTTCAAAATAGCAACAACAAGAAACAAGAGACAGCAGTAATAACCGGAAGAGGTTTATCTACTCTTACTCCCTCTATGGTGCAAGAATACAAAATAGGGGGACTAAGACGTGACAAAGAAGAGTACTTTATGTTCCAGCTAGTGACAAAGCTTAATATCAACTCCCTTTTCCTGAGAAATAAGGGCAACAGGTATGACTAATGAAAAAAATGATCTGTGTGGGAAAAGGGAGTTGATGTTAAGCTTTGTCACTAGCTGGAACATCAACACACTCATCTTTATTAAGTTTAATGTTCCCTAATTCTTGCACCATGGAGAGAGTATGTTTAATGTTCCAGCTAGTGACAAATCTTTATATCCACGCCCTTCTCCGGAGAAAGAAGGGCAACAGGTATATGACTAATGCAGAGAGTCTGCACCACGGTGTGGGAAAAAGCAATGTGGTCAAACCATTGATTGCAGGTTTTCTTAGAGGCTGTCGTTTGAGAGTCAGTGCCTGTCGGCCACGGTACATCTGCCTCAGCCGACCGGCCCCGTTGGAGGACAGTAGACTCCCAACGGAGCTCAACGAATACTAAACTGCTCTGGGCATCACAAAGCAACTCTCTTAGAGGGCTAACACTAATGAAGTTTGCTTGCATAGCGACATGGCTAGCATAGCAACATGGCTAGCATAGCTCCTCGGTAGTGCCCAGCAACTCATAATGAACTTTTGGGGGGGAGGGGGATGGTAAATGTGGCCTACTCTGCATGAATGCTAGATCTCCAAAGGCAAATTTGTTAGCTGCACAACACACACACACACACACACATAGCCTTTGTATTAAACGCTATAAAGGGACAGATCAGTCCGATAGACTTATAAATACCGCAGCTAGAATAAAGAGATCTGCAGAAGTGTGTCGTTATTACACGTTAATGTGTCATGTGTCCCGGGCGCTATATGCTAATTGGGGCCTGCGCCATTAGCCAGTGAGTGAGTGCATGCACATGTGCACTTAGAAGCAAGCACACACACACGCTTTTTTTTATTCCTGTAGGTTTAGTTAGCATGGGCCATTACGCTCTCCTGTCCTAATATAGACATACACACAGACAGACACACACACACACACACACACACACACACTAAGTACGGCGACAGCGCTGTTTAATCCAGTCTGTGGCAGTGCTCTAATAAGTGTCGTGGTGGACAGCTGCCACCGCCCATGGGAGGGCAATTATCAGGTCTGTGTTGTTGCCAAGGCACTGCTCGCTCTGAGGCAGACCAAAGGCACGCGTGGCATGGAAGGATGAGGGCATGGCGGGCCATGGTCAACCTTCATCCATTGTGCGGTGGTACACAACCTGCACCGGTCAGGACGAGACACCAGCTGGCCCACGGGAGAGTGAACCCATCTGGAGAGATGATGCTATTATGATGACAGCACGTCCAGTAAGACGCCCGGTGAGGAATGAGTGATGGATGTGTGTTCAGCCTTTATTAAAGCCCCCCCAGCCACACACATTCAACATACATTATTGAGTCTGTGATGTTTTTATGAATCTTTTTGAAACAAGGCGAGAGAGAAACATCTATTTATAGATTTGATTGAATAGAAGATGTACCAGGGACAACACATTCACAGAGACAGGTTAGAGATGGGGATTAACAGTGGGTGAAAAATAAACCAGATCAAATATTATCTTTCTGTTTACCCCTGCCTGGAGTCATTATCACACACTCCATAGTGTGCTGTGCCCGTCGTGCTTGCGCACACACACACACACACACACGCATACAAACACACGCACACACACACACGCGCGCACACACACACACACACACACACACACACACACAATTATAGGTGTATATATATCTATGGCCCCCGATACATCATGCTGATTTATCAAAGTTCCCGGGTTGATAAGCATCGATTGACTTTGGTAATTGCAATAATTTGAGTCCCTCAGTCAATTGACATTGGAGGAGGAGGAAGATGATGAGGAAAGCAGGGAGGAGGAAGATGAAGATGAAGAGGAGAAGGAGGAGGAAGAGGAGGAGGAGAAGGAGGAGAAGGAGGATGAGGAAGGGGAGGATGGGGGAGGAACTAACACACTCACCACAGCGGTAGCCAGATCTGCCCCGAGGGATGCCCAGCTTAGTATCAGGGTCAGCACCCCACACACCATCATCCTGCAGGCAGACAGACAGATAGGGAGTTACATCACCCAGTTCCAGGGTGAAACTCTTGCTTTGTGCAATCAGTAAGTGGATTGCTACAGAAGGTTGATTCGATACTCCAGAAACGGAAATGGAATCGAATCAGTTAAACACCAATTAGCGGACGCATCATAGGAATCCATCGTAGTGATTGATTGATTTGATATAAAAAAAAAATGCCTTCTGGAAATAGATTAGCATTTTCTTTGTGCAATTTTTCACCTGAAAGTGTAAGGAACCATTACGAGAGAGAGAGAGAGAGAGAGAGAGAGAGAGAGAGAGAGAGAGAGAGAGAGAGAGAGAGAGAGAGAGACACAGAGAGACACAGAGAGAGAGAGAGACACAGAGAGAGAGAGAGATACAGAGATACAAGGACAGAGGTAGAATTAAAAAAAGGCATTCAGACAGACAGTGAAAGGAACTGTGATAGAGGAAGCGAGGGAGAAAGAGAGAGCGTGGGGTGGGGGGGGCT
>NC_140291.1:13338943-13358943 GCF_964030765.1 Micromesistius poutassou
GTGGGGTGATGTGGTGGTGGGGTGATGGTGGTGGTGGGGTGATGGTGGTGGTGGTGGGGTGATGGTGGTGGTGGGGTGAGATGATGGTGGTGGGGTGATGGTGGTGGTGGGGTGATGGTGGTGGTGGGGTGAGATGGTGGTGGTGGGGTGATGGTGGTGGTGGTGAGATGGTGGTGGTGGGTGTGGTGTGGTGGGGTGATGGTGGTGGGGGGTAACTCACGTGGTGAGGAGCCAGCGGGACTGCTTGGCCAGACCGAGACAGGACAGCAGACAGATCACTAGGTTCAGGATCAGGACCAGCAGGTAGGTCAACCACCTACAGGGAGAGAGGGAGAGAGGGAGAGAGGGAGAGAGAGAGAGAGAGAGAGAGAGAGACATAAAGACATATATAGTTAGAGAGAGCGAGAGAGAGAGAATCATGCTTAATCAAACCGACCACTAGAATAATTAATATCTGTGTGAATATGTTATAAAGATCTCTACGTTGCAGACTGAGATATGCAGTATATATATAAATATATATACAATCCATAATCCTCTGTTGATGCTCAATATAAATCAACATTGTCTTTATCTTGTTGAAGAGTTTCTCCATAGAAAGGCCTACTAGCCCACTCTGCATGACATTTAAGGCGGTTATGACAGCAGTGTTTTCAGTAGTTAGAAAAAGTGTTACTGACTAATAGCAGCCCATTACCTTAAAACATTGCCTTCATTCCGCAAATGGCGTGTAATAAAATGTGTGTGTGGGTGTGTGCTATATAGAGTGCCAGTGATCATTCAAAGTGTCTAGATGGTTAATAATGAATAGACCTGTGTTTTATTACTACTCTGCCCACATCTCCGGCCAGCCATCCATCTGATCGATTCTCTTACCTCTCACACATCCCTCTTCTGTAAACTCCCCATTATCCATCCCACCATGGCCATTCTGCGGGGATACGTCCTCTTTTTCCTGACCGCTATCGTTTTTTATCCCAGTGCTTTTCCTTCCATTTCCCCAAACCACAATGAGCTTGCTGTGTATTCATGTATGTTCCCCTCTTCACATTCAGTTCCTTTGTGTATCTTTCACCCATGTCCCCCACCCTTCACCCCTTTTCCCTTCTCTTCTCCCAGTCCTCCATCGCTCCCTTCTCTCCATCCTGTTTTCCCTTCCCCCTGATCCAGTACTGCCCTATAAAAGACCCTCCGTACCAATAATTCTTCTTCTTCATTGTTACAAAAACACAGGCTTCACTTACAAGCCCTGTATTGTAGTATACACATGTATCAACATGCATAAGCCCACAGACTCTCTCCCCTGACCACACACGTGCTACGTGAGCAGAAACGCTAGCCAGCTAGACCCCCCCCCCCCCCCCCCCCCCAGCGCATTAACAACCAGAGTCTATTGAGTGTCCCTCTGTCTGGTGCTATTAGCATCCATTGGTGTAAAGCTCTGCTTATTGATCAGTGTGTTGGAAGTCCCATTACAGATCAATGGATACACGCTAGGCTGTTGGATTCAAATCAATGCCACCACCGCAACCACAAAACACCAAACGGCCGAGTTTCTACATCACCATCTGGTGTACTCCGTCATGGGGACACTTAAGGGCCAGGGGCAGAGACATTATTTATTAATATCGTCTCTTTCTATTTTTTAAAGCTCTTTATTTGCTCAAAGACATAATTTGGTTTATATGTTCGGAAGTTGTGCATTTGGGTATTTTCAGTTCTTCAGTGAGTGGCACCCATTCATCAGTTACAATGGTGGAGTATACCTCTCAGACTGCATCCACATGAATTTATGAAAAAGTGTGTGTGTTAGAGTATGTTTTTGTATATCTCAATAATCAGGTATGGGGTTAAGCATCTTCATCTAGGGAGACTGCGAACATTGGGGTTCAAACCCATAGCCTTTCTTCTGAGAGACCAACACCCCTAATCACCAGACTAGGCATGCCCCGGGTGCCTTTGTGATTGCATAGGATTGCATTAGATGCTCTCGATTCTTCCTGTCCGCAGGGGATCAGAACATAACAGGGTGATGCATGCTCTCAGCCGTATTACGACTGATAACACATGATGTATTCAGGTCATAACATGCGGGATAGTTCCATGTAAACATGAATTATTTATAAGTTCAAGGGTGCTGACCGGGATACACGATTCTGTAAACTTTGGACCTCTGGATGCAGAATAACTTAGTGGTGAGTATTCATTTGTTGACTTGTTTATACTGTTTTGATCTTGCTGTGTACACTTCACAGTTCAATATTTTTGTCATGTATAAATAATAACCCTGACCTGTGATAGGTCATTAACAAGGTCTTACTCTCCTAAAATTCTGTAAATATATTTATTTAGTACTCTACCTAACTTCTCACCTGTGGCACTGGTCGTGATTAAAGTCTCTGCTGTAGTACTCTCAGTCATTAGTAAACTTACCTGCAGTACTCTATAGTTGTCATAGCAACGCCTCACCTGTAGTACTCTATAGTTGTCGTTAGTAAACTCACCTGTAGTACTCTATAGTTGTCATAGCAACGCCTCACCTGTAGTACTCTATAGTTGTCGTTAGTAAACTCACCTGTAGTACTCTATAGTTGTCATAGCAACGCCTCACCTGTAGTACTCTATAGTTGTCGTTAGTAAACACACCTGTAGTACTCTATAGTTGTCATAGCAACGTCTCACCTGTAGTACTCTATAGTTGTCATAGCAACACCTCACCTGTAGAACTCTATAGTTGTCGTTAGTAAACACACCTGTAGTACTCTATAGTTGTCATAGCAACGTCTCACCTGTAGTACTCTATAGTTGTCATAGCAACGTCTCACCTGTAGTACTCTATAGTTGTCATAGCAACGTCTCACCTGTAGTACTCTATAGTTGTCATAGTAACGCCTCACCTGTAGTACTCTATAGTTGTCATAGCAACGCCTCACCTGCAGTACTCTATAGTTGTCATAGCAACGCCTCACCTGTAGTACTCTATAGTTGTCGTTAGTAAACTCACCTGTAGTACTCTATAGTTGTCATAGCAACGTCTCACCTGTAGTACTCTATAGTTGTCATAGCAACGTCTCACCTGTAGAACTCTATAGTTGTCGTTAGTAAACACACCTGTAGTACTCTATAGTTGTCATAGCAATGCCTCACCTGTAGTACTCTATAGTTGTCATAGCAACGCCTCACCTGTAGTACTCTATAGTTGTCATAGTAACGTCTCACCTGTAGTACTCTATAGTTGTCATAGCAACGTCTCACCTGTAGTACTCTATAGTTGTCATAGCAACGCCTCACCTGTAGTACTCTATAGTTGTCATAGTAACGTCTCACCTGTAGTACTCTATAGTTGTCGTTAGTAAACACACCTGTAGTACTCTATAGTTGTCATAGCAACGCCTCACCTGTAGTACTCTATAGTTGTCGTTAGTAAACACACCTGTAGTACTCTATAGTTGTCATAGCAACGCCTCACCTGTAGTACTCTATAGTTGTCATAGCAACGCCTCACCTGTAGTACTCTATAGTTGTCATAGCAACATCTCACCTGTAGTACTCTATAGTTGTCATAGCAACGCCTCACCTGTAGTACTCTATAGTTGTCATAGCAACGCCTCACCTGTAGTACTCTATAGTTGTCATAGCAACGTCTCACCTGTAGTACTCTATAGTTGTCATAGCAACGTCTCACCTGTAGTACTCTATAGTTGTCATAGCAACGTCTCACCTGTAGTACTCTATAGTTGTCGTTAGTAAACTCACCTGTAGTACTCTATAGTTGTCATAGCAACGTCTCACCTGTAGTACTCTATAGTTGTCATAGCAACGCCTCACCTGTAGTACTCGATATTGGCGGTCTGGTCGGCCACTGAGGCCAGGTCCACCTGCGTCTCCATCCAGTCGGGCAGGCCCAGCAGCTGTTTGATCACGCTGTCCGCCATCTGCTGCATGAACTGCAGTGTCTGGACGTAGTCGCCGCGCGTGGCAAAGATCTCGTCCAGCCGGGCCAGGTGCTGCTGTAGCCCCCGCTGCATGCTGCCCATGGTGGTGGACACCTGGAGGGGTACGGGGGAGACACAGAGACATGGAGAGGGAGAGGGGTTTTATGCAAAGCAGCGGTGGTGTGCTGATGCTGGTATACGGGGAGTGAGGAACGACGGACAGGGCCAGGAGAAATGTTCTTCACGGAGAGGAAACTTTGTCGCGGTGCCAGCGCCAGGCCTGAGCTTGCAATGCTGAGAGGATTTGGATCGGTTCGGCAAGGGAAAGTTAATTTAAACTTCCACCTCCTTCCACATCAATACTTAGTTGGCATGAGGTGGGCACTCGAGTGACTTTGGGTGAAGCTGCACAGCAATTAATGGCTGTGGTGACAAATCTCAAGTCATGGGACTACCTAGAAAGGCTGGTCCTCTCCTCAGATTACCTCTCTCTCTCTCTCTTTGCCTGACAGTCTAAGTGGCATGTTGGTTTATTCGATTTTAACTAAATAAAGGATCCAGAGGAAGAAGTTTACTCCCTTCGTAGTTTGAGGTGTCAAGAGTCAGAGCTTGGCTTTGGACCAAAATAAGATCAATAACAAGACACTTGCATCAGGGCACTACTGAGCCAGGAGACGCTGCTATTTGATTATTAATGGTTGGTAATTAAAGGGCACTTAATGCCGGCATTCAGCCCTGGGTACATGCATTCACCATAGAGAAGGGCCATATTGTCGCAGCCTTTGTCAAAGGAGAGAACTGGGAGGAGAGGGGAATAGACTGGGGGGGGAACTAATTTTCTGGTTTGCATTCACTGCGCGGCCTGCAATAGACTGCCGATGGCAAGAGAGAATGTCAGGAGAAAAAAGAGAGTGGAGAAGAGACAGAGAATAAGATTTTGTAGGACAGAGAAGAATGAAGCACTATCTAAGCTATTTAAGATGACAACTGTGCTTGTTTGTCTTTCAAATAGAGGATGAAAAAAGATTGAGTACGCACTCCTGATTAAACCTTGATTCCCTGCATGAATCTATTCAATATTATTTCTGAAGAACAAGTGCAATATCCACCACATCAGTTGGTTCATTCCACCTGCTTCCAAAAAACGAACTATATCAAATCTAAGGATTCAAGTATCCAAGTATTTGTGTCAGGTAGCTTGGTCCGATGTCTGTCTATGAGACTTGAAAAGATGCAGCTCCATTCCCGCTGTGCAGCGGTGGCAAGGCCCGGGTAAGAGTCACACACAAGATAGTACTTGGGTTAGCTCTTGCCTGCGGTGCTCTGCTATCTAACCCTTCCATCAACACAGCTTCATCTCCAACTCCTCCGACACTTTTGGAGATGATATCCCTCGGGAGAACTGTGTGTGGGGGTGGTGAGTGGGGGGGGTGGCGCTCTTTCTTCCTGCTCCATGCTAATCTTACCTTGGAGCACTTTGAGAGACAGATGATCCTGCTTATCATGCCATGATCTCGGTCTAATCCTGAGCATGGGGAGAGACGAGTCCCCACTCTGAATCCCCATTGTCTGAATAGCAGTCTCTTATTTTTAGGGCATGGCAGATAGTGCTCTTAAGCATATTAATACGATTTAATAAGCAATTTGATGACTAGTAGACGAGAACCAAGATGAATAGGAAATATTACAAGTATCAAGACGAGTAGGTGGACGAACTCAATGAATTAATGACTCACTCTAACAACACAATGTAGAATTGAAGAAAGATATTGTTCATATGAAAAGATAAGGCGCAAAGCCTTGAAGAAAAGCCTGGATGTGTCAGAAATTCAATGAATCAATAACTAATCTAAACACATTTTGAATGAAGATATGACCCTAACATTGGCTATAGGTTCAAAGTAATAATTGTTGTGTCTGTATAGTTTTTAAAAGTAAAAAAAAAAATGTATTGGCGGCTGACAATAATTGATAAACAAAACCAATGAGGGATAGAGGAAGCTTTTCATTGATCTTGTGAGAGCAAATGAGAATAGACAAGAAGGCGTCCCTGGAGAGTCCGACATGTGTAAGACGGCTCCAGGGTCGGTCCAAGCGGGATTTGGAATGAGATTCAGTGAAGACTTAAGCAGAGTCAGCACTTTCTGCTCAATGGTTGCTTAATTGGTTGCACGCCCAGCTTTGTAAGCACCAGGAAGTTAATCAGGGAGTGCACAGGGTTCACCTCTCAGCTGAGTCGTACCTGCGAGAGAGGACAAGGGTGCCTGTCACCCACGGAGCAAAAAAAATCTCCAATCAAGTGTCTGGAGTGGGGACCTTTTACACCATCAGCAGCTTATTGACGGGGCGGAGAGGAGGGGTAAATTAGGTCAACAGGGAGGTGTGCGGGATAAGGGATTAAACTTCTTGTTTTAATGCTTTAAAATTTTAACTATAGGCCTTGAAGACATGTAAAGAAACTTTAGGAAGTGTGTTTTTGTTTTAGGTCGCATCATCAGGATAACCAACAAATTACAGACCACAACTATTGATGGTCCTGCAGAGGTTGAGGGTTATATGTGGAGATTATGTTTTATCAGCTTTCCCTGACATTGTTTTAAGAAAGATCAAGGAAATAAACAAAGATGTAGAAGGCCAATATTTTAACCTCATCCTAATCAAAGTGTGGCAAACTTCACAGATGTATTATTTGCCTCCACTTGGATTTGGACTCCTAACTAATAACTATTACATCACTGGCCATATTCCAACAGGCGTCAGGGTGCTGGCTCTCTTCTCCCGGCCAGAACCACACAGCAACACGAGGCATTGTCCGACGGCTGGCTTCAAAAAGCCTCCCACTGTCACTGTCCACTCGGAACAAAGGAGTTGTTATTTGGTTGACAAATATCAAATGAATCGCATCGTCTCAGCTGAAATAGTTCAATTAAAAGTGGATTTCCACTCTCTCTCTCTCTCTCAACACCTCTCTTGTCTAGGTTCCATGTGGGCTGTGTGACGCCAGTGTCCCCGAATGGCGCCCCCTTTACAATGTTCCGGTTCTACCACGCAAGAGTGACTTTCAAAGTGTTCCAAAATACACTTTGTGTGCGTGTGTTTGTGTGTCTGTGTGTGACTTCATCTATGCGGTTGTGTGTGTGTGTGTGTGTGTGTGTGTGTGTGTGTGTGTGTGTGTGTGTGTGTGTGTGTGAATCTATACGGTTGTGTGTGTGTGTGTGTGTGTGTGTGTGTGTGTGTGTGTGTGTGTGTGTGAATCAGTGTGAGAACGGATAAATGCATTCACTTGGAAAGCATACGATTTAGACTAGAACGAATTATTGAACAGAAGTTCAGGGGAAAGCCTTCATCAATAATGTGTCCTCTCTCTCTCTCTCTCTCTCTCTCTCTCTCTCTCTCTCTCTCTCTCTCTCTCTCTCTCTCTCTCTCTCTCTCTCTCTCTCTCTCTCTCTCTCTCTCTCTCTCTCTCTCTCTCTCTCTCTCTCTCTCTCTCTCTCTCTCTCTCTCTCTCTCTCTCTCTCTCTAAAAGACATTCAGTGGTGCCAAGGGCACGCCATTGTTGACACTCGAGCTTCAATACCAATCTCACTGCTCAACCTGCCAATCAGTCGGGCCGGCAATGGTCTCCGTTGGCCTCCATCCTGGGCTTTGTCTCATGGGCTCATGGTTGATTATGTGGGGGGGGGGGCGTCTGGGAACGCTGTGTTGTACACTGGTCTCTTTGTGCCACTCGGCAACTAGACCTCCTTAACAGTCTATAATCAGTGGGCTTTGACACACACACATGTCCGCTCAGACACGCCCGCACACGCACGCTGTACGCGTGCACAGGGACGAGCAAATGCTGTCAGCCTGCAAGCCCTTGAGGGCTGCTGTGGGAAAATACCAATCATAACTGGGAAATGTGTGCCATTAAATTGCCCCCACACCACCACCACTACTACGCAACACTTCCATATTTGGCGGATCGTATAAAATCTCAAAACATTCAACGCTAGCGTTTTCAGCAGTAAAACGTGCAGTACGTAGTGTAAATCAGGCTGTGTTTTACACGGTGTAAGCCGCCGGCTATCCCCAGTGCGCCAGCTTTACATTTGAGGGAATCGTTGGACCATTACTCAGCCAACAACACAGATGCCCCCTTAACCCAGAAGGAACGTAATCCCTTCTGGTTGAAGTCATCCAGGGTCACACACTACACACCCGTCATCCCCCGTTTTGAGTCCAAAAACAGGCCATTTAACTTGTTTTGAAGAACGGTTACAAAGCATTTTTTGGTCCGTTTGACATTTTGCGATGGCTTGTACTCTAGGAAGTGCTCATCTGACTGCCGCTCGGGGAAAAGTGTGTGACTCTACATGCTGGGAAGGCTATGAATGGCTCACTGCAGCGCGGTGGTTCTGCTGCAACAAGGCCTGCTGTTTCGCCTGTGTGCTACGTCTTTCGCAATGTACTGTGGTGAGCTTCTGAATACGACGTGTTACGCCCCACTGGGAACCAGGGAGGCCAGCCGCGAGGACAGCAAAAGGGATTTCACATAAAAGACTGGGGTTCAAGGAGGGAGAAAGAGAGACCATTTGGGAAAGGAGTGAAAGGGGAGTCTTTGTGACCGTGGGACACTTCCCCGCAGACAGTGGAGGGTTGGAGTTGTTATCATCTGGATCTTTAAGAACATGAACCAGATACAGGCTGCTATCAAGATTCTCACGCACACACACACACACACACACACACACACACACACACACACACACACACACACACACACACACACACACACACACACACACACACACACACACACACACACACACAACCTCTGCAAGGGGCTGCAAGCACCAAATGTTAGTTTTTATGCATTTCTCTTTCTTCCTATTGAGCAATAAAACCCAAATCTTCCAAGCAGTTAAAAAATATATATTTTAAATGAGTTAGTTAATTAGTTATTTAGACTCTACGATTCAGGAATGAAAGACTATTATGACCAACTTATGTTGAGCAGTATTCAAGGGCTTCTGGTTTCATCATTATTTGTATAAAACTAGAAAAACAGAATCATAAGTGCCTGGTCAAGGCTGTAACTTTTGCTACCACTTAAATCAGTTTAGAAAGATCACGTGCATGTATTTTGTGTTACTGCATTATTGATAGAAGGTTCTGCTAACAGCACCATGCGGTCAGCACATTCGGACAAGGATGTCCTCAAGGTCATGAATAGATGTATAAGCAGTTTCGAACGCTGGCATCATTGCAGACGTCAATAATCGTGTGTTCGTTGCCACACGGCGAGCAACGTAATAATATGGAAGAGCCTTTTTTCTGCTTGCAGGGCCATAATGGCTCCCTCGGGTTCGTCTGTGCTTTCATTAACTTTTTAATAGCTTTGATTATACCCGTCAGACCGACAGGTGATCCTGATTGAACACCATGCCGTGAATGAATCTAATGTTCCTCGCCGTGACGCCGCTGTGCTGAGACCTCATGCTATGCTCCAGGTGCGAGCCGTCCATATGGGCAGGTGGGGCAGCGAACTACTTGCAAAAGCATGCTCCCAAAAAAACTGTTCCTCAGTAAATCATTGCTCCAAGTCTATTTTTAATAATGTGATTGTCACATTAACTATCCATAGTTTCTGTAGGCTTTCCGACTATTTTTGGTCTGTTGACATCACATGATGATGATGGTGGTGATTTTAGCTTAGTGTTTTAACGTGAGTTTAACGTGTCACGCAATGTTGGGGCCGGGCAGCTCAACGACCGCGTTCCTCTGTGTGTTTATCTCATAACCCTGCAGGCTGCAATAAGAATTGCAATCTGCGCTAATAGACGCCTATATGGTCGTAAAGTAGTCTGCCCCATGGTCATATTCTAGAACTGTTGTTGTTTTAACTCAAATTATTCCGCCAGTATCTTTTGTCGTTTTTTTATATCAGATGCAGATATGGCGAGTGGTGTTGCACCTGTGATAAACAGTGTTGAGTTTCTGTTAAAAAAAAACATTAGGAGGTTAAAATTGGAAGAGAAGTTAGCCATCAATCAACAGGACAAGGGGATTTATAGTCAACGAGTGTGAGTGATGTGAAGCCCATATATATATATATTATATTATATAATATATGTATATAATATGTACATGTACAAATATGTACAAAAAAAAAGTGTAAATTGTGGGTGTGGTCATATGCCAGTAGTTTCTGCCCCACTGAAATGTTAGGGTCACCGCACGCTACTGCTATGCTCTCAGGAGCCCAGCCGTGTCCCGCGTTCTGCTGCATCTCTAAACGCGTTGCGAGCGAGCCCGCTGTCGAAGCCTCTGGTGTGGCTGCCGGTTCGAGGGAGGGAACAGAAGCAGTGCCCTGACAGGTGGACGCACTCTGCCTTGTTCTCCGGCAGAGCTTGCCTTCCTCCACACACACACCACTAACGAGGACTTGGCCTCTCGCCGCACCCTGCCTTTGGGGTGGGCTGGTGGGCTGTGCGTTTGTGTGTGTGTGCGTGTGTGCGCGTTTGTGTGCGTGTGTGTGCGCGTGTGTGTGCGTGTGTGTGGAGGCCAAGGAGTCAATTAGCAACCATACTTTTACATTTCTTTACCACAACCGTAATCAAGGTAACCAATGTAAAACACAAAGTGGAAGTGTGTGTGCATACGTGTGTGTGTGTGTGTGCGTACATGTGTGTGTGTGTGTGTGTGTGTGTGTGTGTGTGTGTGTGTGTGTGTGTGTGTGTGTGTGTGTGTGTGTGTGTGTGTGTGTGTGTGTGTGCGTGTGTGACCACTCACCAGACTATCGACCCCTCCCAGGGTGTGGTTGGCGTTGTACATGGAGTAGGTCAGCTGGTACACTCCGTCGTTAATCTCGCTGTTGCCATAGAAACCCACACCTACCGCCATGCTGTAAAGGGAGTGAGGAGTGAACTAGTTAACGTTTGATAACGAGGTTCTGTGCAGTGCGACTAAAGGGCACAATGCTTCACCTTCTCCTCTCTAATTCAACATTTCAGCTGAAAGTTAAGCTTAAAAAATGTAATAGTGTCCAAAGTAAGTTAGTTTCAAACTTCAGTCTTAGTTTGTGTTCTTAAATTAATATTTATTTCACAACGATGAGCTACAGCGTCGTCGGACCACCAGTAGCCCGCGTCTCGTGAATATTTAATCACGCTAGTTTTTCACAAGCATTTCGCCTCAGTCATTCCTCACCCTCCCCCTCCCCCCACCGCAACCCCTACCACCACCTACTCCATCCATGTTGACTTTTCTGAACGGGGGGGGGGGATTACATACAAACTAGGAACAAAATGGTGACAGCTAAATGGAGCGCAATGGCCTAACAGTCCCTGACAGGACCCAACGCATCAGTGGGCATCGAGATCGAGAAAATGGCCACCAGGGGACCGACCAACCCGTAACTGCAGCGGGTGGTGGTGGAGGCGGGGGTGGTGGTGGTGGTGGTGGTGGAGGCGGGGGTGGTGGTGGAGGCGGGGGGGTGGTGGTGGTGGAGGCGGGGGGGTGGTGGTGGTGGTGGTGGTGTAGGGGGAAGGGAAAGATGTGCGTTTCCCTGGGGGGGGGGGCTCCTTGAAGAGCACAGTCAAGTGAAAGACACGGATTCATTCAGCATTCAAAACTCCCCCGGGGGGGCCCTGCTGGTGTGTGTGTGTGTGTGTGTGTGTGTGTGTGTGTGTGTGTGTGTGTGTGTGTGTGTGTGTGTGTTTCTAAAAGTGGAGGACCATTCAGTATGTTTCACACTGCATAAGATTAGGATAAGGTTGCGTTATACTTTTCCTTAAATTAGTGATTATATCCATACTTCTTCATAGCTTGTGTCCTTATTTTGCCTGCTTTAGATGTGTTTATTTTTGGTTCTCATTACTGCAATACGGTACATATGCAAATAGTAAAGCCTTTAAAATGCAAATGAAACCCTACAGCATGTAGCCCACATAACATGTTAATCACAGACATCCACTGTGTGATTAGGGAGGCAGCTGCACCCATTATAACCACATTAACATTGGTAACAGCTGCGTGGCAATAACTATAAACTACTGGCTAATAGTGCAAGTCAAATCGGATCCCCTGAATGTCAGGATGCAAAGTACTCGCTCGAGGGAGTTTTTGCTCTTTTATGGCCTGGAATATCCCCTTCACAGACGTGATTTTATGGGGCGACAATTAGCACGTTGGTTAGTATTTCTATAGCACGGTGTGATCAATTGATTTGGTTTTGCCTCAAACCCATAGCAGATTAACTAGTAGGCTGTACGCTAGTTCATCATACATATCCATGATATATAAACAAACCATACCATAAGAGCGAAAATAAACAACTTAACAACTTAAACAACTTGTATTTCCAATTCCAACTAATCTGTGTGGTGTGTGTCTGATGTAGAGGTCACGCAGCGTTCTCCAGAGGTCAGCCCTCCTCTTCACACCATTGCATTATCTATAAACTTCAAACTCAAATGTGTGACTTACTCACTTCTGACGTGTGAAAGAAATCGACTGAATCTAAACCTAATCTGCTAGTATTACGCAACACGTGTTCCATGTTCTCTGAATGCTGTCTTTGCAGGTTTCTCGTTATGTGTGGGTGGAAATAGTGTCAATTGACACAGCTCAGTTGCCATAGAAATGTGTTCTCTTTTCTGATCTAACGTTAACGTTCCAGACCTATGGTAACCCGAGGACTTGGCCCCCGATCATACCCTCAAGAAACCTTGTGGGATGGGGTTAAGTGTGCTGGCTCGGCGCTAATCAAGCATGGGGATTATATCAATTAGCAAATGAGGCCTGGCTTGCCGTGCTCCACTGAGCTGCCTCCTGAAAAGTAGCCAACGTTTGGGATAATCTCCGCTCCAGCAGTCCTACCATGTCGAAGAAGAAGTTCTGGGGGTTAGGCGGCACAGAAGCCGGGCCGGAAACCAGGACCGCAAGGGGCAGAGCTACGCCTTGTTTCCTGTTACGTTAAGTACGTATTCTACTGTATAAAGATCATTTGTGTAAGTGGATGAGTCTCAGAGAAGTGCATTGTAATAAATGTATTTCTACGGTGACTATTCTACCCAGTGTTGAAGACTTGTCTTCAATACTTTTTTACATAGTTGTGACTTTTTTTACCAATCACATGTTTACAGAGCCCCGCCTCCAGCCAAGTGATTGGTTGAAAACAGGTTTTAAGTGTAGAAAAGGGAAAGCGTTCAGCAAGATTTTATGAAATCTTATCTGATTGTCTGATTGTGAGATGAACATTTGGCCACTGCTTTACGAGCTGCTGGGGGACTACATCCTGATTATGCTACGCCTATGCAGACCATCTTACGACCGGAGCAGATGAAAAACTATTTTAATCAAGAAGGGATTCCATTAACAGGACCACCTGCAGGAAACCATTTGAACGATTCCAGAAGATAGGGTGATATTAAAAGGAGGATGAGGATGGCAGAATGACAGCCACAACTGAGGGAAACAAGAGAAAATGAGCTGAGAAAATGGAGAGAGGTTGACAAGAATGGCGATGGAGAGGTTTTGAGAGAGACATCCCTGTGACACAGCGACAGAGACAGGGAGGCTCGAACAGACAGATAGCGAGAGGCAAATAAACCCATTTGTTTACAGCTGACGATGCAACAAAAAGGATAAACACATAAGATGGATAAACACACATTTCAGAGTTTTAAGGGCAGATTTTGCCTTTGGCCCTTTGGTTATTTGGGCTCATTAACTCGCTTGCTACATAATGATAAACCCAATTATTTTCTGTCAGATGTGTTGTTTTGTATAGATTGCAAAACATGGGCTGGTTAACAGCAGCACACCATGGGAGCTGCTGTCTCCGGGATTCATCTGGGTCACGTTCCCCCTCCCATCCTCCCACAGCCCTGAGCTAAGAATGGCACTACAGAGGAGAAGTACATAGACACGTTGAGGGAAAATGGTATCAATTCTGATCTAATTAGATAACCAAACTAACCAAAGTAAATAAAAAGTGTCAGCTGTCATGTTGAGATGTAACAAGGAGGCAGAAACACTTCAAACCTCTGCAGAATCATTACCTTGTGGATACATCAAAAGGAAAACCTCTCCTTTAACAAAATAGGCCAAATATTGCTCATATTATTTTCGTGAATACAATATCATATAATAAAACATTTAAAACAATTAATCCTCGCTCATAAGCTCCACACCATAAAGCAACCAACTCACTCTTTTGAATATTTTATAAACGCTTCTATTTTTGGCTGAAGCAGTTTACCAAACATCCAAAAGAACACTGTGCATCTCAAACAATGGTTAGCTATTATAAAGACAACATTCTGGGACCCGGAGGGTGTATAATGACAATATAATCACTTGCAGGTTTAGCTGGATTGTGTTTGTATTCCTGTAGTGGGATCGACCCTTTGTCTTTACTTGAGCTGCTCCCACACTATCTTTGCTTTCTCTCTTCCCTTTGTTCACTCTTGATTCTCTTTTGCTTTTTGAGAAATATGGATGTTTGAACACGATCCTAAAAAAAAAACCACACATAATGATTTCACATGGGGACAGATGTTGCCAGCATCAACAAGCATTACACAACCTTTGTGTAATTAGTTTGACTAACGATGGCTCTGAAAGACACAGGTGGAAGCCATAAGGCTGCGGACCACATTAGCGACGGCCATTAGGCGGCAGAGCCGCGGTATCGCCCTTGACAACCGGAACCCAACCACATGTCAGTGAAGCAACAGAGAATACCGATCGAAGATAAGAAGAGAGGACAAGAATGAGCAAATCAGCAAAAGGGTGAACCCCGATGGCCGCAATCCACATGTCGACATCTTTGAGAAAGATGCTGATGGCTCCGAGCCCGCTCATCAATCACACGGCCGCCAGGGGACAGAAAAAAAAAAAGTCGCTTTGGATCAAAGTGTTGCCGAATACCAAAATATTTTATGCAAATCTCCAGATATTTTGCTGGGGGATTGTAAGGTAGATTTTCCAGCTTGATTTTTAAGTCGATTTGCAGGTTGATTTTAAAGTCGATTTTTAGATAGATGTACAAACTTTGTAATAGGGGATTTCCACCCCCCTCCCCCTGGTCCTTCACGTCGTTCATTTAGGACAACAACTCATCGAATCCGGGCTCTCCCACGTTGGCCCCCGTCGTCAGCGGACCAAACCGGGGCCTGGTGTTGATCTCCTGTGTAATTGCATTTGTATTGAGCGCCCGCGGTGGTCTCAAAACAGACGGCGAGCGATCTATTGTGACACAGCGCATAACGTCCACAGAGTTCAGCCCACAGCAGGCCCAGCACCCTGACCTGCGCCTTCATGATGGAACGCATCCAGAGTCCCTGGGAGTCGCTCTGGGTGTAAGAGCATCTGCTGAAGAGTGAATAGGTTTCAACCAATGGGGATGGACTTTGGGAGCTTTGGATTCTGGAGTGATTACAGAGCATGTTAATGTACATTTAAGCAGAGTAGGTAAGAGGCACAGAATGACTTGATGTGCAATCATAATTAACTGCTGGTTGTTACAGTAGTAGACGTGGACATAGTCATCTTGAGAAAAGGAGTGATAGTGTGTGTGTGAGTGTGTGTGAGAGTGAGTGTGTGTGTGTGTGTGTGTGTGTGTTCACACGCAGTTATAAGGTTATAAAAGTAATGAAATGCAGACTGTGGGAGAGCAGTCACCTGGGTAATGCGTAACTGTTCATGTTTCATATGCTAGGGGGAAGTGGCAGGCCAGTGGAGTGTGCTAAGGAAGAGGGTAGTATATGTTTAACACATATTTCATTCATATTTCAGCAACCTATAAAAAATGCAGCCCCTGCATTCTTTACATGTCCTGAATTAATAACTTCTCATTGGAATCCCTTTTCCTCAACCAAACCGACGGCAAACTGTGACTCTTTGTAAAGTTAACACAGTGCCTTTATTTAGCATTAAACACATAAGAAAAATGCCAGCGTTATGCAAGTAAGCCTTTCTGCTTTTATAAACACCACCCTAAAACCAAGTAGTCAATTTAAACTGTTTAATTCACCTTTTTTAATAAGAGAAGCACTTTTGATTTCGATCTCCGTTTTGGGAGACACAAATATGCTTAAATAATTGAAACCTAATGCAGTTAAGCAGCCTTGTTCAATTACCTTAGCACACAAGCCAGCCCTCAGCAGAAAGGTACCATCAATGGGAACCAATGGGACACAAAAACACTTATTTTTAGTCTTATGACTCATATTATTATCATTATTGGAAATGTTTTTCCTTTTATAGGTCATGGTCGTACCATCACGCTAGCCTCACCACTTTCATGGACCTCATGTTGGAAACTCCAGAGAGAGACAGACAGACAGACAGAGAAAGAGACAGAGACACATGGAGAGGGAGAGAGACAGAGGAAGACAGTGACAGCGAAAAGGACAGAGTGAGACAGCGAGAGAGACACAGAGAGAGAAAGGGACAGATTGAGACAGCGAGAGAGAGACACAGAGAGAGAAAGGGACAGATTGAGACAGCGAGAGAGAGACACAGAGAGAGAGACAGAGAGAAAGAGACACAGAGAGACAGACCGACAAAGAGAGACAGACAGACACAGACACAGAGAGAGACAGACAGATACAGAGAGAGACAGACAGAGACAGATAGAGAGACAGACAGACAGACAGACAGACAGACAGAACCAGAGACCGTAACAGAGACAGAGACAGATAGAGACAAAAGAGGGACGGAGAGAGACCGAGACAGAGATAGACAGAGAAAGAGGGCGAGAGAGGGAGAGCTGACTCTGACTCTTACTCCACAGAGTAAGAGTCAGTAACATGTGAGCAGTGAGCTAGATATAACTACGCTGTGTCCCTGATTCAGAAACCGCTCAGCTACTCTTCACAGGCTGCTCTTTTGTCTGTTTTTTTTACACCTAGTCCCGTTCCGTCAGACATTCTTTATTTTGCCTCCCAAACGATATGCAAAACACACAAAAAACGGCTTACATAGTATCTGTGGCGCAACGGCCTAATTCAGTTATACCTTTTAATTCGGTAGGCCTGTTGTCATATGATGTGGACCGGGGGGGGGGGAATCTCCCATCCTCATTCGGTTTAACTATCTACTTCTTGAGAACCGCACGATTCGGCAAAACCCCCCTCAGTTGCTACGTACGATCGTACTGAGGTACTGACAGTGCAGCATTCTTTCCTCAAAAGACGAGTGAAACATCATTGTTCCCCTTAATGTTGGCATGCAGACACACGAAACACAATGAGTCGCTGGTGAATCCTCCCCAACGCGGGACGTCGGTCTGGCCCAATTATTTAGAACTTACAGAGCTTCCTTTTCCGTTGCGAAAGTGGGTCAGACAGACAGGTAGCCGAAATGCTACCTGAAATACATAGATTAGGAGTCGGTTTAAATGACAGCCCCATATAGGAATATATGGTGTGCTGTCACTGATTTGCCGGTGCTAAAAACTGTAAACTGTAACAAATCAGATTTAATCCCATTGAGGCTGTCCAGTGTTTTGCCCTGGAGCTTAATATCGGACGGTAAAAGAACCAGTGTATGTTCTTACATAAATAATAGCCGCGGCAACCTTTGAAAGCAACCCGCAGTAGAAGGGGGTCTAAGAATAGGTGTGCTTGTCTCTTCCAGCCTGGAAAGGGACCCAGCAGAGACCTTAGGACTGACCTTTTGGGGAATCTGCAGACGATGAGGGAGTGTTTTTGTCACTGGGTGTGGACTGCTTTTGACTCCCTATGACCTTTTTCATGACGCAAAGAGATTTATTGCGCATTTATCAAGTTGCTGATCTTACCATTCTACACGGCCTACTGTCTGTCTGTCTGCTCAAGATAATTAAAAAGATGAAATATTCACAAGAAGTTTCCCAGCCCAGGTCACATGCATTTGCAAGAATTTGCTACTGTTTAAAAACAGCCAATAATAATAATAATAATCAAATGAAAGTATTGAGGCAGATTGGACATCGTTAGCCTCATAGCATAATTGCCGTAGTCATATTTTGGCCAGATTTTGATATGTAACCTAACTCTAGTCACCTGAGGCTGCTGATTCACTGTGCCTCACTGGCTATATCCTAAGCATATCCTAGGGTGCTTTTTACATTCCATTAATCGCTATCCGCCTAAAGCTGACCCCACACTACAAGATAAATGTCCCGATATCGTGGCCGATTTGCCCCTTACGAGAATCGGGGTGGCGTTCCCATGGCAGCCGAATCGGGACGAAAATCGGCCAAGATGATCCTGTCTGCCGTAGTGTTCTAAGATAGAATCTCATAAACTTAAGACCTCCCGATCTCAAAATCGGGGTTATCCAACATGATAGATATTCGGCATGTTGAGTGTGTAGTCAACATAATAGCGACGCACGCACACACAAACACACACGCAAAACACACACACACACACACGCTGACCCGAAGGTGCTCCATAAGTCATCTATTTCACTTAGGCATTTTTGACGCTAAATAAAAGATGAACCTTAAAATCAGACTTTAATAGGCAATTATACTATGAGGCTTATGATGTTGAGCAACATATGGAATGAAAAAATACAATCCAATCCAGCCATGAAGGTAACCTGGAGTGGCCGAGGCGTCTCCTGGTGCCACTGGCACAGCGTCTCTCCGGTGAGGACCCAGACGGCCTAACGACTGACTGCAGTCATAACAACAGCACTGAAATGTGTGCAATGAAAACAGCATGCCAGCTAAAGACCACCACTGCCTTGTTAGGACAACAGAACCAAAACTGTTGAAGTGAAGAATAAATAAACAGCGTAGCGCCGGGGAGAAACATTTATCCTGCTTGCTAGACGAGGGAATGGCACGTGAGTAAGAGCTGGTATTATTCTTCTGGTGTCAAAATACCCCCGGGATAACAAATCCCTCCTACAGTCGCCTGGTTTTGTATGGCATGGCCGGCGACCCTATTTTGGGATTGTTTGATGAAGTAGAAGCCCAACCATTTTATATGAACTACATTCAACGACGGAAATAAGGAGTCTAATTCATTTACTTTGACATGACATCGTCATCACATAGGATAGGATAGGATGGTCTTCATTGTTCCCGGTGGGCAATTTGGTTTGCAAACAGTAGTCAACACAACCAATACATTACATTATTAAATAAAAAAATAAAATATAAACACATATACAAACATCATACAGTAGATGTCCTCCTGATAAAATTGCAATGAGATATAAAGCACAAATTTGCACTGGTCTTCTGGAGTTCGCGGTAAGGTGTGTGTGTGTGTGTGTGTGTGTGTGTGTGTGTGTGTGTGTGTGTGTGTGTGTGTGTGTGTGTGTGTGTGTCCACTCACCAGCTGATGAGGCCGGCGGTGACGGCGGACCATGTGACGCAGCAGGAGCCCTTCTTCTTGGTGTCGCCGGGGTCCTCATCGTCCCTGCGGGCGCAGCACAGGCAGCTCAGGTAGATGGCCAGGAAGAGCAGCGTGAGGCCCAAGCCCGCCGCCGCCACGCAGCCCAGGAAGATCAGCGACTGTCGGGGGGGGGAGGAGATAAAGGTAAGGAGCTAGATATTGTGGCGGGAACACGATTCAAAGGTTGGGGGTTGTCGCACTAGTATGCAATAATATCGAATATTTTAAATGTTCAATTTGCAATGGTTAAAAAGAGCTTAAATAACTATAATCCAAGCTGGGCCTTTAATAGGACACTATTGAATTTAGGCTTAATACATGGATGTTTTTTGTTAGAAGTTTGTTAGAAATGAACACATACATTAACACTTTACCTCAGGAAATGTTTTTCCCTGTTCACTTTCCATAGGGTTCTGTCTGCAGCAATAATATTACATATTGCAATATTTTTGCACATGCACATATCGACGCCTGATGCCATGAAAACAGGATCTTGTTACAACCTTGCAAAGATATTGGCAGCCTTTGCCAGCGTCCCAAGCTAAAAAATGGCTTGACGTTTTGTGTATGTGGGCTGGAGTAAAGTGAGCTTGAACCACACCTGTACCATCACAACAAATCAATCCATGGGCATCCTCCAAGGCCAAGGTTAGGGTGGTTAAAGCTAAGCAAAGTGTTT
>NC_140291.1:13363943-13383536 GCF_964030765.1 Micromesistius poutassou
AACGTGTCCTCTGTTTAGGCGCTGTGTACTGAAGCATACTGAAGGCATGTAAAGGTTGGTTCACCCCCAAGCCCAAGATAATCCAGCCCCCCCCCCCCCCCCCCCCACACCCACTGTCAGCAGCCCCATGCTGGAGGAGAGGTCTTCAGCTGTGCCTGAGATAAGTGTGAGGGGGGTGGGGTGGATGAGGGAGTGAGTGGGGTGCAGCCGCTGTCCCCCACGGTGAGCTACAGCCCAGGGGCCCAGCAGGCAACACTGCTGGGTTATGGATGAGCTGGGGGGCGGGGTGGGGGGGGAGAGAGAAGACTCCCTCTTCAGCGATATAACGCTCTGCAGCACAGCAGTGGTCACGGACCCACAGAAGAACCCAGCCGTGGTAAAACATTGTAATCTCCCCCCTTGTGATCAGAAGAATTCCTACAACAAGGGACAAATCTTCTAATTTGAAGGGGAAATTGACGGTGGTTTTTCTGCACACGCCGAGTCTATAAGATCAAAGAGTCATTTGTTAATCCCTGATGGAAAATGTGGGATTTATATTATTATTTAGAACCCTATTTAAACCTTGAGGCATGAACCCGTCACCCCTGGAGATCGAGTGGGCGTGGTTCCACACCCACAACAGAAGTAGCCCCGCCCCCTCTGACTGCTGGGGTGCAGAGCAGCCTCCATTGTTGTCTTCCTGGAGGGCAATGGGGCCCTCCTGGTTCACACCCCACTGGCTGCCCAATGGAAAGAAAGAGGCATGTGTTGTGCCTCTAGGGCACAACACAACATCTATATAACATCTGGCTATCTGACACCGGAAGACCATGCAGCCAAACCCTTAAAACTCTTCAATAATGCAGCCTCACTTGTAGAATCACTATTGATTTTAAACTGTTGTTGACGGTGAAGATTTTCGTTCAGCGCCGTTCAATTCTATATGGATGGTCTGTAGGACAGAGTCAAAGGATGGCGGCTGCATCTATAGCATGACCAAGACACCCATAGCATCCAGCCATCTATCAGGTAATGCAAATCACTGACGTTAACGCACTATGGAGACAGATTGAGGTCAATTAGCCTCTGCAGGGCCCGCGGGGAGTGTGTGTGTGTGTGTGTGTGTGTGTGTGTGTGTGTGTGTGTGTGTGTGTGTGTGTGTGTGTGTGTGTGTGTGTGTGTGTGTGTGTGTGAGCATGACGACATGAGAAGACGTGTGCACCATCACAGTGCTTAACCACACACAAGTAGGCTTGCACACACACTCACACAGATACACACGGTAGCACTCATGCACACAGTAGATACGATATGAAAAGGCAGTGGAAATTGAGGAATGAAATTGGTTTCTATTCGAGGATGCAATGTGACAAATTATTTTGATTGCATTGCAAGCAGAATGGCAAGAAGTTTGAAACATAATTTCTAGATGAAAAATAATCAAAGTCTTCCTTTGACACAAAAATACGGCGTTGACTCTGTATAAAGTAGAAAAGGGCCACTCCTCCAAGTATCAAAACATGAGGGAGGCCAAAACAAAAATGGTATCAAGAAGGACATTTTATCGCTCCTGCACAGGACGTGAAAACAACCTTCACCATGCAGATCTCAACACATCGGTTTGCATTCATTCCTTTCATTTCTACTGGAGGAATGAGAGAGAGAGAGAGAGAGAGAGAGAGAGAGAGAGAGAGAGAGAGAGAGAGAGAGAGAGAGAGAGAGAGAGAGAGAGAGAGAGAGAGAATGTCTGGAGGATGGAAATTGTTTTGATGCAATCGAGTGGAACATTGTTCCTATAATGGAAATAATGAGAGAGAGAGGGACGATAGATGTGTAAGTGTGTCTGTATGCTTTAGTTATTAAATGTTAAATAGTTGCATAACCTCCAATTACTCAGTACTTTTTGAGTGCTCTTTACTCCAGAACCCTTCTGAGAAGGAGGAGGATTGATACATTGAATAGTAACTAAAACAGAAGCCACTTGCACCAGTGTGTTGCAGTAAAGAGTAGCCGTTACTTTAGCTGTATAGTTCATAATAAATGTTGACACATCACACCCTATATGTGAACAAAAACTCCAATGGTTAGGTGCATAAGTATACTGCACATCATTCATGGCCTAATCTCATAAGAGGCTTGTTTGCTCTTTTTTTTTTAAAGCAAGGCATTTCTTATTTGGAAAGGTACAACCACACCCACTTTTAACAGTCTACTCTAATCCATCCAGTCTATTATTGATAACCGTTGGTTGTCCAGATGATGAGTGCAGATGTTGAGCAGATGACTGCTGGTGCTTCCCTGCTCCACTAGAAGGTACAGCTACCTGCAATCAGCTTGTTAAATCGCCTGCTGGAACCCACTCTACTGCACTGTTTGCCTGATGCTTGTTACACTGTTGCAGGCCTGTGTTTGTTTCTCTGCTGTGTGGTGGCAAATATCATTCCCCTGGGGGGATCAATACAGTTATTATGTTTATCTGCGGGAAGATGAAGATTATTATCGGTTCTTGAATGCTTTTATTGACGATCACGATAGCAGCCAGGCTGCAGAGGCACACTTGATTGCCTGTATCAATCCATCACTTTCATAAGTACGTATCACAGAGGGGTATGGGTGCGTCCGCTGGGGCTGCATCGAGGCGTGTTCTGTGGTTTACAGTCAGGGAACACAGTGACTTCTCAGGGACCCTGGAAACACGGGGGGAGGAGGCTGCATTGTGGATTATGGGATGAGAAAGTGCATGACATAGGGTCACTGGGGGGCTTGGATGATTAATGGCAGCTTAAGCTCAGTTTTGGAAAAGAAACAACGTATCAAGCCAAAGGGACCTGGGACCAGAACATTCTTAGCATCTCTGGTAAAAGCACAGGTTATAACACGTTCTGGTCTCCGAGTGGTTCAAAAGGTTGGTTTCAAACTGTCACATGCAGTACAAACTATGTTGAGTGACATCATTGTGCATTGGAGTCAGCCAATCGGATACAAGGGTTGCATAATCTGTGCTATCTGGGTGAATGTAGCTCAAGGATGGCGATTTCAGTGTTCGAAAAGGGTCATACAGAGAACAGTTTGTCAATATTTTTTGTCTAAAGGTAAAGTCCAATATTCTGTGGGCGATGTAGTACAGGCAATCACTTTAAATAAACAACTGCCAAGCTATCATTAAAAAAATAAGAATTGCATTTTTACATTTTATCCATAGAATGGATGGTACTTTTAGACATAAAACATTTAAAAAAGGCACACACATGAAAACAGACACACCCATTTCCACACCCACACTCAGGAATGCATGCAATGCATGCATGCAACAATGCACTCAGAAAACTAGGTTCCTGCACTATTTCTGTCCCAGCTCGCTCCGTTCTCTCTGAATGTGGCCTCCTTTCATCCCGAGGTCCTCAGAGATGCTGAGTCACAGACAGCTGAGTCATCAGTCCCCCTCCGCTCCTCAGGTAAAGACCGCAGGGTGATCACTGAGCGGGGGAGTCATGATGACTGGCTCCTGTTGACACTGACTTCTTATTTAGTCATTGATTCAGATGTTGATGATGATGATGATGATGATGCTCCAAAGCCACGTACGCAGTATTCAGATGCATGGCATTAAGGAGCCGGTAGGGGGCTAGGCATCTTTTAGGTAGCTTGTGGATATATGGGATCGAACCCGGTACCTTTTTGAGGTGGCCTTTCTACTACACCATCCTGGTCTCTGGCTCCTAGGTTTGCCGGCCCCAGAGAGACAACTGAATTGGGATTTTTTTTTTATTGAACATTTCAACGTAGACAAGATCAGGACAAGTGATTCAATCACTGCCAACCAATAGTTCACAAGAGCAGCTGCGGCATGGGGACGGGGCCTCTGTGACCGAAGAGGAGGACTTAGGACTCAGCCATCCCTTTTTCTCTCTCTCACACACACACACACACACACACACACACATGCGCGCACGCACACACACACACACACGCACCACGAGGCTAACAAAAGCGACACAGTGAGTGACTGACCCCTCGGCCCTTGCATTCCGTGGCATTGTACCGGCCGAAGGGGGGGTTTTTAGAAGACCCATTCCACATCTCCGGACTCAACACTGGGCTTCCCCCGGCAGCGAGCGTGACGGCCCTGCCTGCTCAATGCTCGCCACTCAGTGCTGTGTCTGCAACGTGAGGGGCGGGGTGGCACTGGCCACCCCTGGAACCTGATTGGCCACCCTAGGTGCCACCCTAGTTGATTGACAGTTCACTGCATGTTTCGTTGAAAGCTCCCCCCCCCCCCCCCCCCTCAACAATTCTGGTAAGTATTTTCCTTTATTATGCCCGGTATATGGACCCCTCTATAAAGCCTTGGACACTCTCTGGCCACCCCTTGTATAACAGTCTGGCTCCGCCACTGCCCTGAGCGCTGGTGGCGTGCATTGTAGAAGAAGTGCTGAGGTTACAGAATCCTCCTTATGCCAGTCTGGGTCCACTTTCTCTCCGTGAATAACTCTGTGGTCAATCTTAATCGGACCGCAGTACATTATATTATATTGTGTGGCCAGCAGTGGTATTATAACATGAAACAAGGCGACGGGTCAAGTGGTGGTTAACCACATGCATCACGACTGTGGTTACCATTGTGTTCATATAATAAGTGGGCTTGTAACCACTTCATGGACACTGGAATATAAACTCTGTCTGTGGAGGCTTGATAATGCAAGAGCAGGTTTTTTTTGTTCGGCAAGTTCACAATGGCCTCATCTATGCAAAGGGTTAAACACTCGTATTGTTGGCAAGAATACTCCCATTTAGACATGCTGGAGCAATTCACCTATAACTACGGTACACTTCCAAGTTATACAATTTTTTTACTTAACATGCATCTTCAAAATGTCTTTGTTGGTTTTGGCTATTCTCTCTCTCTACACCCATTACCAGCACCACTACATTGAAGATGAATATCTTTAGCCTCATATTATAATTGCAAAAGTCCTATTTTGAGGTTCAACTTCAACTTCAACTCATTTATTTTAGTTCATCATTTAGCTTAAAAATTTGTCAAATAGATGACTGGGGAAGATAGAGATTGTGGAATGTTAAAACTCTCTGATAGGCTTAAGATATAGCCAATGAGGCACAGTGAATCAGCAGCATTAGGAGAGTAGAGTGAGGTTAGATATCACAATTTGGACAAAATATGACGTAGGCAATTATGCTATGAGGCTAACGATATGAGACAGAGACACTAAAACGAGTTACTCTCCCTGGCTGTCCCACTTGTCGCTCAGTTAGGAGCGGTTCTACACCGGCCCGTTTATTCCCGTGGCTATGCACTGGGCCTATCCTGAACAGTGACTGGTCTTTTACTAATTCAAACAGCTTACAGTCATTTAACTCCCAAGTTATAAATTCTGTCCCAGCTCGCTCCATTCAACCTCCTGCGTTTACAATGTGCTGGTCTATGGAGAGCTCCCTATGGCCCGTTTACCAAGAATGAAGCATGGAATTTCTCTATTTTAACGCACATGGGTCAAACTTGACCAGTTTAACTAAAAAAAACAACGTGGCTGGGGAGCGCTGACTGAACGTTTCAGACCCTGGCATGCACCATGCTCACAAAACTCGCTTTTGTTTCATTGACAAAAAATCCCAAATATCCAAAACGTGACTTCAATTTGGTCTTGGCATATGTGGACAATACGGGTGCACATAGTTGATGAATGACACGCATTGGCACAGCAGATAATTCCTCCCAATACCGGAGATGGTCATCACATGGGCCTACAGGTTTACATTGATTGATTTTATTCGACCATTGTTGATATAAAAATATGAAACAGCAACCAGTGCCACGTTATAAAAATAAAAATAGTCAGGGATGACACAATGAAGCCCTAAGGCTTGTTTCCATTGTGGTCCCTACATCATTCTTAACCGGGTACAACCATTAGACTTTCACACTTTTGTTATATAATGCATTGTGAGCATCCCGTGATCCCAGGGTTCCCCCTACTAACCTGCTGGTAGCTCTCGTCCTCGGGCTTGAAGCTGTTGTCTATTGGCTGCAGTCTCAGGTTTATGTGTGGGAAATTGTGCAACCAATACGTCCACCAAGGTGCAATGTAGTCCACCCGTGCAGAAGACATTTTCGTCCCCCAAAAAAGTTTCTTAAATAAATGAGCTCGGCTTTACCACACGGGCAGTTCGGTCAGCCTCCCATGATCCCTTTATAGTCTCATTTCAAACAAAGGAAAATCCGTTTTTTGGGGGGATAAAACATAGTCGAATACAAAGAAAGCGCATGTACAAGCGGTAGTAGGAGCGCCAAAATGTATTCCAAACGCGTTTTTTGATAAGGAAACAAAAATCAGTGCGCGTCCATGTCCGTGTGCTCGGTTAAAGATCCCAAGTACCGCCAGCTGGTCGAACTAAAGGCGCTCTGGCGGAGCAGGGTCCGGAGCCCAGCCACAGCAGCCTGGGGGAAGGCGCAACTAGGCTGGGGTAGGACCAGTGACGAGGGTCGGAGAACCAATGTTCCAGGATATTTTTTGCCAATCCCAACGTAAACGAATTTGATGCATCACGTCAACTATAGAATACTAAATTATTAATTTGAGAATATATGAATATACCTTCTGCCCCCTAGCGGGGGATTACGAGAAGCGCAGTTAAAAACTAAAGTAACTTTAAATCCTGAATGCATCCTACCAACACGAAAGCCTATTTTCGCAAATATGCAAGCATAAAGTTTTAGAATTTCAGTACTTTCTTCAGGCCTTGTAAATGGCCCCAGTATGCTTATTTATACGCAGTACTTTCTAATTTGGCTAGAACCATTAAATGATACATTTTAACTTGTGAACTTTATACTCTCATTTCATTTCTATATTGTTGCACCTTGATGCGTGTTCCTATGCATTTATTTTTCTTTCACTTTTTGGGGCATGTCTTCATTTATTAACACACTTGTTCCAAGGTCTTTGACCAAAAGCGTCTTTGGCCAAATAATAGTTGTCGCCACCGGTGGCTCAACAGTGACATCTGGTGAACACGTCAATATATTTTACCGTGGAGAAGGGGCATCCTTTCTCACCCAATAACATGGAGCAGGTGTTTGTCACAAGTGATAATGATTCATTACATGCATAACGATGGAATAAAGACAACCAACAAAGAAGCATTTTTTTTCCAATTTTTATTACAACGATCTGTACACAGCAAAGGTCCTACTTCAGCTCCTTGACTGCCAGACCTGGAAAATAATAAAATAAGTCTGGTTAGTAAGCACTCCGACACTCATTCAGATTCATATGTCAGGAAATTAGTTCATGGGTCAGTAGAAACAAAGCAGACCTGTTCTCTAGCATGATTGAGAATAGACTAGCCCGGAACAAGCCTGCTGTGTTTGGATTACTTGACATTAAGAACCATTTGCTTTAATACATGGTTCATAAACTGAACAAGCAACACTGATGCACTGCATCAGTGTTGTATTTAAAAGGCATCATTAAATAGCAGGCCGACAAAGGACTAGAGAGCCAGCCTAAGAGGTCTCTAACAAGTCTGAAAATAAGGATGCCCCTGACAAAAGATTCTTAGTCAAAGCTTGGTTGTCATTCCAAGCCACCAGTCAACTTTACTTTCAATTTCATTTTTTGGGACATAATAAAATGTGTTGGGTTCTCAGGATTAGACGATTTATTTAATAAGCACTCGAAGCAGAAGACCAATTAAATGAATCAACAAAGCTGTTTAGAACGTTCCTGAACAAGGGACGCAAGAAACACTAAAAACCAAAAATCAAATACATGGACCAAATAAACATCTCTTATAAATTTTGTAGGTGCCCTAAAGATTACTCTATAGAGCAGTGTTGCTGCCCAAACTTCTCGGCAGGTACGTTATTTGACAAGAAGCAGTGGTGAGTTAAATCAGGGCAGGTTGCAATCACATGTCTTTGGTAGTCTTTTTACTAAAAACTTGGCCAACTAACCAAAGTTTAGTCAGCTATTAGGGGCTTCCTTAGAGAAATCGGCCCTGAATTTAAATAACACTCAGACAAAAATCTTTATTTAAACAATTTAACTTAAGCCAACAATATTTGATGCCGCATTGCCCTCTAAAACCATTTAGGCCAACAGCCAAATCATAATTCAACTTGATCCTGATAAGGAACTCCCAGGAGGCTCCATCCTCTCCTCAGACATTAGTCTATGGGAACTACCAGGCTCTTACTTGTAGATTACCTCTAGTCCTAAACACACTTCGTCTTAGTATATGACAGTCAGATTCAGGCATCAAGTGTGAAATGTAATAGAAAAGACCGATAACACAAGGCCCCTTAATGACAGCCAATGGCTGACATTTCATTTCCTAGGTGAAATCTCAGGGTTGCATATTAAAACAATTGTTTGTCCAGTAGATTCTGTGTGACTCTACTGGCCTAAGTGTCTCAACTCTTGTGGCCAGCACCAACAATGTGAGTGGCAAGAGCCAAAAGCCAGTGAGTTTAGTGTGTCGTGTTCAGTACAGACCTGGGGGCAGGGACTGCTTCAGCTTCTCGGCCTTCTCCTTGTCTGTGATGACCAAGGTGTACAGGTACCTGCTGCAGCGCACCTTGAACTTGACATTGTCCTTGTTCTTCTTGATCTTTACGGCTGGAAACGACACAAGTACATGCATTGAGACACCTTTTGAAGAGGCATTTATTATGTTGGCACATTTTTTAGCCTTTTGTGCATGCTGAGAGTCTTGTCCATTCTTATCCCATTGCATTATTACAAATCCTAATAATTTGCTTAAGACAAAGGCATTTGTGATGCAATGCATTATTCATATTGGTTCTTACAGAACACTTCAGGCGAATTTAACAATACCATTTTGGAGACTACATCCGCAGTTCATCAAACATTCAATAGTTCCAATGTACAGATTGGAGAACAATCAAACGGTGCAGACAAACGATTGTAAACGCTTACACTTGGCATCCTTCCTCCTTGCCGTCAGCAGGAAATCTTTGATTTCTTCAATTTTTCGTGGCTGTGAACAGAAGAGAAACGTTAGTCGGGCTAAGGAACTAGACTGCAGTGAAGGGAGAAATAATGTGTGCCAGCGTCAGTGCACCCAAGTTTCTAGTAAATATCGACTTAGCATCTGTCCCATCTTTTCAGCAGCAAGCCTGTACATCACAGGCCAAACAACCCAGAGGAGGACAGCTTGGAAGACTGTTCCAATTCGCGAAGCTGTAAGCCTACCTTTACACTAGAAGGCAGTTTTTTTTAAAGGCATGTCATGCATGTACATACCCCGTACATGCAGTTTAGCTCTACAATCAAGCGTGGCGCTATCATTCTTGAGCGTTTTAAAGCTTAATACCCAAACGCTAAGAGAAACATTCATTCACAGAACGAAGTGGCGGCCCTGTCATGCTAGTAGGTTAGCACTTAGCAAGCTAGCTAAACAATGACTTTAACATTGCCTCTGAAGAGCTATGGAAAGCCAAAGATGTTAAGTCATGCAACAGTTTTTATCGTCATGTTATGCCACAACGAAAACATATGAAGACATATGAAGTAATCCGTAATGACATGCGATGTCTTACCATGTTGCCGTGTTAGCCGACTGAAGCCTGTAGGAAAGACGCAGCGAGAATATGGATGGTAAGTAACAAATGTGAACGGCTACAGAGACATGATCATCAGAAAAAATACGACACACGCAGTATAATATCGATTTTAGACAAAAGACAGTATATTGTTCATTTTTAGAGCAGATGTTTCATGATTTTGTTTACGTGGAAAATATGGAACTTACACAGTCAACCAGTGAGGGGATGAAGAGGGCGGGACTTCCGCTTACATTCAATTTATACCCCCTACGGCAGGCCACGGCGGCCAAAATAAAACCAAACCAAAACCATTTCTTTGAGTCGTTCAGGTGTTTTGTCCTGTTAAATAACTGCATGTAACGCATAAAACATTATAATAATAATTGATCGTTATAATGTATCTGTATACTATAGCAAAAAATGTAGTATTTCATGCACAGAGCCAACCAACATGCTTCATTGATGCCCAAAATACACTATGTGGTTATTACTTATGTTTAACAGCCCAAATGTACAGAGGTTAAAGTATTCCTAACTGCATCGAAAATATATCATATCATATCATGAATAATGATGATCAAATTTAAGCCCCCCCCCACCACTAACTTGCGCGCACACACACACACACACACGCACGCACACACACACACACACACACACACACACACACACACACACATACACATACACATACACATACACATACACACACACACACACACACACACTGTATAGGCCCTATATGCAAATAATGAATGAATAAATAATGTGATGAAAAGAAAAATTCCTATCCCAAGTTTGGCATGCCTTTACTGCGTGTCAGTAGGAATTACATTCTCTTTTCTTGCAGACTATCTCTCTCACTCTTTGTATAATTCATGATCAACAGATTGTGAAAGGCCATATCTATAATTAAAATCCAAAAGTACATTCATCCATAATTTCAAATTGCTAGCAAGCAATTTGAAGGTATATTGTATTTATATTGTTAAACGTATCGTTCCCTTCTTCACAAATTAATTATTAAGGTGGGTCAAAAAAGGGAGACCTTCAAGTGTTTCAGAAGCACTAACATATCATTTTTGAAAGGTAAAAAGTAAATGCCTTTTTTACGGCTGTATTTGTACTGCTAACTGAAATGGACAGACCGTTGGGACGTGATTCCTGCACATCTTTGGGATTCAAAGGTCCTCAGCCCTGGAGAAATTAATTTGTGTTATATTGTTAAAATTTTTAATGTGTGTCGCTTGGCTAGAACACGCCTCCTCTGTTTGTTGTTGCCATAGCTTTATTTTTTAAATATTAAAGGGATGTGTTAGCTATAGTTATTACAAAAGGATGGGTATTGTGTAATTATGCTGTGAGACAAGATGAGACACTTTAGAGGAGTGTGAGTTCTTATTTATCACAAGTTAGCCGACTTAACCACATTAATCAATTATTTCGGCAGTTTTGCATAATGCATAATGCAATGTTGTTCTAGCATTTCTTATTGTGCTGTAGAGCTGTTTTCGACTAATATATAAACGTATGAAACTGAAATCATCTGACATTCTGTGCAACTTTTTATTTATCTTTTGAATCAAATTTTAATCAAATCTATTCTAATTATGTTATTCGCTCTGCTATTAATTCAGTTTGATCACCCACCAGTAGAACAGCTGATATTCAGCTATTGATATTGATATTCAGAGCTGCGTTACGGAGTTGAACTTAACCTTTGATGGTCTGGCGTTTGATTGGCGCATCGACAGCATCTCCACCGGGTACTGCTCTCTGTCTGGAATGGCTGGATGTTTTTTTATAATCTATTTGATATCTGATAGGCTACAGGTTGATTTACCCTAGGTGCTTAATCAGTGTTTGCAGCATTGGACCTTTCAACCTGTGCTTTTAAATATTGAATCGCCTTCTGTCACTCAAAGATTACAAACATTATTGTTGCAATTATGTTAGAGGAGCATTTCAGGAGAGGGCCCCACACAATACGATAGATTGATGCACATATGATGGCTCCGAAAAAAGTTAAACAGGCTACATTCAACTGTAAAATGTGTGGTCATTATATCGGATTATTACACGGCTCTTCTCAATGCTGTGGAATGCTTCGTTCACTTGCATGGGCCTCCATGACTTACGGCGGTGAATTCTTTTTCGATAATTGCTAAGCATATAATGACCGCTGTCAAGGAAAGTGGATTTTTTTGCCTCTGATTCACATCTTTCGTATCAATCCGCAAGTAGTCCGGTAACTTATCAACCCCAGCGTATTTGGTTGCTAAGCGACGTCAACGTCTTTGGCGGACTATTTCTCTGCTAATCAACACTACGAATGCTGGTAACAAATAAATTGTAAAAAGACACACCGTGTGAAGTTATTTTTTTCGTTTTGGCAAGTAGCCGCGTAATAAACGGGATAATGTATAGAATGTCGCCGGTCATTATCAAAAATAAGCCTCTTCAGGGCGGTTCTTATTTTCCTGATAATGACCGGCGTTCTATACATTCTCCCTTACCTATGTGTCATTTCAGTTTTTGTGAGATTGTACTTGTTCGCATGCCAACCGGTGGATGTCAGTTAGGTTTCACATGCCTATCCTTTCCCATGGGGCCGGAAGGAACAATAATCACAATGAACTGTAGGCAGATACTCATTGTAGACAAATACAAAGATGACATTTTCTATGCTAAATATTTCAAGATTTCAAACTATATAGGACTTCATAATATATATTGACAATACAACTTCATGCTGACCTTGCTACGACCACAGCCGTTTATGTCTTGGTATTTTTATTTTTAGTGCAGTTATATTACCACGACAGCAGAGGGCACTGAAGTATCACAGATAAAGAAGAAAAGTCTTCAGCCCCCCTCTAAACTCCATAGACCTCTGAAGAATAAGTCCCGCCTCCGAGGCTCCCGGTTCCCTCGGTCAAATGTCTATGGGAAATAACATGGGGTTTTTGAATGGTTGTCCATAACAAACTCTGTAGGTGGCGAAGAAGTAAAAGCTGCGTCACGTTTTCAACTACAACCTTTTTCCATCTGGTTTCCACTTGGGTTTTGCATTGTCGGGCCGTTAAAGTAGTTAACTATTATGAAGAAGCATTAGCCTATGCTAACGCGGATCTGCGCAGACTCAAGGGGAATTTACACCGCAGGCGAGAGAGAGACGTGAGCGTAACCACGTAGGCGTAACGTAGGCGTATCAATTCACACCGCCGCTGTTTATATTTTCAAGATTCATCAGATAACATCAGAACCGAGACGCTTCAGAAACACTTGAAAATAGAAGTGAAGCATAAGTTAAGCCTTGGTCGGCCGTGCGACGGGCGTAAAACACTGCCGGTGTAAATCAGTGCACTAGTTTGAATGAATTCTATCTCTAGCTCAGTGTTTCTCAACCTTTTTTGAGCAAACGCCCCCCTTACCTTACCCTGATCCTCTGGAGCCCCCCCCCCCATTATTATTGTTAATTTTGTTTAAAAAATAAAAAATAAAATAAATTTGCGACACCCGTGGGTAGGCTATATCCATTACCAACTCCACTCCAACTCGTGCTACATTGCTTGAATAAAAAACTTCTGTGCCGTTTTGGTTTCTCCTGGACAAGAAAATGTGTATTCAGAGTTTTATTAAAAGGTTTTATTATTGAGCTATTGAAGTTGAATACGTAACAGTGCTTGTGTACATTTCTATTGGTTATCGAGCTGTTAACCCGCAAACTTGGGTTCAATATGTGTACGAAAGACTCCCTTTGTTTACGTTGCCTAGCAACGCATGTGCAGCCTTTATCCGCTTTGTTCTGAGTTGGAGAGTAGCACGTTTAAGTTTGCGGCCAAATAGTAATTAAAGTAGTTTGTTACTATACAAGTTAAGCGCCTGTAACATCAGTGTTAAATGCGTATGTGCCGGTTGGTGAGTGTACTTTATGAAAGTAAGTGTTTATCGGTTCGCAGACGTAATGAGCGACGTTGCAGTGGTCTACGTGTAATGCGCACCTTCTATTGTTTACAATTAGCATGCTAAGCGGAGTTAGCTTCATTCACGTCTTATGTTGCCTTACTATGTAATATGGATGAGATTCATGTTGCTTAGTGTAATGCCCCATCCACCGCTTGCTTTGCATGTCCCGCAAACCAACCAGTGGAAGTCAGGGGAGGGCGAAATAGTTTCGGAAAGCACCACGCTACTGCGATGAGGTGGATTTGTTTATCGGCGTTACTATAGCGATCATGACGGTACTGAGCATAAAGTAAAAAGTAGATGAGACAATAGAGGGGTTAGAAACCCATATGAAGATAGGCTTTTTATTTCAGTTATCCTATTTTTGCACCGAAAATATTTGAAAACCATGAAAGTAAAAAAAAAAAAAAAAGAAAAAGTTAAAAATAATGACCACTACACAAGCGAAGTTGTGCCGCCCCCGTGTTCGTTCCCAGCGCCCCCCCTAGGTTCTACGAACACCCCCCAGGGGGCGCTGCCGCCCCCGTTGAGAAACCCTGCTCTAGCTGAAGTCGGACATCTGGCGGCCGACTAAAAAATGAGTCTAAAACGCCTGCGGTGTAAATTGGCCTTTAGGATGTCACGACTCTCCCAGTCAAGGTTGCATAGCAACGACAATGTTCCATAGTTTGTCTTCACCGACAGTGGCACCAGAGCTCGTCCACGGAGGTGGCCTTCTACCACACCTGAGTTGCGCTGTTCAGTGGAACATATACGTCAATGCCGCCGCCATCTTGCCGCGGGGTAACCACCCACCTGAATGAATGAATGTCGATGGGACAGAAGTCCTTTCCCTGTCAAAATCACTGTAGAACGCCTTTTTTTAAAGGGAAATCTTCAATCGGGTCAGGTCAAATGTGTGTGGTAATGCTAGTAAAAATAAATTAAAAAAATATATATTTTTTTTACTATCATTACACGTCTGACCTATGTCAGAAACCAACCCGCTTGAATATTTCCTCAAAATAAGGCCTTTTAGAGTGATTTAGACTGGGAAAGGACCTCTCCCCCATCGTCGTTCATTCATTCAGGTGGGTGGTTGCCATGGTTACCCCGCCGCAAGATGGCGGCATTGTTGACGCATGCTTAGAAGCCGAATGCGATATCTAGTCAGTGTATATATCTATGGCCTTCTATGAGCAAGTAAGAATGAAAATAATAATAAATATTGAATATTTATACAAAATCCTAAAGAAAATAAATCAATAACTCAATAACGGCAAACTAACTCTTATCACGGTCAAACCAAAAAGAGGCTGAACTTCGCCAGCGATTAAGTTTTATAGACCAATGAAATCACGGGTGAAATGAACATCACGTTAGGTTGTGACTGGTTGCGAGGACTCCCTCCTCCCTAACAAGTATGACGTATGAAGTCTGCGCAGATTGTAACTAGCTCCTGGTTAGCATCAATACTCGTTTACTACTTTAACGGCCCGACAATCCAAAACCCAAGTGGAAACCAGATGGAAAAAGGTTGTAGTTGAAAACGTGACGCAGCTTTTACTTCTTCGCCACCTACAGAGTTTGGTATGGACGACCATTCAAAAACCCCACGTTATTTCCCATTGACATTTGACCGAGGGAACCGGCAGCCTCGGAGGCGGGACTTATTCTTCAGAGGTCTATTGAAGATGCCAGGGAGGGGCCGATGCATCAGATATTCATTATTTCTCAAAGCATTGGCAAGAAGGTTGAAGGTCTCGGTTATGCATTCATTACTGTCTACATAAACCAGACATTAACAGTACACAGAGATATGCAATGTATTGTAAGGTTGCAATTATTTATCAATGTTCCCCACGGGTAAAAGACTAGTTACACAGATCAAGGACATCATAAGCCGTAGCCATGTTTTATTCAATAATTCACATCATGAAACACTGTAGCAGAACGCCCTGGACTGCAGCTTCCCACTGACCCAAGCTTCCTTCCTGTTTTCTTGCCGCAATACAAGCCTTCCCACGTGCTTCCTACTTATCTTGAATGTATGGATTTTTCCTTTTGCTGGTCTTTTAATTTGCATATATAAATTACTATTTCTCCCCTTCTCCAAAAAAAGGGGGTGAAATCGACAAAGTGCCCAGAGCCCCTGTTTATTTATTTACCGACTAGTTCTCACTAGCTAGTGAATTAATTGAAACCCCCCCCTGATATAATAGCCTTATAAACACCCCAAAACGTGGTACTAAATAAGTACCACCCCTCAAACCTTTTATTAACTGTGTAAAACAGTAATCAGAAAGGAACAAAAAGGCCCCCAAGCCTTAGGATGGTGTGGCTTCGTCTGAGCGGCTTGTTCAAAATGCATCGTATGGGTTGATGGGTGTGTGGCTGCGAGGCGGTGTGTTGTAAGAGACGCGTAATGCGTCGGTGATGGAGTTCACGTCGCGGTTACACAGACCATGCAGGTAATGATACACATGGTTCCACAGCCCGAGGCCCGGATGACTGTGAGAACGTCTCTATTCCTGGTGCTAATGACCTAAGGTAAGAACAACGGCAACACAATTCATCATCATCAGATGGAACCTAGTAACCTGTCACTAGGTTCCCCAAACCACCACCATGGAAGGCAGATGAAATCAGTTAAGCTGCTGTTGGTAAGATTCCAGAGTTGCAAAGAGAAAGAATGAGCGAGAACAGAGCGGAAGTGAAGAAAGTTAAAATAAACAAACCCCAAAAAACGTCCTCTCCCTCTTTACTCCCTCCTTACCAACGGTTCTCCGCCAGAACTGTTGCGTTTCCCCCACCTGCGACCCAAGGACAAGATGAATTACCCTAACCAATGAGAGAAGAGAGGCGCTGATTGGTCAGAAACGAACAGGGAGTGGACTTAAATCAAAACTGTCTCATACAAAGGCAGGTGCGTTCAACTGCAAACTCTGGATATTAGATATTCTCAAAATGCTGCAACTAATAGCTGTTCCATTTCTAACTAACTACACTTAAACAATAGCTCTTCTCTACTTAAACAACCAGCACCTTTATACTAAGTGATTTTCTGTATTTCAGCATAGATATATGTTTGCAGCCATTTTATGAAGACAAGAGTTGGCCAATATGCTCACTGCATGAGTCAGGGTCGCTGAAATAGCATCCAAGCGTGATCGTGCTTCCAGACTCTGTATGTCATGTGTATACTTAACACCCACTCTCTGCCAATCTACCTTATCATCGATCGGATTGATTTGTCGAGTATTGATCCCTCTCCGGCTGGCCTTATCAGACGCAAACTTCAAGTACACTGAGAGATGAGCGGGGGGAGATTATGGGAGAGTCTGTGGGGTATACTCTGACAGTATCTCAGTGTACAATCTCTCCGGTCGCTGACTTGGCCCAACCCTTGTAACTAGAAAGCAATGACAAAGTTCGCTGCAACGAAAGAGCATCTTTCTCTCCCAGACTGTTGTAGTGAAGTGATGAACCGATATGTCAGCCGGCCTTTGCACTTTTTACGTGTATCGGTATCGACTGTTTTTAGTTTTTAGATTTTTTTTTAATTGTATTTTTTTTTTTTTATATATATCTTTTTTCCCGGCATGATTTACAGACGGTTCAATAAGTGTTCCTTTTTAAATTGAGACTTCTAACATTTGTTATCAATGTGTCATTTTTATGATGTAAATTGAGGGAGCAAAAGCACAGAGCTGCCAACTCTCACGGTTTCACCGTGTGACACACGTTTTTGCCTGCTTACACATGCTCACACACCACACATCCACTTTCTCACGGCAAAAAAAAAAACAAAAAAAACACGCCCCCCCCCCCCCTGTCAACAATCCCGATCACCGCCCCCCCCCCCCCCCCCACAGCCAACATTTACACCTGCGGACCCTGCTATAAGGTATGCATTACAAGATTCTACAGAATCTCACGCCAGCGAAAACCCAAAAGTAGTGGCAGTGGCAGCCCTGAAAGCAGTATCGGCTCAGCCTGGAAATCCATATCCACATTCGAAAGCTGTAGTGTCTGGCAACGAGTAATGAAAATGGCCCAAGTCGATGGGCGGCACCAAGCATGCATTTGAAAATATCACTGCACACAATTGGATAACACTACGACCAATCAGAAGAATACAAGGGGTGACGTATCCAGACCAGCGGAGCTAACCAATAGATAAGACTCGCCGTATCTGGTCGGTAAAACAGCAGCGCTTTTGGCCCCGCCCTATATCAGATACACCGATGTGATTGGTTAATGTTCTGGGGCAGGGGGATCGGGGAGTGAGTATATCGCTCTAAAATTCTAATTGTGCTCTCGCGGGAACTCTGGATTTCCAGGGTCGTATCGGCTCCAAATATCGGCTCAAGAAAATCGATATCAGCATATCGGTCATCGGCTAAGGCTGATGAAAGAAAATCGGTATTGGTATCGGCCCTAAAAAAATTATATCGGTCAATCCCTATTGTGGGGTTTATTCAAGTTTATGCTTCTACCCGTACCAGTTGATGTATATTGTTTTTCAGATTTGAACCAGATACAAGTTGGTTGTTGGCCTGTTTGGTCAGCAGAACTTGACAAACTAAGCTCACATCTAGTCCTCCAGGCTAACTGTCTACCCTAACAATTCAAATCGGTTTCCTTTTCCTCGTTTTGCTGGGATCTTCTCTAAAGCATGAGCTTAAACGTTAAGTTGCTTCCCCACCAAGAAGCCATCCCTGGCAAGACTGAGGCAGCCAGTGATAACCCAGACTCAACCTGGAGTCACCGTTCAAGGTGTTTCTAGGACCAGATCTAGAGTCTCTGAGGATGGAGCTGAGTGTATCGCCCACACACAATGGTAAGAATGCAAATCTAAATGTAAACATGCACAGGAACACACATACAAAAATGAACGCACACACACACGCACACACACACACACACACTGTATCAAACGTTAGAAAGGTGTCAACTGTTGTATAAATGGGTACTATAAATAAAAGGTATATTCTTGTATAATACAAACATTGTGAAAAAATGATTGCTGAAATGTTTGCATGTGACGGATCGGTTCACAGCATATAGTGAATATCTCTCTCTCTCTCTCTATTCCTCTGCTCACTCCCCACACTCGGCTGAATATTTATACACTTTCTTCAGTGCTGTGCCCAACAGATAAGAAAGTATGATTGTCAAAACAAAAGGGATCTATCTTCCCTTTTCTGTAGCTCTCCAGTCGCTGTCTGTGAAAATAGATACATAAACATGTTCCTCCGTTCGGCCGGAAGTTTCACAGAAGAAAAACAAGTTTCAGAGAGCAGCTTTAACTTCCTTGAACTTGAGCTACCTCTTCCACGTCCACTCGTCCGCTCCGTGGTTTCAAAGGATTACACATTTGCATATCGCGTATTGTTATACCAGCGCATATAGGAGTCAGGACGAGTCACAGGCACGGCGGGCAGGGAAAACGTCTTGGGAGGAATGGTAGGCAAGGTGTTTTTTGTCTTGTTATTCTTCTCTTCTTCCCAATGCTGTTCTCTATTCAGCCTTCCACTGCAGCACTTCTATGTTATCCTTGGTAATGAGACTCACACTGCAGGCTGTCTTGTATGCCCACACATGTTAATAGTGACAGGCAGACATGATGAGACCACGGTGGCTTCCAACACTGGCCTTGAAGTGTGCTGTTGCTATGGTCAGTGAGAGTCTGGGGCCAGGCGCACACACTGATACATTCCCCACAGTGCAAGAAACAAGAAAATTAAGATTCTAGTTCATTGAAAAGGATAGTAGCAGAGAGACTCAGTCCTATCTGCCTTTAATACGGAGTGATCTTCCCTTGGTAATGATTTCTTGGTGAATCTCGTTCCATAGCTTATCCTTCTTTATAAATAGCGCTGCGTTTTCCATCTCATTTGCACTTTCTTCAAACTTCTAATATGCGTTGTCACACATTGATTGTCGGCAGCTTATTTTTAAATCAGTGCTGGAATTATCCAGTTTAGTTCTTCTTCTCAAAAAAAAAAAGAAGAATATGTGAGACCGTCTTGTGAATCATGTTTGTCTGTGCAGGACCAAAACTGAAGTGT
>NC_140291.1:13383736-13404734 GCF_964030765.1 Micromesistius poutassou
CTGGGTATTGGCAAGTCCAAAGTGACTCACTACTATCCTGGTATTGGCAAGTCCAAGTGACTCACTACTATTGACTCTTGCTCAGGCACACACAAGTGCCCAGAATCCGCAAGCTGTGTTTGTGCATATAGTTACAGTAATCAAATGTTGACACCTAAAATGCGGGGCCATCTTCATTGACTTGATGCGTGCCTGTGTGAGTGGGAGAAGTGGGATAATAATCCCCAAACAGTTGATGAGAAAATAATTTTGCATCAGCAGGATTCATTCCTCGCTCTTGACTTCACGCTCTCTGCAGTGTGTGTCGCCACGGCGATGGTCGAGGGTTGACGTTTATACGATGGATTTTGGCCCCCCCCTTCAGATTACCCCAGCCAGACAAGACGCTCCTCAGTGGAATATTATCAGGCTGTTTAACTCCATCCCCTGTCTCCTTCTCTTTGTTCCTTCGTCAGTGAGGAAACAGGGCTGAAAAGATCACAGACTCGGATGCCATAATGAAAGATCACTCCTCGAAACCAAACTGATATAAAACAACAACAACAACAAAACGTATTTGCTCGGCAGGGTCATTAACACCCTGAGAGTGAGTTTGCCCGCGAGTCAGAAAAGGTAAATTTGCAGTTAGATATCATGATTTTGGAGGTGATTAAAAATCCATTAGCGGAACGACTCTCTCAGGTAATTCACAAGGTGGTCGTTCAAAGCCCTGTTAGAGACCAGGAAGGGCTCGGAGAATGAAGAAATGGCTTTTATTAAATTAAGATATTAGTTGAATAACTCAGGGAGTATCGAAGCCCAGATTGTTTTTTCTCTGAGCTAAATGGCTCTCATTTTGAAACGGTAGCTTTGTCGTTTCAATTTTGGTTTGCCTTCCCTACGGTAGTTAATCGTTCTCTGACAGACATACACACACACACACACACACACACACACATGCATGCACACACACACACACACACACACACACACACACACACACAAACACATTCAGAGTTACATACCTAGTCTAGAGATGGATGAACAGGAACTCGCTAATCTAATCTTATATCACTGATTGATTGTCTCACAAGCGCTTTTTAATATGCTGTAAACATGATGAATATAAAACATTCAGCATGTGTGCGCATGGGAATCAGCCCAATACGGCACTTTCACACTAACTTTACTATGTGCCAGAATCATTTTGTCACTGTATGCTTTATATTTAGTCGTTATTTTCTTCTGCAAACAAAAGTCACAGGAAAAACGAATATTGAAATGATCAGTATTTAATCTAACTTACTATTGTTCTTTTTAAAATTTAGCTTTACACTTATTCAAACTCATGTTTCAAATTCATTTTCATTCCATCGGCCTCATTGTCTATTTGCTGTTATGTTATTTCACAAAGTCCGTCATTTTTCTAGATCAGCCGTAGCGTGGCAGTGCTGTACTCCGGTTAGACCGAATGTTTTATCAGAGAGAGTTGGCTAAATCTGGGCCAGTCATCATCATTCGATAAAAGAAAAAAATGGAGATTCAATTGAAGAACCTAATTTGATTCCCTTTTTCTTCTTCTCTTCTGCACTCCACTCCAGAGCCCAATCTCCTTCTTCAAGGGTGCTCCAACTCAACAGTGGTGGCTGGCAGAACCTCATCTTCTCCTAGCTTCTCCTCGGTCCGCTCTCTCTCCACTTTCTGCGCTCCGAACGCGAGTCGGAGCTAGTTTGTTAAGTTGAAAGGTAAGACGAGGAAGAAGAAGAATGACACGGTCGAAAAAGAATGGATGGTCTTTATCAGGGAGCCATTTGATGTGTACTGTAAACTCCTTCCAGAGTAGCTGTCAGAAAACTCTTTCATCGTGTATGCCGATAAGAGTCCAAAATAAGTACGTCCCAACCAGCGAGTCAGTAGGAGAAAAATAACGAGTTGGAAGGGAGAAAAAAAAAAGAATATCTTTGTCATCGAAAAAACCTTGGTCTTATCATTGAGACAATTTGAAGATATGTAAGGGAGCCAATTTCACAAGCAGCCGGGCTGTCAGGAACTCTTTTTCTTGGCCTAATTGGATATTCTCTTGAACAATTGGCAATGTCTTTGCCTGATATCTCTGTAAACCTCCTGGGCGGAACATTGTGTATTTTTCCCCCTGAAATTGTTTGCCTGGGCGGGTAGGGAGTTAAATAAGGGGAAATGGTTGCTGCAATTCATGAGATGACGTCTGCACCCTTCTCCCTCGTAGCTCAGTAAGGATTAAATTCATGATTTATATTGTGTCCTTATCTTACCTGGAGTGCCTTGGGTTTTGCCTTGACCTTGCCCTTTTTTTTTTTTTAAGACTGCTCTTCTGTCTTACTCACTTCTGTTTCAAAGGAAGAAATTTTTTGCTGAACAAATGATCCCAAAGATCCCTTTTGAAGGATGCCATTTTGTCTCCCCCCCCCCCCCCCCCCCTGTACCCTATAGTCTACCAGCACCCTCAATCAGTTAGTCCTCAGCCAACCCTGTTTATCTCAGCAGATGTCTGCTGCCATGACCCCGCCAGTGGACTGGAGCGTATTATCTGGCCCTGTCCTTCCACGGCCTGGAGCGGTTCCAGCGCAGGCCATCCTGGCAAGCGCAGCGTCCATTTTGAGCCTCCGGCCATACTGCAGCCATGTCAGGACTTGTGGCCCTGTGAGGGCCGTGGAAGTGCTTCTACTACTGAAAGACTAGAAGTCGCTCTGAGAGAAATGACTGGAGGAACCGGGAGAGATAGCGCTGGAGCGATTCCCTTTAGACGCAAGGCTTTTATTAATATCCCTGTCTGGGTAATACTCTGAGGGACGAGCAAGCAGGGCCAACAAGCTCCCATTTTCATCACCCAGTTAATGAGGAAAAGAGTTCAGATAACCAGTGAGACCCCTGTAGGCTTGGGGGGGAGAGAGAGAGAGAGAGAGAGAGAGGGGGGGGGGGGAGAGAGGGAGAGTGGGAGAGAGAGAGAGCATGTGAGAGTGAGTGAGAAAGAGATAGAGCAAGAGAGAAAGATCGAAAGAGAGCAAGAGAGCGAGAGAGAGAGAGCATGAGATAGAGAGAGAGAGCATGAGAGAGTGAGCAGGAAAGAGGGGGAGAGCGAGAGAGAAAGAGAGCAAAAGAGAGAGCATGAGATAAGAGAGAGAGAGAGAGAGAGCTATATATGCGGGTCTGGTCCTGTAATCTTCCTCAACATAAAGCACCACGCTTCAGGACCTAAAGACCACTTGGCCACTTTGCCCCGTCAATATGTATTTAAACAACATCACAAGAGACATGTTTGCTCTCCTGCTATGTTGGTGCTCTGTTGTAAAGATGGAGTTCAAAGTTTTTTTGGTGATTATTTTTTAGTTTTTAGTTTTTTTTACTTAATGTGAATCAGGTTGTTTTTTTTTAATTCACATTAAGTATGACGTTAATGTGAATATGTAAATTCAAATTTGCTGAATAATTTCTCTCTAGGTCGTCCTCAAACGAGCCCTCCATCGTTGCTTCCAGTCATCCCGATCCTCCATACATCTGGCCAGTTCAATGGTACGTTGCGCTCCTGCATCCTTCTTGAGTACATCCACGTAGGTTAGTGTAGGCCGTCCTCGAGACCGATGCCCATGGTTTGGTTCCCATAGCACCAGTTTGCTGGCTGGCAGCTCTTGGTGTCTTTGGCAGTGTCCCGCCAGTCTCATTCTCCTGGAAGCTACTTTCTCGCTGACCCTTGGTAATCCTTCACACAGGTTACTGTTAGTAACATGTGTACTCTTGCTGATGTTTAGTACTGCACCTAGCATTCTGGTGTAGCACCTGTCTAGAGACTTCTGCAAGATTGGCTTCAGGGACCAGCATTCGCTGCCGTAGAGGAGAACAGACTCTACCGTTGCAAAGAAAAAGCTTTGATTTGACGGGGGAGGTTGGAGTTCCACACACAGGTCATGCCGTTCAGGGCCCTCCATGCGAGTGCCTTCCACACCTTTAGGTCCTGCTCGGTTGAGTTGACCCATGAGCCCAGATACTTGAAGTCCTCGACTTCCTTCAGCACAGCGCCACCAGTTGTTCAGTTGGTCAGCGGTTGATGCTCCGGGGAGATGTTGTAGGTGATGACCTCTGTTTTCTTGGCGTTTAGCCTAAGGCCATCCTTGGCGCACTCCAGCTCCACTCTGTTCAGAATAATTTGAATGAATAATTCTCCTTCTAGCGCCACAAATATGACCTACAGATAAAGAAGTGATATGTTCACTTTGAAGAAGGCTAATTTTCACCCAATATTTTCTAGTCCAGTGTGGAAAAGTTTGTAGCATCTACCAGTACCATGTAGTTGGGAGATTTCAACCAAATCAATCCCCACCTCTCCCTTTCCAAAGACTACAGTGGCCTGTACTGGCCAGATAGTAGGTGGCAAGTAGGTACCAAAATGTCTGCGACAGCATTTGGTCACCAAGTTTCAAGTGATGAGGTTCCTTGATCAATTTTCTGAATTGTATTGAGGTATTTAGTGTGTAAATGTGAAACTATAGGTCATAGCTTGGTCATGGTCATTGTGCTCGATAGTTTGATGCGATTTATTCCCAACATCAATAAAATAGATCTTACGACGTGATATCAGCTTAGAAAAAAACTACATTCATTTTAATCGCAGCAAGGACAATTTTGAAGGCTTAAGTCTCTGAATAAATCTGTTCAGCCAATGACAAAGAGGTCTCTTTGTCATAGTCGCCATGGTCACTGTACATGTGGGAGGATGGGGCTTAATGAGTTAATGACCCTCACACACAGTCCTCTCGTTGCATCCATAGTGGACTACATTCATAGACCTACAGTTCTCTCTATCTGTTATATGTATGTTATATGAGGAGTTGTATGGCCACACTTTCCTTTTGGATACCAACTTTCTTCAGAAATAGTGATAGCCTACTTTTAGTTATCGAAAAAGGGGAAACAACCTCAAGAACAAAATTCTCAGAAACATGGATGTATTATATAATGCACACCCACTTATCATAATCCCCCTAATCCGCAAACTGCCATTCGCTACCCTATTTTACACTTTGGATTAAAAGTGTCCTCTAAATACATAGGACATACTGGCCAAAGGAGAGAGCATGTTCTTCTTCACTAGACTGTGAGGTGCGTCCTAGAGAGGTTTAGGCTTCTCGGTCACTTGTAGTGTAACACCATTGGCGTGTTTGGATGTGTGGAGCTCTGTCTTGCCAGTGGTTGATGTTGATGGTGCGTCTGAGAGTGGGCTAAGCTGCTAGTACATTTATAGTATAACCCAGTGGCGGTGGGTCAATAGAGGGCGCTATGGCGCCGGCCCTCCGTGAAATATTCACTTGAATATATCTGACAACTTTGAATAAACTATTATAAATACAAAATAAATCAACAAAAATACATAGAATTCATCCTAATTTAATTGTGTGATAGATTGTACTTGCCACTGCCAGCAACCATTTAAATGCGTCTGAACGTCAATGATTTGGGCTAGGCTAGTTATTGGTCATTCAAAATAAAGCCCTCCTTCAGGTCAGGGGCGCCGGCCAAGTTGAAGTCAACCTAAGCTCGCAAACTTTTTGCTGTCTATCACGCAGAGACGGCTTTTCATTGGTGCAAAAAATATCGCCCTTGGGTCGTACCAGTGTGCGCCCCCAGGCCAATGGTATGGCTTTTCTGTTTCTTTATCACCACATGATTGGACAATTCAGCAAATCAAATAGGCTACCTCCCTCAGGTAGCCTATTTGATTAGGCTACCTGAGGGAGGTAGCCTACATAACTACAGCAGAGAAGAGATAGATTTGCTAACTAACAGAGAGTTATAAAAGCACTTTCCACCCATTTCAGTGGAGGAATTAGACTCCCCAAGCAATGTTATAGTTTAAAGGAGCAAGTAAGTTACATATTAATTTAGTTTTTTGGCCTGTAGCATATGAACAAAATAAAGCAACTGTCACATATTTCTAACTACATTTAAAATAGACATTGAGACTCCCAGAAAATGGACGCTATAGGACAGTGATCACGATTTGCCTCAATATCAGAATAACAACAATGGGTAAGCTCGGAAGCTTGTCCAGGCCCTGCAAGTCAGGATGTAGGCTATGAATCTGAATGAATAGTAAGTAGGTAATAGGTAGTGGCCATCCCCAAAATGCACCAGAATACAGGAAATCAAATCTACCAAATTCAATTCTTTCTGGGGGGGGGGGGACCCCAGACCCCCGTCTATTACTGCGCCCCACCAACAATTTTTATCATCAGCCACCACTGATATAACCTATAGCCTCGGTGTGTTGCACATTTCATATATACCGTCGCTCATTATAATGCTCCTACACAACATCGGTGATAAAAAAGTAACACAAATGGGTCAAAGGGATAACACATCCCCCTCCTGCCGAACACTCACAACCGAAAACACATTTTTTGGGATCTAATTTAATTGAACAGACATCCCAGCCTTTTGTCCATTCTGGGCTACCGTAGAAACATGGCAGTGCAATATGACTGCCCCCATGGAAAAGGACCCGTTCCCTGTTCCGATATAAAGGACTTGTTCTAAGGTGACGAAGAAAGGATTGTTATTTTCATGGGATTATACACTTATTAAAACATGCGTATGAATATAATATTTGATATCTGCCAAGTCCTTTCAATTAGATGCAACAAAATGATGTACATCACCTTTAAAGGTTGTTGGTTAGCTGTGTTGTGTTAAGTTGTGTTAAGCACTCTTTGATCAAGCAGTATTTTGCGATTGATGTGATGAAACCTCATCATCTACGTATGTTATTCAATATTATTCAATATTTTTCACTCTACCGTTGCCTTTTGTGCATTGAACCCGTGTTGCAGCACTGAGGCCATTCATACACGATGTGTGGCTATCAGGGAGAGAACGAACCGTCTACGACAGAGACGTTTTATTCAATTGTAACAAATAAGCATGGAAAATAATTGCTGCCATTATCATTTGTTTCAAGACAATGTATTTCACTTTCACCAGCTTTCTATCCATTTCAACGTAAGCGCTCTAGAGTCTAGACAAACCGATGACAAATATCATATATTTGTCATCTCCAAATATAATGCAATAATGCAATGCAAATATAATCTCCTTTATAATGCAACTCCATCAACTGTCCACACAGTATGGGCAAATACTGTGTGGAAACCCCCCCCCGTCAACAATTACCCGCGGCCTGTTATAATGTGCAAATGCCAGGGCCGTTTGCCGTTTTTTGATCCCAGTCTGTCACTGGTCATAAGAGTCATACTACAAAAAATGTATACTATCTTGTGCATACCACCTGATAGCACCCTTCTGATCTTCTAGGTTATTCCCTGCACTCTTCTTTGTGTTGAAGCCTCAGAAGTGCTGCATTGCATCTATAAGGACCTCCATTCTCCCTTCTTCTCAAGGACTTCCCTTACATTCCCTCATTCCTATTTTCTCTTTATCTTTTTTGTTGTGTTTGTTGGTTTTTGGACAATGGGGAAACCATAGACAGGGTGATGTGTGTTAAAGAGAAAAAAGAGGAGATTCAAAATGGCCTAGTAAGGGCGCTGAATACAATTGCGGTAACCATGCAAGGTATGGGTTATGTTCCATCAGCTTAAAATAAGTGAATGGATCTCGTCTGATAACTAATAGAACTTGTAAAGGACCATTTCATGCAGGTATTCCAAATTATTATGTTTGCAGTTGAATTACTGAATATATCTGTGTATGTGTTCTTTGTTCCCACACTATTATAAAAAAAACAAGGAGCAAAATGTCTCTTCATGGTTTATTTGATATGAAGAACTTACGGTATGCTTGGGATGCTGCTGTTATTGTTGTTGAGCAACTGGTAACTTAAAGACTGCTGCTGATGTATTTACTGTGCTGCAACTGCACAGTCTCAAGACTTTACAGGTGTACAGTCTAGATATTGAATTTTGAATTTCAACACAATGCCACATTTTACGTGTCCATCAGATGTGATCATTGTAGATATTAGGTCAACATTGTTGTAGACACAAGTGCAGAAACCCCAAGCAATTTTGACCTTGTCACTCACGTCGAAGAAGGCCCCTTCATCTGTCTCCTCACACACACGTACACTCACACACACACACACACACACACCCACACCCACACACACACCCACACAGATACACACACACACACACACAGAAACATACCCACCCACACACACACAGACACACACACACACACACACACACACACACACACACGTACAGAAACATACCCACCCACACACACACACACACACACACACACGTACAGAAACATACCCACCCACACACACACACACACACACACACACAGTGACTAATAGATGACTTTACTGTTAATCTCCCATATTGACTCTCGACTGCATTTCTATTGACACGCGCGTTGAGTCTACAGAGACTCATCATTCCCTCCCTGCCATCAAGCAGAGCGGTCACACCTCCTCAGAACAGACCCGTGTCTCAGGGAGCCGTTCAGCTATAAGCTGCCCGCCCCCCAGAGGAGAAGGAGTGAGCTCCCCGGTGCCTGGAGGAGATCAGAGAGGAGGCGGAGGACCTGGCACTTCCTCGTCCCACCCACTCACCGACGCAGCCCCCCCCCCCCCCAGAGCCCCCCCTCCGTTCCCCCCTGGAGCTCTATTGTAGTCCGGGTAGTGTGGATCAAACGGAACTCATCACCCCCTCAGGAGTTTTGCAGAAAGTGCTCTCAGCGAGGCGACAGCCCCAGCGGCGGCAGCGGCCCACCCAAGACAAGAACAAGTCACCTTGGATGGCATATGGCTTTTTGAAGATAGGGGTTTGAGATTAGACAGAGGGGGACGGGATGGAGGAAGCTTTGACAAGGAGGAGGAGAAGAACTAAGGCGAGCGAGAGAGAGAGAGAGAGAGAGACACACAGAGAGAGCGACAGAGAGAGTGGGCATGAGATAGAGAGAGATAGAGAGAGACTGAGAGAGAGAGAGAGACACTGAGTGAGCATGAGAATAGAGAGATAGAGAGAGAGTGAGCATGAGATAGAGAGAGAGAGATATAGAGAGAGAGAGAGAGAGACAGAGCTCATGTGTTAATGCCATCCAGTGTCAAAGGTCAACGTGGGAAATGTGTGGTGACCTATCAAGAAATCGACCATCAAGCACCACTAAACACAGCTTCTTTGAACACAACAATCTTGGAATTTAAGTGGAAGAGAAGGAAGAGAAGAAAGAGGAAAAATGGCATCGGATAGTTCAGATGACTCTTGAATGAATTTTTTACCAGAAGAAAATGAACACAAAAAAACTTTTCCCCTTGGACATTTTCCAATGATATCCCAAGGACCAAACATGCAAAAGATGACTCTCTGAAGGCTCTGGTGGTTTCTGGTACTTTCCTCTCATACAGCGCGGTGGTTTTTCTAAGACTATTCCCTGCAGTGGCAAAAGCTCTCCCCCCATATGATGCTATTTCATCTCCCAAATGTCTAAGTAATAAAAATTGCCTCATCGTAAGCCGGGGAGCCTGATTCGAAAAGACACCTCACTTGACCGAGACGTATTACCACTTTATTTGTGCAGTGATGTCTGGCCGATATTTCCTCTGATAAGATAGCAATTTCAATAAGAGGCTTCAGTAGCTTCTGGCCCCTGCAGGCTTTTGAAGTGAGTTAAAAAAAAAAACGAAGGTAAAAAGGTTTGGCTGGCACAGGGGAGGTTCTGATGGGATGGGGAGCCAGATGGGGAGAGGGGGGCTGGGGGTGGGGGATGGTATTTGTCAAAGAGATAACACGCTCCCATTGCGTGTAATACTGTAGTTATATACATATAAAACAGAAAGTCCTCTGAGCATTAAACCCGATACACTAGCCGTTTTTAAAAAGGAGAAGGAAATAAGGGAATGAAAAAGGATAGGATAAGCGGTTGAGGAGGGGATGGGTGGGGTTAGGGGAGAAGGGGTGTAAGTCATCTGAGACTGAGATGACATGGCCCGATGACAAACAGATCCATACTCTGAATGCAGGCTGCGCGTCTGCGTGTCTGTCTGTGTGTCCTTTCGGTGTAGCTCATAATACCTGCAGAGGTGGGAGGAGATTATGGGAGGGGGAGTTTGTCTCGAAAACAGACAGAGAACAGAAGTCGATTTATCCAAGCTATAGAAAGACTCGTGTGAATAATGGCTACCGTTGCGTTGAAAAAAAATGTCACCGAAAACAATTTTGTGTGCAGTTTGAGAGTTTTTGCCAAAGAAATCCTTTGGCATGTGGCGGACACTGTTGAAGACATCAGGAGTATTTGCCTGTGAAACATGGAGCCTAGGAGAAGATATAAGATGGAGGCCGAACAGAGCACCCAATCTGGCCATCACGGAACCTTCTATAGTAGGGTGGCATAGCTCAACATTACATAGCAATTGTTCATTTTGTGATAAAAGCAACCAATTTGGCAGATGTGTTGATAGATATATTGTGAACAAAACTGGATATTGGGCCATCACAAACTTGAACTCGAACCTTGGTAGCCGTGGCAGCCTTTTTTCAAACCTTTTGTCAAACCTTCCTATCCCATTGGACCCAGATTGGACCATACCAGATAGAAGCGGTTTCGCTAAAACAACACCAGTCCAACCTTGAGCCAAATAAAAAACCCTTCCATCTCCTTAATGACCAGTGTCAGAATCCACTTAGTAGCCTTGGATAAAAGGGTGTCCTACATGACTGAACAGATACCATTTGCATTTAATAAATAGTCCCCCTTTTCATCTGAACCATCATCAGAATGGGAAGTCATTCTCCACCCCAATCGGACCTCTGTCTCCCCACTACCACTTGATTTCCTCCCAAGAGTATTTGTCTTTGTGATGAAATGCTTTGACCCGTACATTACAATGAATGCCGTTCAGCGGGGAAGAAACAGCAGTGCAACTCGCTGACCTTGCACTTCTTTCCCATCGAGACAAACCCCCCCCCCCCCACCACCCCCCAAAAAAACACAAAAAATGAATCTCAGGCCGAAAGACGTATGATGTAAAATGTTCTCTGTTTGCTTATACAGCCCCCCCCCCCCCCCCCCCCCCAACAACGTATCCTAGTGATTTATCATGGAGCACGATAACAACAAGGAAGGCAGTTACTCAAAAAAAAATGGCCGCACTCGCCAGTGATATAAAGAAGATTCATTATAATGAAGGACAATGGTAGTCTTCAAAGGAAAGCCGCGGAGGGGGATAACATGAGGCTGTGCTGGGGTAAGCGCCCATGGTTTCGGCGGGTTCCAATCGCTCAAAGGATTGCAGGGGATCCCTGCTGGAAATCCAGGGTCAATAGCTGTGGCTGGAAGAGGAACGTGAAAACAGAGCATTCGATCACAGGCTTTGTTTTATAATTCTATGTTTCTTGGGTATTCTATTACAGCCTTGGGGTTCGAAGCGAAAATAAGTGTAAATGAATTAAATCCGAATAGAGTGGAATCAGAGAAAAAAGGGTTAAAGACTGATTAATTGGAATGTGGACAATGTTAACCGAAAAAGAGTTTATTGGAAAACCAGGCCCATCCAGACCAGAAGTGGTCTGGTTTGGATGAAGGACTCTCACCCATAAGTTTGTGAGCAAGTTTCTGTGACTGATCAACCACCTGCATCACTCACACCACCCACAACACCAGCTTTAGCCCCACACTAATCAGCCTCTGAAACCAGAGGACAACATCCCCTCCCAGCTACAGAGATAGGAACCAAAGCCAAGGAGCAAGAGGAGGCCCTCTACAGATGTTTGCAAGTCTACTGGGGAACGATTTCACAGCGGAGCCCGCATGCCGGCATGGGCATCAGAGACGCACAAAAACCGAAATGATGTGACATTTTGAGAGTTAATTATTCCGCTGAAGTTGGGATGTGGGTGACCGCAAGGGAAGGTTTAATTTATTTTGAACAGCAATTATTTGCTGAAACCCGGCTGTGAAATGCTTGGTTTGTCATGTCAGGAACTCAAGAGAAAATAATCTTTGTAAAAGTAAAGAGGGGAAAAAAAAACAAAAAAAAACCATAGGCCAAAAGATAACATGGGAATGTTTTGAAAGTGTTTCTCAGAGTCTAAAAATAAAGGCTGGCTCACAGTAGCATCTCCATTATGCTCGCGCAATGATTAACTCAAGGAGTTTCACACTAAAAGTGAGAAAGTGCCAGAGCAGATGATCCCTTTCAGTTGTAAGAGACCTAACTGACTGCTTTCACAACACATACAATCTCCAATGCAACTGATCTCGCGGTTCAACCTGCGGCTCTGCTCGGAGGGCCGTTACCTCATGCCCTCAAACTCTGAGCCTCTGAGGAAACAAGAGCTTTATACCGACGGGGACAACAGGCATCCTATTTCCGATAATTACTCCAGCATCTCCTGTCATACTTGTCAACACGCAGACACACACACACACACACACGTACAGAAACATACCCACCCACCCACCCACACACACACACACACACACATGCCTGCCCCCCCCCTTCACCTCTATACAGCTGCTACCAGATGCTGAAAGGCACCTGCAGAATATATTTTTTGAAAGAAACACAAAGGAAAAAGGAAAAGAAAAGAAAGTGGAGGTGTGAAACCTATAAGTGCGGAGAAGGTCAGTGCAGAAGGGTGGACGGTGCCTCAGAGGAGATTGTTGGAGTTCTGAGACGATGAAAATAAACCCAATAGATCTTATCGACCACGCATTGTCTTGCCTTCCATTGTGATAGGGCCAAACCTCGTCAGGGATAAACACAGTATGAATTTTTAAAAAGGGCCGTGCTCCTTATTTCTATTCCTCACAATTTCTTTCTCTCTTTTTTTTTTTTTTTTCCCTGTGTCTGTTTAAAATGACCTCTGGTAATCTTCAGAGGAATACTGCGGTTTCTATAATGGCTGAATACGCCCGGCTAGCGAGGGAGTTGAAGCACAGGTGTTGAATATTACAGTGTGCGGATTTCATTAGCGTTTGGCACTTTGAACGATGTGCCTGGTGATATTAAAACCTGTGGTTCTTCTGCGATGCACTTTAAAGAGGCAAAAGAAAGGTTTTCTCGGGTGTGATGGAACCGGGCCACACGCATCTACTAATACGTTTGTGTTTTATTATTTATATCTTTCCTTGTATAATGTCATGTTTGTCATTAAACAATGAATCTGCTGCTATTTCATTTAAAATATATAAATAGAGAGAGAGAGGGAGAGAAAAGGTGTATTTAGTGATCTGATTTACCTCTGATGAACCTCAAAGTCCCTGATAACATGTTCAATAAACTATTTACATAACTATGCAGTTTACAGACCAAGTATTGAAATTAATTATCCATGTGCATAACAAATAATGTGAATACAGAGAGAGAGAGAGAGAGAAAGAGAGAGAGAGTCAGAGAGAGAGAGAGAGAGAGAGAGAGAGAGCCCTTTGTCTAGACAAGGCCTCGAGAAGCAGAAGTTACATGTGGCAGGAATAAGAAGAGGGGCTACAATGGGCCCAAGGACAATGCCGACGACATTAAACACACACATACACATGCTAATTAAAATGGCCACTGTGTCTTGCTTGTTGCCATGTATTCTAAGTGTCGGAGCGATGACCCCTGTCTTTCACAGAGTGGAAATGTAATTTCATGGCCTGTTAGACAACCAACTCTGATACTAGGCAGGCGGTGGAGGTGACTGCTCCCATCTATTGAAGGGGGGGATGCTACTTGGTGGTTGGTTCATCCGGTCTTTGTCCACAATAGACCCTTTAGATCTTTAGATCAACAGCTTATGTCAGCTCTGAGTTTGTTAGAACTGACAAAGTGAATGGTGTCGCTGAGCCTTCACTCATCAGCCTACTAAATACAACGTAATTACACTGCCACTGAAAGAACATGGGTAAATGAATATCAGATCCTGTTAGGTTATAGCAGAACTTCTGTGGGTAGTTGGCAGAGAGCCTGAGCCGGAAACCAGAAACAGCAATGCGGCTGTTATGCCTGGTTTCCTGTTTCTCTACCGAGGTTTTGTACCAAAGGAAACTTGCACAAGTGGATAAAGCTTTTAGAAGGGGATTTAAATATTATTAAGGTATTTCTACGGTGGTCAATCTTAAAGTGTGGATTTGAATCCTTCAGACAATTTTGTACAGTTAACCACAGTTAACTACAGGTGACTGAGTGATGATTGGTCTGAGAAGATTTCAGGCAAAAGAAAGTAAAACGCACCGTTCACCCAGATTTGAGTTTGTCTGCAATCAGAGACTTTAGATATAAATGTAAAGTCTGATCTGTGTGACTATAGGAAGATATAAATTGCACGGGGGGGGGGGGGGATTTGAATAGGTTATTCCACGAGGGAATAGGTTGAAGTGGGAAAAAAGCACATCTTGTCCGCTGATTGCCGATTTAAATAATGCTTACATATCAAATGATACATCATCCTCGATTAAAAATGTATTTTTCAGGGATTTGTACAGAATTATAGGCATTTCTTGAGTGATGCTAAAGCAGCTGGGTGTTGATGGACCATTCAACTCGGTAGCAGAGCAGAAACAGAAGTGGCTACCATTCAAAGCATATGAACGTGTCAATCTTCCATCTGGCTTTGCATTATCCATATACATATTGTAATGGCTATTAACCCTAATTAGAGTAAAATAAGAGTATTGGTCCAGATTTTCAAGATGCTTCACTAGCAGCCGTCATACGTGGCAGCGTCTGAACTTATTAAATCGACTCGCCCTTATAAAAAATGCATTGAGGGGCTACTGAAATGAGAATGTGAACAGAGAGAGAAGTTGTAATGAAGGCAGGAAGTGTCAGAGGTGAGAGCGATGCGGCGCAAAAGGTACAACAAATGATTCAGCCCTCAGGGTGCCCATCAAAATCCGTGATTGAATCCTTTATGGTCGGCTTCAACTTGAACGTGTGTCTGTTTTATGGGGATTCAAGCTGGCCGAGTTTAGACATAATCGAGTCTCGAGTCTCCGAAGGTAAACAGCATGAGCTATCACAAATATCTATGGGGAACAAAATAACATACAGGTATGGATTATGGCATGATTTATTTAGTGTATAGATGGAAAACAAGGAATGGAGATTACAATTGATGGAATGAAAAGAGAGGCAAAGCCAACCTCGCTTTTATCTTACCTACGCTACGCCTCACTTTTTTTGTATCAAATAAAAACTAAACAAGTACCAAAAACAAAGGGAAAACAGGGACTATGGAGCACTGTATATCTTTTATGAGAACAACAAACCTGAGTTATTACTGAGTGGGAGCCTTATTGATGAGGCCTTGAGAATATGCTATTGTGGCTCCTCGGAAAATAGGAATAAAGTCAGAGGTTAGCAAACAATGCTGGAGATACATTGGAAAGTAGTCTGCATCTAGGAGGCAACAGCTGTGATGTAAGGCGCACAACTACCGGGAAAATGATGAGACGGCGGATGTAGAGAACACACTGTTGGTGGAAGAAATGTGGATGGAATTAAATGGAAGATTATTCATAAAAAAAAAGAAAAATGGCGCAACCACAACAAACCCACAACACAAGTAAGTGTGTATTTTCTAGGAGTTTTCTGGCAAGTGGTTGTGCGTCGACATCTCTACCATCTGTGCCGTTCTATTCTCCAGAGGATCCCTTGTCTCGGGTGGTGTTGGTTTTCCTCTAAGTGGGCAGAATGATGTCGTAAGCCACGATCTGACATGCAGGGGAACATTCTAAAACAATTACACAGGAGGAAACCTGTTTAGAGTCCCAAGCACGTCATATATAATAGGAACTTTCAGAGCCATTATTTGGCATCAGCTGCCATTTTTCAATTATTGATTGGGTCTTTGAATTATGTTAGAACTTTATTATTGGCTATTACAATTGCCTTCATCTGGATTTATGTGTGTGAGCGACACCAAATATGGCAACATTTCAGCCCTGGGGGACTACTAAAGCATTACTCCCCTCAAATAAGGCTTGTAATGTTGTAGAAATGTTGCTTTAACCATGTGTGAAGGGAATATGTTGAAAAGTACTGGGACAATATGTTGAGTACATTTCCAACCTTTGCCAGAACCACTTTTCCAGTTCATTGTACAATAATTGTAATGAGTGTGTTAGCCACAAAGTTTATTATCCTGAAAGTTTCTAGCTATAATAAAAGTGCAAACAAAATACTTGTATTATTTGATACACATCAAACCAACCCCCCCGAGAAAAGGAAGAGAGTTTGCTCCACATCATTAGAAACAAGAACAGAGGAGAGCACAAAGAAAGAGTCAGAGTGCTGAATTATCAAAACTGTTTGCACAATTATTCGTATTGGCCATATTCCCTTGAATTATATCAAAAGCATAAATAACTGAGAGGTTGTTCAGTCAAAAGATGATAGCATTGTCGTTTTTGAAATCAGTGGTACCAAGGTTGAACCACGACCACATTGTTTGACACAAATTAATGCTATTCACACACGAGTGTTTTGGCTTGTTTTTAGGGTTCTTCACACAAATGTAAAAGTAATATAAAGTAGTAATTTTCTATTAACGAAAAACTTTATGACGGACTATCGTCTGTGGCATTTATTTGCTTTAAAGAAGACCAAGAAAATGTGTTAAGTAGGGCAAATACCTCAGCCCAGACCGTCCTACAGAGACAGGTTAAACCCCTAGTGGGCCTGGTCTGGGGAAGCCTACCTGCAACGGGTGTAAACAGGCTCCTCATCAAGTTTGAGGCCATTCCGTGAATCCGTTTTTTAGTGTTTTGTGATAAGCTAAGCCCTCCTGCAAATGCTAGGCCTAAATAGTGACTCAGTTCCTCCTTGGCCCAAGCATTGTACCAAGTTGGGTGCAGATCCATGCAGCAGTTTTTCAGACATACAAAGACAAACAGAGACAAAGAGACAAATAAACACACACCCACACACCCCCCCCCCCCCCACACACACACACACAAACGCCTGTGACAATATGAAGTCCTTGGCAGAGATAAATATTATAAAATAATTGTTTTGCCAATAACTACATTCAATGTTTCTCTTTTGGGGCCCGGGCCACAAAACCATGACTCCAGAGAAGTAGGCACTAAATTGAGGTGAGAGGTGGTGAGTGAGAATTGAGGCGGAACACACGGGCTGGGCTCCTATTCAATGCAGGCAATCTTCGCCATATACCGCAACAAGAGATTGTGTTTAATCGCAAGCTGAACTCAGTTGATTTCCCCCCCCCTACACAGACTCACATAAACACACGTGTACACACACACACACACACACACACACACAGGCGTACACACACACATACACACACACACACACCCACACCCACACACACACACACACACACACACACAGGCGTACACACACACATACACACACACACACCCACACCCACACACACACACACACACACTGAATACCAAGGAGCCGTCTTGGCCTTCATTAGAAGAGAGCAATATCAATATACGTATATATATATATATATATATATATATATACATTACATATACATTTTACATTACAAACAAATTAACGTGTTAATTTTGATTAATTAATCACAGAAAAATTAACGCAGATTAATTATTTTATTTTATTTTATTTTTTATGCATTGCATCTTGAGTGAGATGGAAATGTTATTAATTTGATCTTAAAACGCACCGTGTGTTAATGAAAGACATGTTTCAAATAAAAGAGACATTGAACTTTAAAGTTTATTGTGTCTATTATTCATTGAATCACTCATCTGCCATCATTTATTTGAATTCAATTATTTTGAAGTACTTTCTCGGCAAAATGTAAGTATGCGGTCAATTTAGATTAATTGCTTGACAGTCCTAATATATACATACATATACGTATATACATATTTCTCTGCGTTTGATTTTCTCCGTTCTTTATGTCCCCTTTTCACGTTCATTTGGCACATGATTATTTTTGAGTACTTTTTCCAGGTGGCCCGCTGTAGCATAGTGCGCTGAAGGACTAAGGCGTGAGTATGAAAAGCCATTGTCGAGCAGTTGCTGTAAAAGGAAATAAGTAAAGAACGAGCAACAGAAAGCCCTCCTCACCAGTGTCGGTGACGGTCAACAGTAAGTTTTGCAGCATAAAAGCGCTTTGTTCAGCGAGCTCCACCGTGCAGGAGCCAGGAACGGGAAAAGAAACGTCTCAAGGACAGGACTGTACGGAAGCACTGAAAGGTAAAAAAAAAAAAAAGAGAAGAAAACCTGGGACTGCAAGCTGTCCCTCAAGGTATTCACAGCCCACACGCACCGCCGACCCCAGCGGCGATGGGCGAGGGCGCGTCATCCGGGCGGGGATGAGATAAGTGTCCCCGAGCGAGTTGGAGTGAATCCGAATCCTGGTTTGACAGTGAATGACGTCTGTGTGTGATTTTGCAACAACACAAACTTGGTACGCTGGTGAGGGGAGATGGCGTCTAGCGTAGCTAGTTTCCAAGCTGTTCCTGTGCACCTTCTGAAAGCCGACCTGTGACTTGATAGAACAGACCAACAAGTGAACAATTTCTCGTAATTTGAGCATTTTTTTATGCAATCGAAATTCAAAATTACTTTTTTATCAGACACCTCCATAGAGCATGTGTATCAGATTTGCATTTATTTGTTTATTTTTTCCTTTTTGCAATTTTCACTGTAAAGAAAAATCGACCCAGATGGACATTAAGCCTCCACGAAGCAATGTTCAATGTGTAAAAAAAAGGCTGTATACTGACGTTCAGAAATATTCCATCGGGTAACAGGGATCATCGTTTGACGTCAACCGCAAATTATAGCGGCCCTCCTATGGCTGAAATGGTACATTTGAACACTTTCGTGAACACAGAGGCTGAGGCTATAGCCGTTAGCAAACCAGAAAAATACAAATAAGGATCCTTACAATGACAATAGGTAGTAGGTGAGTAAGTCATAGAATTATAAATAGACAGACACAATTTGAATGTGTGTTTGTGTGTGCGTGCGTGCGTGCGTGCGTGCGTGCGTGCGTGCGTGCGTGCGTGTGTGTGCGCGCGCGTGTGTGGTGAGTGTGTCAGAGACGGCCTCACAGACCATTGACAACAGGCTGTTTGACTACAAAGGCTACTGGTTGATCCAGAATATATGATTCATATGCTCCAGAGTTTTTAACCCTCCTGTCTCATGGGGCTTCAGCACGCTCTCTCTAATCTCACGGGCTTTTCTAAGGAGCCCCAGGTCAGGTCCCAATGTATACCATGAGTCGGTTGAAAAGAAAGTCATCTGAAGCACTTTGTGAAAAGTCATCCCAGCAGCTTTTCATTGGTGTGACCTCATCAAGTGGGTCTACTACTAGAAATAAATCCACAGACGATGCAGTCGTTCAGGAGTCGGTAGGATGCGGAGGGAGCCATACGGTCCAAAGAGAAAACGCATCAAGGCCGATGGTCAACTTCACATGAAAAGTACAAAAAGGGAAGATAAATAAACAAGAGGGAAATAAAGTCGCGCGGTAGATTCCTCAGAGGAGGAGCCCGGAGCGGTACCGCCAGGTCAATGTGGTCGGGTCAAGGCAGACTGATTGGAATTCACCCTTTATGTACTTCTTCCTGCTCATCCCCCTCTGTCTATGTAATCCAAAGAAGGCCTTAAACCTCTATTGGATGACCCGGCTGTGAGTGTGATGGACAACTCTTGGGGAATGGGAACATCCCCCGCGGCTCCGGAACCAAAGTGGATAAAGAGTGGCCTGCCAACCACTCGTCTGTTCCCGCCTTTACTCACTTCCCCACTCTCACCACTTTTTTCTCTCTCTCTCTCTTTCTCTCTCTCTCCATCTGCCTCTCTGCTCTCTCTCTCGCTCTCTTTCGCTCTTTCTCTTGCTAGCTCTCTCTCTCTCTTGCTATCTCTCTCCCTCTCTCTCTCTTTCTCTCTCTGCCTCTCTCCATCTGCCTGCCCCCCCCCCCACCCTCTCTTCCCCCATCTATCTTTCTCTGCCTCTCTTGCTCTCTGCCTCCCCCCCCCCCCCCCCCCAACCACAGCTATAATTACAGGGTAGTAGTGTACTGTGCAGGACTACTGCTAGTACTACTGTAGCAGTAGCCGCGTTTACATGGACACTTCTGATCCGATTAGATTTCTAATCGGAATAGATCTATTCCTATCATGCGATCCGAACGTACCGTATATATGGCATTTACAAAAGTCGTAAGCGAACGTTCTGTCTCTCGCGCACACCTGACACATCTGGACCGGTGGCGACTTAATGGACGTGTTATCACTATTTGGCATTTATATGTATTTGATTTTAATGAAAGCCCAGCAGGAGAGAGCTTTTCTTTGCCTGCTCCTTCAATTAAGAAGAAGGAGGACAACACAGCGACGTCAGTTTCTCGTCCGGTCTTGTCTACCCCCTCCTCCGCCGCAATCAGGCCTACGTATTTGGATGAGAGTGCGCAGCCAAGACTGTTGGGAGAGAGTGCTGTTATGTAACGGATAATGGAACGCCGGTCGTTATCCAGACTATATACGGCAATTCACCATGACGTCACACTATGTTCTTCCGGGTGGCAAAAGCCGATGCATTCTCCGTTGACACACGTTAAACAAACCCTTCCACGATCGAGAAAACAGAGTAAATGGCTTGAATTAATGATTTTCTTCTTGCGGGGTGCTCCGGGACGTCTCATTAATATATATATATAATATATTATATTATATTAATATAGTTTTAGTCATCGTTTCAACTTCAGATCAACAACAATGTTTTGTTGACTGTGTGACAGTCTTTATTGTTATTTATTTATTATTATTTATTATTATTATTTGTGTTTACAGCCGGCTGGATGGCTTCAGGTCAGTGGTAGCCGCTCGTTCTGCCACCCGGAAGTGTCGTTACGGCGATTGTTTACTAACATTCTGAAATGCCGTATACAAGCCGCGGTTTATAGGCCTACAAAAATTTTCCCAAATTCCGTAACCTTTTTCAGTTAATTAGGTTATTTAAAAAAATCTTTCCCGAAACGTTCTTTGTGACGAATCTCTTTAGGCCTACGTCTTCGTGGGTAA
>NC_140291.1:13404934-13409934 GCF_964030765.1 Micromesistius poutassou
ATCCGAGACGAGAGGGGGGATATAATGGCGTGTGAAAAAAGGAACAAAAAAAAACATGAGCGTCTCTGTCTCTCTCTCTGTGGCAACTAATGCGGCCGATCCATTAGCGATGAGCCGAGGACAGAACGATGGACGAGATGGAAAAAAAAAAACCCATTAAGAGCGAAGGAGACACAAAGCAAGGGGTTTATGGCCAGGACTGCTAGCTCTCGTCTCTAGCTGCCCTTGTCTTGTTTAATCAGGTGCAACTCTGGCACCCGGTCGATATACACCCTCCCGCAGGTGGGTTACCCCCATCTTACAGTGGGGGGGTCGGGGGGGGGGGGGGGGGGGGGGTCGATTCCCCAGATTAGCTCGCCTTGTGAGCGCATCCCGAGTTCAGCGCTGCTCCAATTAAAAGAGCGGACAGCTCTCTGCTGGCCCCGCCGCTCCGCGTGAGCAGGGGATGATTCTGTTGGAGAGGAGGAACAGGACTCCAGCGCCTGCTTTCACTCTCGCTGAACTGGGATTTTGTTTTTTGGTAACAGCGTAACCAATTGTGAGCCTGTGGTCTCTGGTGGGAACGGCCAAACCGTTTGAAAGGCGACATTGTAAACGGAATTATCTAACTGGTAGTAGGCGGGGTACTTTGAATACTTTGAGCAAATTGAACGGTGTGATCCCATTGTAGGAAGCGTTTTTTTTTTTGGCTAAAACTAAAAGTTTTTAACTTTTTAAATTGGTAACAGTGACCATGTGTTTCCACCACATGTGGATCGCAGCGCTTCATCCTCATGAATTAAACACACAGAGGGAAACATATAAACAATAAAGATAGGGATTCATCTTTCTGCAAGGTTTGCCCACTGCAGTCAAACCAGAGTCCCACACACATCTTGTCCCCTTTTATACTTGTGTCACATTGTCTCTGATCTGCGGTCTTACATGCTGATTTTATTCAAGTGTATCAGCGCCAATGTATATATATTAATGGGTTTTCCATATATGTATAATGCATGGCGGAATGGTGTTTTTTCTGTTCCTCTTTTTGGCATAAAATGATACGATGTCAGCAACACATCCACACATATTCATGATTCTACCTTCAAACCCTATCTCTCTCTCTCTGTCTCTCTGTCTATCTCTTGTTCTCTTTCTCTCTCTGTTTCTCTGTCTAGCTCTCTCTCTATCTCTCTCTCTTTCTATCTCTGTCTCTCTGTCTTTGTCTCTCTATCTATCTCTCACTCTCTCTATATATATATATATCTCAATCGCTCTCTCCCCTCTCTCCAACATACAGAGAGAGAGAGAGAGAGAACGCGAGAGAGAGGGGGAATCAATTCTCGTTGCCCTAATCTAATGGCGTGACATCTGAATTAATGCCCTGCCTCGATATGGAATATGCACGACTATCTGTCAGCCGGATGAATGGGGGGCAGGGCCCGACGCTAGACGTGGAGGGAAAATGAACATATGAGATGTTTTGTAATCACGGGGTCAAGGCAAGAAGATATAAGCTCTTAAAGTCCTTTAATGGGGACACTTTTAATCAGAGACAAAGGGGTGGTGAGGGGTGTGGGGGAGGAGGGGTAGGAGGGGAGTATTAGAGTCTTAACATGCTAGTTTCCACATTCAAGCTGGGAAAAGTGAAAATAGTCCTCAAGGATGGATTAAGAAAGGGGCATTGTGAAGGACAGTTGTGAAGGTCAGCCGCGCGTGTGGAGGCAGGAGGTGAAGTGTGACGACGACTGGAGACCGCGGCCGTGGCCCTCGCCGGCGTGGTGCGGCTCATCATGGGGTCGACCATGCGGCGGCCAGTCGTTAATCGACTGTCCTTCGGTGCCATATAATTGCACTGTGTCCAATTAGCACGCCGTAGTGTGTTGTCAAGGAGACGCTTAAGTACTTTATCGTCTTTTCAAACAGCGTTGACATAAAATCATCTTTAACACGCAGGGCCTGAAAGGGACCCCGATATTTTATGTTCTTGGGTGACTCGTGTCTTGCGTTGAAGTTAATCGACTACAAATCCATAGTAGCGGCAAGAAGTAAGAAGTAGTGGTTCTAAAAGCTCCCGACGAGCTGGCTGTCAACCTTGCATGGTTGACTATGCCGTCGTGTGTGAATGTGTGTATGAATGGGTGAATCTTAGGCGTTATGTTGTAAACGCGCTTTGAGTGGCCAATGGTTAGAAAATTCCATTCTGTGGCCTCCACAGGAGCCACAAATCGCAGCTGCTAAGGCCTCCGCCCCCCCCCACCGTAGCACTGACAAGAACCAGCAACCAGATAAGCAGCTGATGTCTACAGAGAGAGACTGCGACCACTGCGATACACCTACACACAGCTAGTGCTCCACCCCCCCCCCCCACCCTGCTCAAAGCTGACACTAGCAGGTCGGGGAGAGTCAGAGCCGGTCTCAGGATCCTCTGCCGCTACATCCAGAGAACACGCTCTATTAAGTGAGACTTAGAGTTAAGACAGAACCGTTTCAATTGATTTTCCGCAGGGCTGGTTTGATTCATTCCTTGTGAGTGCGAGGACGGCGTTCACCGATCACTTTCACGCAGTGCATTCCTGCGTCGTTTCATCCGGATACTGCCGGATTAAAATAAAGCGAGCCGGCGTTCGTATACATCCTACATGCAGCCATACAGCCCAAGAAAAGTAAAGAACAGAACGGTTTGACGTAAGAACCGCCGCATTTCTGACTTGGAAAAAGTGTGCCGTTATGGTGGGCCCATTCACAAAAAAACAGAAATAAAAAAGAACACAAAAAGAATCTTCCACATTGTCATTTACTGCAAGGCTGTGCGGTGAGTGCGGTGGATTCTTCTCTTTTGTAGTACGGGAGGAGATGGTACTGTATGAACTCCGCCCGCGCGCGGTTCACCAGCGGCAGCCTGCGTGTGTACGCCCAGGTGGAGCGATGTGATGGGATGCAGCTGCAGAGTGATTAGCCGTACAGCGCACAATGCGTCACGAGGACAAGCAGAAAGAGATGAATAAAACACACCGAGCACCGCCCGGCATCTGTATGAACGGCTGATATAGGAGCTGTCACGTGCGTAGGGGAAGTCGACCGTGTGCGTTCCAGATGCTTGGGTTTGGCATGTGCCAAAGAAAGAGCAAGACTGCTATGAAAGAGAATGTATTGTGGTTGTATTTTAATCAATAGAGATATGTGTGTGTGTGTGTGTGTGTGTGTGTGTGTTTGTTAGTTGTAAACAAAAAAAAAAAAAGGTAAAGCTTCATATTCGACTTATATAATTATGACACAGACCAGTTAAACTACAAGGTTAAGACGAAGAAGTCATATTACTAGTACAACTACCATCAACAATGGAAATGACTTAACATCTCTGTTTCATTTCACATCTTTAGTTAGTCCCGGATGGAGACGCCTACTTTGAGGGGAAAACGGGTGGGGTGGGGTGAGGGTCAGGTCAGTACCTGCCGTACCTGTTCTGTTCCGCTCAATTGCTGCAAGCATTTATGCAAGCTTAACATTTACGTAACATTAACATTTACATGCTCGTTCATACAGAGCTACAGCTGAGCCGCCAGGACTCCTCCCCCTCAGCGACTCCCACGCCCCGTGAACGCCGCCTCCCCCTTCCTCTTTCCCTCCCAATGTCACCCCTCTCCTTTCAGCTGAGGTTCCCCCCCCATTCTCTGACGACGACTATTAAAAAGTGAAAGAAGGGACACGTTATCGCCACATAAAGGCAGAGCTTAAAAAAAGACTATGTTTTTGTTTTTATTTTTGGAGACTTATTATTCAGGGTACGGAAGGCTAAAGAGCTCAGAATTTAATTGAAACGCCTGTCAACCTCAACCGACCCTGTTTCCTTTGGTCCGCTTCGAGACGTTTTCCCCTGAAAGCACCCTCACTGGCGGTTTTCAGAGACGGCTACGGTGGATGGTTCAGCTCCCCGTGATTTAATAACTGCATCATTTCTCAACAGACCAATCAGTTTTTCGGGGGGGAATATGCTTGTTTCGTGTGTGTCACATGCCACAGAGAGCCGAATGCTCAAATACTCTGTCTGGAAGAAAACGCAGCTGTGGGCAAAGCATGTCATTAAATCCATTAAGTTAATCTCTCAATTCTTCAGTCAAAGTTGTCATTGTTGAAGGACGAGGACGACTGAGCGAAGCCAGCATCAGAAGACACTTTAGGGAGGGCATGGCTAACTGTAGGCCTACTGCACATGCATATTGCTGTCTGTTTACCTTTTGTGTCTCTCGGCTGGTGGCGTATGCACAAATGTCTGAGGATAAATATAAAGTGATTAAAATAACAAGGACTGCTCTGGGACTCGTTCGACTGCGCACACTGGGACAAGGTTAGCTCGCGATTGAAGTCTGTGGCGCTGAAATAATTGGCTTATTGGGCGATACTGATGAGGCCGACGAAGGATGTGAGCGACTTGTGCAAATGTGGGAGGAGTCATTGCTGCCTTATTTTTGGTCGATGCATCTGGGAAATCCACAAAAATAAAAACGTATTAATTCACATATTCACCATCGTAGTAGCACAAACACACATTGTTTTTCACATCCAGATTGAACCATAATGTCTTGTAGCATCTCACAAACACTTGTTTCTTGTTGTAGATTGTTGTTCCTGGAAACATGCCACGACACCAAAGTGAGAAATTCTCTGAACGCGTTATAGTCACTTTCAATGTGGAGGATTATGGAAGAAACGAGGAACAATTCTGCACGGAGACCAGCACAATCAAGCCTCAAATAGATTCTCCTCTTCCTCTTATTCTTCTTCTTCAAGACCGAGGAAGAAAGCTTTGAATGTCACCCTCCCGCCCATCCCCCTATTCATGAATCAGTGATGAAGGGCGTTTAAAAGATTCTCTCTTTTATGCGCAGTGTCCTTTCTCTGTGTCCTTTATAAAGTTCGCCGAAATGGCAGACATGGCAATGCCATCCTTTCAACATGCTAAGAACTGCCAGGCAGTTCTTAGCATTCTTAGCAACCCTAACCCTAACCCTAACCCTAAC
>NC_140291.1:13412434-13500014 GCF_964030765.1 Micromesistius poutassou
AGATGAGGGCCCTCATCCCCAGATCTCAGGATGCAGGCTAGAGCGTAAGGATGGAGGATCTCGGGGAGATAAAGCTTGGGGCAGAGCCATGGAGAGCCTTGAATGTGTGGAGAAGAGGCTTGAGGTGGATCCACTGTCCAATGACTGGCAGCCGATGCAGTTCCTGCGAGACAGGAGTGATGTGATCACTGGAGCGTGCCCTGGTGAAGTCTGGATGTACTGCAGACTGTTAAGAGCCCATGCAGGGTTATTGATGAAGAGGCTGCTGCAGTCATCCGTCCTGGAGGTGATGAAGCATGGCTAAGGGTGTCAGCATCAACAATAAAAATGGTACTTCGCCTCAAGGAGAGAGAGAGAGACGTGTCGCAAATGACACAAATCTTTCCGACGAGTGTGAATGTTGTGCCATAAATGTTGAGGCTGGCATCTTCTACACGACGCTTGAGGCCAACCGGCAAGGATCTGTGATGTGCTACCATCGGGCCTGAGGAGGTTAGGACCGCATCCACGCTTTGATGTCAGCTGAGCGAGCTTCAGGAATGACGGATGAGGGAGTGAGGTCAGCGGGGGGGCTGAGGAGGGAGTGGAGTGTCGTCTCGAGAGCTGTGAAAAGGGAGGCGTGGCGGAGAACGACGGGACCAGAGAGACAGCATGTAAATGATGAACGAAGTGACGAAGGAGAGGTTCAAGGACTGATCCTGGTGGGACTTCTTGTGTTTCTTGTTGGGGCTGTGGTGTGTCTGTAATTATTGATGGCGATGTGTTGCTGTCTGTCAGCGATGTATGAGGGGAAACCAGGAAGGGGGCGGTGCACTTAAATCCAAAGTGAGGGGGTTGAGGGCACGAGAGTCAGATGAGAGCTGAGGGTCGTTGGTGCCGCAGAGCAAAGTGCTTCGATAACAAGCATGCTATTTACAAGTTCTGGGCTGAATCCTTGCCCTACAGTGAGGTCAGTTGCTTAGAAGCTCTTGTTTTATTTGTCGGTTTCTGACAGGTGCAAAGAAAACCTCTGTCCTGTTAGGGTCAACCTTGAGCCCTTGCAAAAAACAGAGGAAGGAAGGCAGCTCAAGACACCCCCTTAGAGCGAATTGTACAGGGGTGTTGAATGTTTATTGATTGTTGATGGGTGTGTGTGTGTGTGTGTGTGTGTGTGTGTGTGTGTGTGTGTGTGTGTGTGTGTGCGTGTGTGAATCGTGTGTCTGTATGAATCGTCATATTGCACAGCATTTGATAGTGCACGTCGAGAAGGAGGAGGGACCTATGGTGATGGTCATAGTGCACAGCGTTTGAAAGTGCAAGTCGAGAAGGAAGAGGGACTTATTGTGATGATGATGGTCTAAAGCCCAGCCTTTTTCGCCCTCCATCGCACCACATCGAGTAGAGGTGTGAGGCACAGTGTGGCCTGCGCTGTGACTTATTGGTACTATCTCACATCGTTTGTCACATTTTCCCACATTTTCAACCGAAAATACAGCCCATTGGGCCTATTGTAGTCCGGTCAAGGCAAAGAAGAACGGATCAATACTTAAAATAGTATTGCTTATGAAAACATACACTGGTGCACGCACACACACTTGCACGCACGCACGCACGCACGCACGCACACGCACACACACACACACACACACACACACACACACACACACACACACACACACACACACACACACACACACACACACACACACACACACACACACACACACAAGCCTCCCACACAAACAAACACACATAGGCCTCCCATACAATTTGTGCTACAAAGCCACAGCTTTTATTGGCATAAAGATCCAGACAAGGGTGTGTGTGTGTGTGTGTGTGTGTGTGTGTATGTGTGTGTGTGCGGGGGGGGGTTGCGAATCCATTAACTTCCATTATCAGAAAATGCACTGAACTTTTTTCAGCCATCAATTACGAGGTTGGCTCACAATGGGCCTTGCTCTCTCTATTAGGCGGCGCTCATTATGACACCAAAGGAAAACAGAGCGCACAACATGCTCAGGCGGGCGGGGATATTAAAATTAATTTGTAGCACCTGCTTCAGGAGAGACGGAGCCTGCATTGTCTTGTTCCAGACAAAGTGGAATTGATGAAAACACAAGGATTGGAATCTGAAAAAAAAGAATATATATAAATATATTTATATATATATATAAACCCAGCAATACTGATTTGCCTGATTTACTGGCCTATTATATAAAACCTGGCGATATCTTCCAATAGGCTTTAATTAGACAGGCATTACACACTGTTCTTCATGTTTAAAAGGTGATGAATTGTATAATTAAAGGCCCCACAATGTAAATCAATGGGGCATAAATAGAGAAATAATTAAACATAACTTTGCCAGCATTACAATTTTCCATCTTTAATAATGGGGGGGAGAGATGACAAACACTTTAGCGAGAGGAATGTCGACGCACAGAGACACATCATGAACGAGGAACCCAGGGAAACTTCAAAGAGGCTTCATATCTCGCCAATGCAGGCCAATCGTGTAATGATAAGCCTGTTCATCACGTCAAACTTCGTCTGACATTGTGGCATTGATGCCTTTGTTGTTGTTGTCGGGGCTCTCTCCCTGGGCGATGAAAAAGGGGGTTAGTTTGAATCTTACAACAAGGCCCGCCTTCGGTTGAATTGGACTCAGTTCACAGTCTTGATGACGCATGATGGAAAATCGCCGCCCTTAAATTGCATCGAGGCGGAATAGAAAGGGAGCAAAGTATAGTTACATCAAGGTATGCAAATGTGAGTTTCTGACGACGACTACGCCTCCAGCTCCCCAATACTTTTCCATTCTGTTCGCTGATAATATGATACCAAGACTCGACGTGTCCAATTCTATAAACCAATCTCCAATCTTTACTTGACTCGCCATCTCTCTCTCTCTGGTCCTCTCTCTCTCTCTGGTCCTCTCTCTCTCTCTGTCCCTCTCCCTATATATAACCGGCATTTTAAGGAGTTTGGAATCTATCAGAAGCCACCATTGCTTATGTGATGGATCCAATTTGCAGCCGCGGTGCCGGGTGCGCCGTCGTCTTCAAACCCTGCGGTGTCGCAGTCCTTCAGAACGCAACGATAATATGTCTTTTTTTTTCTCTCGCTCTCTCTCTCTCTTTTCTTAAGTTCTCCGGGATGGGGGCGTGCATGGTGGGGTTGGGGGAGGAGGAGGTGGGGTTGGTCAGGGGTGGGGCGGCTGCTGGCGGCCCAGCAGATGTGCGGTAATTGTGTTTTGGAATGGGCTGTTTGAGGTGGAGCCAGTGCTAGGAGGACTCCATTCTAGTTATCCTACCAATTTACTCTCTTACTCTCTTTCTCCCTCTCTCCCTCTCTCTCTCTCTCTCTCTCAAACACCTCACCGTCTGTCTGGAGATATTCTGCCCCCCGGGGGCGGGATGGTAGACCTGGCCGCGGCTTACCTTTCTGATGAAAGACCCTCGCTCACATCTTGTTCTCCCCCACTCGTTCACCGGGAGCCTAGCTAACAGTAACTAGTGATTTGATTGGCTTGTAAATGGGCCATCGCCGCTGAACCTACTTCTTCCAGTCGTTGGTTGTCTCAACTGAATGGTTTCTGGTCCTTTGGTGTTTAGACTTCCTGTTGTGGGTCAGTCGGTCACAGCAAGTGTCTTTGTCTTTGTTTTCAGATTAAACGAAATAAAACAACGTGGAGCAATATGTTGTGCAGCTTTGAGGATTGAATGCACCGCTGGTGGATGGTTTGTGGTGACTCTAGGCTAAGGTGACAGGGGACACCAGACAGAACAGTAGACTCAAACCGGTGTGGCAAAGGAGCGGTGAGGGAACGGGAGTGAGGATGAAGGGGGGTGGACCCTTTTTCCAATGGACGTCATCTCTTTGACGTCTCTTCCTTATTCTACACAAACTGTATTTTCACAATATACACTGTCACCCATAATGAAGATGAAATGTATTACTAAATAGTGTAAACACAGGCTGCTTTGTTCTGAAGAGTCCTTCACAGTTAAAGTTCACCCTCTCTAAACTGCAATTCAACGACAGCAATTTGCATATGAAGTAATTTCCCTCACTCAAGAATCTGTTAAAGGAAATTAACATATTGCTTGTTCCACTCTGTTCCCATTTTCATATGTTTTTAACCATCCAGAGCAGACAAATAGCATGCAAACTACTTTATTGCACTGCACAAACAGCAGCTGATGGAGGTCCCTCAGCCTATGTTTGACTGTATCTCACACCACCATGAATTCCACCTCCTTCAAACCCAAACTGAAAACCTTATTGTATTTTTATGTCATTATTATTATTATATTCTACTACCCTGTCGGATGTGGTACAGTCTACCATTGGGACAGGCCGGTCTTGAAAGGACAGAGGACCCATCTACTACTCAAAATTGCGGATCTAATTGCACCTAGGTTCACACTATGCAAACAGCCAGCTCTCCCGTCCTGTGTGTTAATGGCTGGGCCTGTGCCAGAGGGTCACTGTGAATGTGTGGGTGGATGTCACAGCGCGGCAGTCATGACAGACTCTGGGGACACATTGGCACATGTGCCTTACAGCACGCTCACTCAATTATCGATTATTGCCGTTAAAAAGATGCACGCTCACAAAACGGCATGAAAGGAAAATGTCGGTATGTCCGTCTATCTGTCTGTCCGCCATAAAACATGCAAGATAACAGGCTTGCCCCGGCCATAACCAAGGGCAAGGGCACAACAAACGATCTGTCTATCTATCCATCTAAGCTGTCAAGTTTAACAATGCTCCACTCACTGCTGTTTTTTCTGCTTCTTTTAACTGTGTGTTGATGTGATGCAGGAGGTCAAAGGGCGCCACCATTGGGGAACAGCTATAAAGATAGCTCACAGTCTTACCCGGGGCGAGTACCAGGACAGACGGAGGCTGCAACTGCTTCAGACGGTTGTGGTGCTGTAGACCGTAGAGACGTGTGGAGAAACGTGGAGGAGTCCAAGAGCATCACCCACCAGACTGACCACAAAAGAAACAGGATCACCTCTGAAACCAAAGTCATTCGCCATTAGCTTATAGTGTGTTTTTAAAGCAGAAAGGAGGCGGCACAATTGCGATCTGCAAGATGAATTCCTTTTTTATTTGGTGGACTCTTTTTGGAGACTCCCACTACTGCACTAATCAACAATTATTGACTAAAACAAGGTGTTTGGCTGGCTAAACCTGCTAGCGTGCTAGCCATGTAGGCAGCATCTCTTCAAAAAACACTGATATAATATGAATGATTAAATAAACAAATGTATTTGATATCAAAATGACACAGGGAAATGCCTGCTGGGATAATCCAATGTGGCTGACAATGACTCTACATGGTTGGTGTAAGAAAGAAATCAATACATTTCTAAAATGCTTTGACATGAGGCAAAAAACAACCGCCTTCCTAGCAAAACTAGAACAGAATCCATCGCTGCAGTTAACAATCGCTCAAAAGAACCTCACTCCAAAAATAGTTATTGTTTTGTTTTGTCCTTTTTTTTCCCCTTCACATTTCTTGGCTGCTAGAAAACTCTGAAAAAAGCCGTGGAGTGTGGTTGGACGTGCTGTGAATGATTTTCGTCAGTGGCTGGTGGGGTTAAGCCAGTTGGGGAGTCAGACGGACGGGATTTAGGGGGGGCCACTCTTCTTGAGGGGGTTTAACTGCAGAGGTTTAGAACAGATGGGCAACCTACAATCAAACAGCTGTTATAATCATGGCTTCATCAGGAGTCAGGCAACAGAGAAGAGAGAGAGAGAGAGAGAGAGAGAGAGAGAGAGAGAGAGAGAGAGAGAGAGAGAGAGAGAGAGAGAGAGAGAGAGAGAGAGAGAGAGAGAGAGAGAGAGAGAGAGAGAGAGAAATAAAGAGAGAGAGAGAGAGAGAAATAAAGAGAGAGAGAGAGAGAGAATGAGAGAGAGAGAGAGAGGCGGGTGGGGGAGAGAGTGGAAATTATTAAAGAAAAGAGAGGCTTATTTTGAAGTGACATTATTCAAGCTATAACAATCTATCTTATTTGTTTGTGGGTCTCGTGTTGTTATATATATATACAATCGTCGAAAGGGAAACATCACAGCATAAAATGTAACACTTATTTCACCCGTTGCGTTTCGCGCTCTGTGACTGTACAGAGAATCGATTGCGACGACATTTAGCACATTTTTTTTGTCTCATCCAAAGCGCTGACACTACTTGCATTTGTCACCAGGAGTCCAATCTACTCTCCGCTGGTGTTTGTCTTAGCCGAGCCATCAGCGAGACACCGTGAGCCTTAGTTGCTTTGTGAAGTGTGCGGGGTGAGAACAAATAAACACCCAGCTTTTATTGTGCGCCGGAGAGCTCCGTCACGGCACTGCACAGGAAACGAGACCAGTCGTTTAGATGAGCTACTTCTTTATTTCTTTTTGCTTCTTTTTTTTTTTCCCCAGACATTGCATTGTAAAACAATCCCATTATTGAAAGATAATCTGCCAATGTGTACTATTTTTGTCCTATTTTGTAGAGTTGAGGTTGCCACTACTAACTAGCGTTGAGGTTGCAGATCTCAACCAACTGAACCCCCCCCCCCCCCGACCCACCCATGCATACCTTTGCAATGACTACAGTGGCCTGTAAGGTGTCAGTAGGTAGACCTACTTCCAAAATGGTCACATGTGGTCATCATCTACAAAGGGTTGGATTAATTGTATTGATTATTAATGCTGTAAATGTTAAACTATAGGTCATAACTTCCAAGTAAAGGTCCTTTTACATTGAGCGCATTTGTCATGAATGGGCCTCTACACAAACATAGACATAGATTTCCAAAAAGCGTAACACATTTTAATCATACTCATTATACGCTCATACACAACAACACAAATCGCAGTCACCCCCTCCTTCCTAAACGCTTTAGCCCAAGAAGTCTTCAGGGGCCTGAATTAGAAACGCGTTCTCTCCAGAGCCGTTTCTCCTGTTCTTGGCTACTGTAGAAACATGGCTGTGCAACATGGAGGCCCCCACGGAAGAGGACCCTCTCCCTATGTAGATATTAAGGGCTTGTTCAAAAGTAACGAAAAACACAAAGATTCTTGTTCCCGTGGGATTATACCCTAATGAAAACATACTCATGAATATTATGTTAATAATAATAAATAATTCTGCCAAGTCTGTTCCCCTAGCTGCCTCTAAATATTACACACTGAACCTTTAAGATGTCATCTTTTTTGCATGCCTCCATTGCCCAGGAGATCATGCAAATCAATGTGAATTCAATTTTTAAAGGTGGGTGGATGGATTGGCCTGCCTAATTAATACAATCCTCATGTGTTTATACAACCGAAGATCAGATTTGGATTGGAAAAAATGTAATTATTTAAGTAAAAGCTAAGAAACAACAACTTTTTAATAAACATAATGATTGAAGTGAGTTTGACTGATGAGACATTTTGCGTGGGGAAGTGATACGATTGATGATACTAGAGGCAAAGTGTGATGATCAGTGACTTTGTGCATAAATGTTGCTCTAATTGGACAAATATGGAAGTTTGCGTCATTTCAACAGTTACCTTGATTTGACACAATCCCAAAGACCAGGGAGGCTGGAACGACTGCCAATGGGTCTGCAAATCAGCCCTTCGGCTATAGAGGCTAAAACATGCGATCCCCTCGGGACTCTGGTTCTGTCGGCAGTTCTTTATGTGAATGTACTCCTATGTGGCAGCTACAGGAGGGCGAACATGATAACCACAGCCTTCTGAAGACTTTTTCTTCTTCCTTCTTGTTTTATCCACAGGGTGTGTGTGTGTGTGTGTGTGTGTGTGTGTGTGTGTGTGTTGGCCGGTTTTTTCGTAAAGCATAGCAAAACATAGCCGGATCTTGGTGGACACTGCTGACCTTTTAAAGACGAGGAGTTGAACAAGACCAGGGAAACAATGTGTGTGATTAATTGTGCTGAAATGCTTATTAGGGTATTGGCTGGAGGGTTAAATGGTGGCTAATGCAGACAAAATGCTCTGAACTGAACACAGAGGCGGAGGCATAGGTTGTTTCCTTCAAACTCTGCTTATTTTCTGTCTACATTTTAGAATGTATTAATTCATGCTCTTTTTGGCCAACCCTGGGCCTTGTGGCAACCCGCCTCGGGGAGTGAACCCGCTTTACTCAAAACCAGCACGCAACTCGATTGGGTGTTACGCCACAAAGGCTCGTTTAATCAAACATAAAGTCTCTTTTACAAAAAGAACAAAAAGATGGTTGTGTGGCGCAGCCACAACGGCTGGACTCTCCGTCCACCTCAGCCACGAGAGAGCCCCGAATGAACGTGGAAGCCTGCCTTTTAAGCAGGCTTCCTCAGGTGCTCTGCATTCCGTTGATTGGGACCGGGCCGGGTTGCCACAGCCTGTACGTCTGCCTGTCTGGAACCTGTTACATCCTCAGTCATGGAGGAAACGCCCCTCTGTTGGGCTCCTTCTCAGGGTTTCTCTGCCCCCATTGGCGTTTGGGGTTTTTCCTTGCCTTCCTGAGGGCTTTAAGGGTTTAGTAAGTGCAGCTGTATAATAGTGTGGCCATAAAGCCTGTTTCAGACTGTAACTGTGATTAAGGGCTAATTAACAAATAAATTCCACTTGACTCAGTCCAAAGAGCCAAAAGAGCATGGAAGGCAGCATCCATTCTTATTGGTGGATGGTGGATGGTGACTAACCGATCACAGGGCTCCCATACAGAATGAATCCGATACCATATGGTAGAAACCCTTCAACAGAATCGACACGCAGGACGACGTTTCATCTCGGACCTGGTGTAATACCCGTATCATCGGCGTTACATATACTACACGAACAACTTCGGGATATCAGCTCATGTAAAATGTACCAGGTGGAAAAACCAGGGTAAGAAAAGCATTTGGAGAAATAACACATGGTCTCATTAAACAGGACTGGGGCCTTATCAGGGAGCTGGCCCTGCTCATTAGCAAAGCTGAAGCCTCGTCTGAGGGAAGTGTCTGCACTTCTACAAGAAGAAGAAGAAAAAAAAAAACAGCAGCACCGTGGAGAGTGGATGTTGGATAGAAAGGAGAACAAGAGACATTGTGTTTCGAGAGGAGGTGCAATGCCTCAGACACAGATAAAGCAAGGGGCAGAAAGAGGGAGAGAGAGGGATTCAATGGGGAGGGAGGGGGGCTACAGGAATGAACAAACAAGAAGACGAATGTTTTCGATTACAATGCTTTATAGATGATACTCCACAAGCGTGGCCATGCATAAATCACACCTCTGCACTCTCTCTCTCTCTCTCTCTCTCTCGCTCTCTTGTCCTGGCATGGCGCGCCCGTCTGAGGTGAGGACACTAAAGGGGGTAACGGTGGCTAATGAGGGCAAGGTGGGCTGACACCCTGGGAAATGTCACGGGGAGACGGATAAAAGGGACCCCCCCGTCAGTTGATGGTGATGGGGGAAAAAAAAGTTGGATGTCTTACAGAGGAGAGAGTTCCTCGCCTTCGGTTGCCGGGCGGGTTCACCGTCGCGTAGCGAAAGAGTCCAGCAGGTCACATGGTGCATGTGTGCAACGGTTGGTAAACAGCAGCTAAAGCCGGGCGTGCCTACCGGGCTTCCTGGTTCTCGGGCTCTCCGGGGAGGGGGGCCAAGAGGCAGGGGGTCCTAGGAGCTCACCGCGCCCCAGGGGACGGAAAAGCACCACGGGAGACCTCAAAAGAAGCTGTGGAAACCAGAGTGGGTGTTATATACATCCTCCTTCTTGGTCTACCACAGTGTGCGGCCATGGTCTCACAGCGTCTCGCCGGTGTGACAGCGGCGACACAGTGAGCAGTGTTCAGAGTCATTAGGCATGAGCTGCCATTTGCACTGAAGCCCGGGGGGCTTGAGGTGGGGGGGGGGGGGGGGCGTGGTGAACAAACACACCGCTGGTGATTAGCGGTGAGGAGGGGTGCCGCTTCGGAGCCGCTGTCTAGACGCAGCGGACCACAGGACTGGCTTTGTCTCAAGCTCAAGCTTGAGCTAATAGAACTCTATTTAGCTAGCGCATAGCTAGTAATCAGCGGGTTTTAGAGTTGCTGCCGATACGCGAGAGAGGGTAGAAAGACGAGAGAGTGAGCATTTTTTTCATTGCGATGGATGGCTTCCTTATGTTTACTCCGAGACTCTTCATATTAAAACTCTTTTCAACTCTTTTTTCAACTTATTTATTTAAAGAATAGTCAAACAAGAGTCGAAGGCCAATTAGCTCTCTGACTCAGGTGTTCATGCCAGACTAATACTTGTATGTTGACTTCATTGAACCAATTACCAAGTAAAGATTCTATCAAAAGACTCCCCTTCCCCTGGGGAATCCTTCCTTCTTCCCATCCTCTCCGTCTGATGGTTTCACTTTTGATTGACATTGTCTCTTCCATTGCTGACGCTACACACACAACGAGGAGAATCCAATCCAATCCAATCTTAAAGCTGTCGTTTGGACGCCAGATCGTTGGATGCTGTCACTCAAGCGGAAGCGAACATGCTTCCATGTTCACATTTTCCCCTTTGGGGGCGGGTTTCGATTCGATGAATTTTGTTCATGTTTGTGTAATATCTTTTTTCGAAAGAGCTAATTTTTTTGAAAAGTTAGCTTTCTCTCAACATCATAGAATTTAGTGGCCTTTCTGCTAACCCTAGCAGAAAGGACATGGCAGAAATGGAATATAATATATATTTGACTATGCTTTAATTAGTATATATAATGCCATGAAAATAAGAATTGTTGTGTTTTCACATCTATCTGATCTGTCATCTGATGATGACATTATTTTGGAAGTACCCACTGGCCAAGTAATACTATAGAAGGTAGTTAATGTTTCATGGAACCTAGTCAGGAATACTTTGCGCTCCAGAGACCTTTGACCTCATTAAGACTAAAGCAAGTGAGCAAATGTCTAGTTCCAAGAGGTGGAGGCCATAATTACACTCACTAAATAATGCACAATAACTGCAAGACACATGAATGACATAAAGAGTTTTCCCCCTTATTAACTTTGCACAGTTCTCTGCAGGCATAAGATGCCAAAAGGGTGAGGGGCCTAACATGGTGGTTAATAATGAGATTTACGAATGGAGAAAGTACCTGCACATCAACCTGGCTCTCTCGCTAGGAAGACCTTTATGCGGGCAGGGGGAACACTCTCTGGATAGAGTTACTGGTGACCGTAGCCAGATAATGTCTAATAGGAAGAGAACAGGCACTCTCTGGTAACTTCCTGTTTCTGAACTGGTTGCGGTAACACATCTCTGTCAATGCGAGGGCACTTGCAGGTGAGTGCAGAATGAATGGGAGTCGACAGGGTTTCACCCTAAAATTCCACTTTCTCAGGGTGTAACAACGGCCCAAACTGTATTAAAATTGAAAGGACATAAGTAGTTATTCATTCTACTTTTGAACTATAATCTATATTGAACTTGCGGAATCTACAATAAAATCTGTGATATTGCAACGACAAGCAGGTGAAAGAAATACATTTAACCGTCTAGCCTCATAGACCCCCATTCAATCTGCACTCAGGCGATCACCCCCAGTGGAATTATAATGGAACTGCAACCAAGTTTGATACAATGGGGCTCAAGAGAGAGTGCCAAGGCTCTCCGTAGACGTGCTCTGCCGTAGCTCAATAAAGGTACTCTGGAAGGAAAAGGATTCCACAAAGTCGATGAGGGATGGGTGTGTGGACAGACGTGGCCCAGATGATTTCAGACGCGCGTTTCTGTTCCTCTATGCCCGAGGCCTCGGGCAGTAATTAACTTTGCATTTCACAGTATGACATGATTTACATACTGATCAATGAGATCAGAGAAACTGGTGGTGTGGCTCAGAACTACGCACACACATGTATATATATATATGTGTTCAATGAAGTTACACACATAACTCTTTGGCTCTCCATGGATTTTTTTTAGTTTATCCACTAAACTTATGTGAATTGCTACATGTCCTCATCCTCCTCATCGTCATCCACTTATCCGGGGTTGGTTCGTGGGGGCAGACAGCTCAAGCAGGGGGCCCCAGACTTCCCTTTCCCGGGCCACATTGACCAGCTCTGACAGGGGGATCCCGAGGCGTTCCCAGGCCAGTGTTGAGATATAATCTCTCCACCTAGTCCTGGGTCTTCTCTGGGGTCTCCTCCCCACTGGTCGTGCCTGGAACAACTCCGAAGGGAGGCGTCCAGTGGGCATCCTTACCAGATGCCCGAACCACCTCAACTGACTCCTTTCTAAGCAGAGGAGCAGTGGCTCTAATCCGAGTTCCTCCTGGATGGCTGAACTTCTCACCCTATCCCTAAGGGAGAAGCCAGCCACCCTCCTGAGAAAACTCATCTCGGCCGCTTGTATCCGTGATCTCATCCTTTCGGTCATTACCCATCCCTCATGACCATAGGTGAGGATAGGAACGAAGATCGACCGGTAGATCGAGAGCTTTGCCTTATGGCTCAGCTCTCTTTTCGTCACAAAGGTGCGGTAAAGTGAACGCAATACCGCCCCCCGCTGCTCCGATTCTCTGGCCAATCTCACGCTCCATCGTACCCTCACTCGCGAACAAGACCCAGAGGTACTTCCACCAGTTTCCTGCTAAGAGTCATGGCCTCAGATTTAGTGGTGCTGATCCTCATCCCAGCTGCTTCACACTCGGCTGCCAGCCGATCCAGTGAGTGCTGAAGGTCACAGGCCGATGATGCCATCAGGACCACATCATCTGCAAAGAGAAGTGTTGAGATCCTCAGATCACCGAACTGCAACCCCTCCCCACCACGACTACGCCTCGATATCCTGTCCATGAATATCACAAACAGGATTGGTGACAAAGTGCAGCCCTGGCGGAGGCCAACACCCACCGGGAACGGAACTGACTGGCTGCCGAGAATGCAGACACAGCTCTCGCTTTGGGAATACAGAAATTGGATGGCCCTGAGGATTGACCCCCTTACCCCATACTCCCGCAGCACCTCCCACAGTTTTTCCTGGGGAACTCGGTCATATGTCTTCTCCAAATCCACAAAACACATGTAGACCGGATGGGCATACTCCCAGGCCCCCTCCAGGATCCTTGTGAGAGTGAAGAGCTGGTCCGTAGTTCCACGTCCAGGGCGGAATTTGCATTGTTCCTCTTCAATCTGAGGTTCGACAATCGGCCAAACCCTCCTTTCCAGCACCTTAGAACAGGGGAACCACCACCCCGGTTTGCTACTCCTTTGGCACTATATGCAGTATACACTATATATATATATATATATATATATATATATATATATATATATATATATATATATAATATACACTACTGCAGGACTCCATTCAGGGTCTCCAAGAAGGCCGGGTACTCTGAACTGCTGTTCGGTGCATACGCACAAACAACAGTCAGAGTTTTCCCCCCCACCACCCTTAGGCGTAGGGAGGCAACCCTCTTGTCCACCGGGGTAAACTCCAACACCGCGGCGCTCAGCCGGGGATTTATGAGTATCCCCACACCCGCCCAGCGCCTCACGCCCTGGGCAACTCCGGAGAAGAATAGAGTCCAACCCCCATCCAGGAGTACGGTACCAGAGCTGAGACTGTGCGTAGAGGTAAGCCCCACCAGATCTAACTGGTAGCGCTCCACCTCCCTCACAAGCTCCGGTTCCTTTCCCCACAGTGAGGTGACGTTCCACATCCCCAGAGCCAGCTTCTGCCGCCCGGGTCTGGTCCATCGGGACCCCTGACTTTCACTGCCACCCATGTGGCAGCACACCCAACCCCAGCGGGTCTCTCTGCAGGTGGTGGGCCCACAGGACGAAGAGGGGGGGGGGGTGCCACGTAGCTCTGTCAGGCTGTGCCCGGCCGGGCTCCGTGGCAAACCCGGCCACCAAGCGCTCGCCGACGAGCCCTCCGTCTGGACCTGGCTCCAGACGGGGGCTCCGGGCTTCCTCCAGGCAGGGTCTCTCCTCCTCTATTACATTTTTTCATGGGGTCGTCTTGAACCATTCTTAGTCTGGCCCCTCACCTGAGACCACTCTGCCATGGGAGACCCTACCAGGAGCACATGGCTCCAGACAACACAGCCCTCAGGTTCACAGGGACACGCAAACCTCTCCACCACGATAAGGTGACGGTTCCAGGAGAGGCTACGTGAAATGTGTCCATGTGAAATGTTATTCATTTCAGTCATTTTCAAAACACCGGTTCTGAATGCTCTTGCATAAGATTGCAATCATCTTCGTCTCCAGGCTATCTTCGTCCTCTGCTGCCGCATAGAGCGGCAAAACAAAGCAACATGGAAGGTCATCCTGAGCATTTGCGGGCTTTTTTCTTCTATTTTCTAATGGCACACACACACATACACACACACACTCTGCCGTTGCATTCATATCCCTGTGCAGACACGTTCCTCTACTCAGGACAAATTACACATTCAAGCGGCGCAAGTTCACGTGGATGTTTTCAGGCAAGCTTGTTAAAGTGGCAGTACTCTGGGAACTGGGGTTGTGAACTCGGGACGGCAGAAGTTATAGAAAAACATAATTATGCCCCTTATACACTGCCCATCAAGAGCAATGCCTAATTGTGCTGCGCTGAAAAGTTAAAAAAAAAAAAAATACTAGTTTTTGTGGCATTGCGCCTTAGTAATGTTTTTATTTCACGGTAAATAGCTAAATAACTGCACACTTGAGTTATTCTAAAGTCATATCGCAATCAGGGGATTTAAAATAGTATTTCAAGGCGTCTTTTTTTATAGCATTGACCTCATGCATAACCCTTGTTTCAAATAGAGGCGTATGCAGACCTTCCTGCCCTGACACAAGGGCGGTGTTTTGTATGAGTCATCTTCAGCATCTGAATGAGCAGAATGCAAATCTGCACTCTCTTCGTCTTCATCAGGTTTAAGGTTAATCAAACCCAGTAGACAAAGACACACACAGATACGCACACACGTGGGCACGCACGCAAATACACATGCAGAAACACACACACACACACACACACACACACACATGCAAGCACGGGCGCACAAAAACACACATACAAAGACACACACACACACACACACACTCACATGTAAACACGCACATGTGGGCACGCACGCAAATACATACAACAACACACACACACACACACACACACACAAATACTTAAATATAACTAAAGCTCTATTCTCCTTGCGCCGTTAGCTAAGCATCTATTGTTACTATCTTCTTTATTTGACAGCCTTTCTGTGGTTCTTCAGGCACACAGACGGCTGCACATCCACATGTTAACATGGGGCTGGGAGGAGGGCCCCATTACCTCGCCATTACCTCCCTCTGCCCCCACTAACAGTGTGTGTGTGTGTGTGTGTGTGTGTGTGTATGCATTTCTGTATGGTTGTGTGTTTGTGTTTCTGCAAGTGTTTGTGTGTCTGTTTCTGGGTGTCTGTGCGCTTATGTCTTTTGTTTATATCTGTGAGAGTCTGATTCTGTGCGAGTGGATTTGTGTGTGTGTGTGTGTGTGTGTGTGTGTGTGTGTGAGGAACGTTTGTATAGTTTTGTTAAAGAGCTTAGCCCTCGCTGTGCTCCAGCGGTCGGGTTGCTGTTGTTGCTCTGACACCTTGATGGACTCACCGGGGCGCACGGCCGACCCGCTGGCTGAGGAACAGCAGCTTAACATTCTGCAGGAACAGCCGCACTGCTGCAGACCGGCCTACTGCTGGAGACGCTGCAGAGATCCACTGGTGGAGACACTGCAGACCCACTGGTAGAGACGCTGCAGACCCACTGGTAGAGACGCTGCAGACTGGCCCTCATAGAGACTGCAGAGTCTGGCCGCGTCATCGCAAAATGTGAAATACACAGTATGGGTACAGTATGGGTCTGTTTGTGTCTGTGTGTGTGTGTGTGTGTGTGTGTGTGTGTGTGTGTGTGTGTGTGTGTAGTGTTTGCAGTGGTGTAAGTGGAGAGAAAGAGTACAGTACAGTACGGATGGAGTACAAGTGTTTGCGTGTGCGTTTGTGTGCATACACAAGCATGTCTGTGTGTTTGTGCCTATGTGCATGCACGTGTGTGTGTGTGTGTGCAGAGGTTTTTGTTTGTGTGAGAGAGGGTACAGTATGGATGGGGTGCAAGCGTGTCTGTGTGTTTGTGTTTGCACGTGTATATGTGTGTGAGTGTGTGTGAGGTTTCTGGTTCTGTGAGTGAGAAAGAAAGCGTGTAAAGAACAGATAGAGATGGGTGCATGCAGGTGTTTTGCTGCTAGTGTGGAGTAAAGAAAAGGATTACAAATTAGTCACACATCTTTTATTTAACGCCCATCTCAGATGCAGGTCTGAGACGGCCTTCATACAATATTAGATTTAAATTTGTCATTAGCTCATTATATCCAACAATGGACGTGTGGTCACTTGGTTAAAATACGTGCATCTTGAGCAGAGAAGAAGAAAGAGCCGCACTTAGCAACCGGTTCATTCATTAACGTTACTGGGAGCAAAAAGGCAATTTGTCAAAATGGAATAATCGTGGTGCTTTGACCAACATGCGAGTGGGGGAGTTCATAAGTTGGGCATGAAAAATGCATTACTAGTATGAGTTAAGTGAAATGAAACGTTGCTTGCTGTAATTATTAATCATGAAAAGAGTCATTAAAGCCTGCAGGGTAGTAGCTGAAATAATCAAGCCTTTATATTACAGAAACAGCTTTTCTTGACCAGTTTGGCCGATAGACGTTTACTTGAAAAGGATTTAGTTAGTATTTTTTTCTCTTCCTAATTTTCATTATAATCATAAATTACACTGATTATAATGGTTAACTGCCAAAGTTGAGCATTAGTATTCCCTTCGAATCTATCAGCGGCATCCCTTCCAGAGTGAAGTGTTTCCACATATTTCCAAAGTGCAAAGAAATGGGATATGATATTAGAAGACATGGCGACCGAGCATGGAGATGGAGCACGCACGCAGAATTCAATACGCTATTCAATTACGCAGTTGGGGGGGGGGGGTTAATCGCTCTACTGTGAGTGTGTGTGTGTGTGTGTGAGAGTGTGTGTGTGTGGCGTGCGTGTGTGTGTGACAATAATCCGGAGAGGGCTGCAGTGTGTGTGTGGTTATGCATGTGAGAGGAAGGAATAGGTAAAGTGCCGGATGGAAAGCAGAACACGAACAAAAGAGACAAATATCTATACACCGGAACACGCTGCACCACCCCCGCAGAAAAAAACAATAGCTTCACCTTCTCCTCAGCCATCCAGGGATGAGGCGGGGGGGTGGGGGGGTGGGGGGGTGGTGGGGGTGACGGTTGTAGAAGCGAGGGTGTGTGTGGGTGGAGGTGTGTGTGTGTGTGTAGGGGAGTGTTATACATTATGGCTTCACCATCTATTCATGCATGCTGCCTCACGTCAGACACACACATAGGTCCGCTTCACGTTGAGGAGGAGGGATGAGCTCCAGCAGGGTGAGGAACACCACGCCGGCTAGCAGATGTGTGTGGGTGTGTGTGTGTGTGTGTGTGTGTGTGTGTGTGTTGCGCACATTTGTGCCCATGTACAGTATGTGTGTGGAGTACTCGTTTTGATTGTGCATGTGGCTGATTGTGCATGTTAAAGTGTGTCTGTGTATGTCTGCCTTAGTATGTGTGTGCGTGTGTGCGTGTGTGTGCATGTGTGCGTGCGTGCATGCGTGCGTGTGCACACTTGTGCATTTAAAGTACACCACTGCATATGTACTTGAGTGTGTGCGTGCTTGTGTATATGTGTGTGTGTATGAAACTTCTTATTTGGCTCCTTATTTTTGTTCCAAGCATGTCTGAGCCAGAACACAGATCTCATCAGAGTGGTGTTTTTCATATCTCCCAGCATAATGGGGTCACAAAAGATACTGGGGACAGGGGCCAGGCTTCTCTTTATAGCCGGGGAGATGGGATAGACAATGCAGCAGCTGCCGTTAGCCATAGAGGGGTCCGAATAATGAATTCTTAGCGCAGTCTGTCAGCTTTTTAAAGTTTTTTCTTCTTTCTCTCGTTCTTTATCTCTTCCACCCTTTACTCACCCCCACTCCGATATTAAAAGGTGACACAGGCTCAGCACCGCCGCGGCAGAGCCAGCGCTAATGATGAAGGGTGTCAAAAGAAAGAGAGAGGGGGGGAAAGAGAGAGGGAGAGAGAAAGAGAGAGAGAGAGAGTTAGAGAGAGAGAGAGAGAGAGACACACACAGAGAGACACAGAGAGAGAGAGACACAGAGAGAGGCTGAGAGGGAGTAAGAAAGAGACCCGAGCTGGGCTGGAGATAGATGCGGGAAGGACGATATAATCAACATGGTGGTTGTTCAGAAAGGTCACACTGCAGATACAGGGGGAGTTCAGCTTCTTCCAATCATTGTACTTTTTTTTTCAATGTCGTGCATTGACAGTGTGTGGCCGCCGTCTTCACTGTGGAAAATCGACTCTGAGCGATCTCCTGAGGATTCCATGCGGAGGTTTAGTGGAGAGAGAGAGACAGAGAGAGACAGAGAGAGAGAGAAACGAATAGGGAGAGAGCGAGGGCAACAATGTGAGAGAAAAAAAAATTCATTCTTTCTGGAATTAATTCCAAGTTCGACTAATTAGACTCTGATACTTTCTAGTGTGACACATTTTGTTTAGGTTTCCGACACTGAGGGTTGTTTTTTTTTAACCGGGTGTCTTGGGGGAAAAGAAACCGCAGTGCATCCCACCTGACGGGGGCATCACCTGGGGGGGAACTGTTTAACAATTCAGCCTCCATAAGCAGAAAACTGACAGTATGGAGTGCGGCCAAAGGTCCAAAATTCCCGGGGAATTCAAGGGTGGTTGGATCCCTGTTAGGAGCTGACAGGTGCACCGGAGAAAACACAGCTGATAAACTTGCATCAAGAGGAGCACAACTGCACAGAAACCATATGTGCCATATACAGGGCTGCCAACTTTTGGGTTTTGGCTGGAGTGAGACTCTGTAGAGTCTTGTAATGCATATGTTGACTGGAGGGGGGGGCGATCAGGATTGTTGGGGGGGGGGGGGGTCGGGATTGTTGACGGGGGTGGGGGGGGGGGGGCGATCAGGATTGTTGGGGGGGGGGGGGGGGTCGGGATTGTTGACGGGGGGGGGGGGGGGCGAACGCGTCTCCGATTTTTTTTGCTGTGAGAAAATGGATGTGTGGTGTGCGAGCGTGTGTAAGCAGGCACAAGCGTGTGTCACACGCTGCCAACTCTCACAGTGAGAGTTGGCAGCTCTGGCTGTATAAATACGGAGGGAAACCAGGGCTGTGAATGAAGACGAGGACGCATAGGCGAAGGCATTAGCATTGCAAGTATATCTGACATTACTTCTCTTGTCAGGTAAAAAGACACATAGCGCAGACACACAGAGCTACCTAGTTGACTAGATGTAATACTTGTATTTTTCAAGTATTATTAATAGGTGTATGTTTTGAGTACAATGTCACTTTCACGTCACTTCCCTGGTCGGCTATACCACCATCAAAAACATGAGCGAGTGCTGCACAGAATAGAGGATACACTTTCCTTTGAGGGAGGGTCTGTGACTGCACTCCTGTGTCGTTGCACGTGCGCACACTTTATCACCTGACGCATGCAATGCCTCTCCCACATGGGGATGGCTGACATAAGTTAGGTTAATACTGCATTTTAAACTCAAAGCACCATGTTGTTGCAACCACAAAGCCGCTGAAATGTTTTGATTACAAACGACTGGAGGTTCTCAGACGAAGTAGGGAATATAACCACTGTGTGTGTGTGTGTGTGTGTGTGTGTGTGTGTGCGTGTGTGCGTGCGTGCGTGCGTGCGTGTCTGTGTCTGTGTTTGTGCATATTTGTGTGTGTGTGTGTGTGTGTAAGCGTACGCGTGCTTACGCGTGTGTGTGTGTGTGTGTGTGTGGTCAGGCGTCCCTCGGAGTGTGTGGACGATAAGGAGCGGCTGGATGAATGACCATACGGAGGGAGATGGCTTTAGAGCCTCTGCCACATCATTAGTCCGCCCGGCCGCTCCGGCTAGTGCTCGCTAACGTAGCACGAGCGGCGCAAATGGCATCTGGCGTTATTTACTGACACGTCAAGACACCGACAGAGGTGTCTCTGGGAGCAGATTTATCACTCCCACCGTCACCGCCGTACAGAGGAGGGGGAGGAGGAGGAGGAGGAGGGGGGGGGCGACAGAAGCAGTGGCATCCAATTGTATTTTCCGGAAATAGCTTCCCCAACACGCGGCTAATCATACACAGAGAGATGGGGCAGCTGCGAGACAGCTAGCTAACAGTTATTTTAGTATTTTAGAGTCTGGTTCTCTTCTCTGTTGAAACACCTCTGGCAGGACCGTCGCATCGCCCCTTCTTTTTTTTTGTGACAGAGGGAATTAAGTTGAAATGGCAGTCGAAAGGCCAAACGCGTCCAGATCGCACAAAGAGCGGCTAATGAGAGTCCCCCCGCCCCCCCCCCGCCCTGTTTGGAGGGAGAATGTGGATTGGTGAGGTCTTGGGCGGCACAGAGACCTGACATGAATATTCAACACTGTTCTGTTCTGAGTTGTTTACCACACCAACTAACCAGCAGTTTGGATCAGTCGCAGCTTTTTCTTGTAATTAGCATTGGCAAATTGTTTTGATAAAAGTGGTTAACTAAAGAAAACACACACACACACACACACACACACACACACACACACACACTGTATATGAATACATGAATGAATTGAGTCCCTTTTTGGTATGGAGTAGATAAACCAACCACTTACAAGTCTGTAATTAGTTGCTTGACAGCTTTATTAACATATGCAGAGGAGTGTAGTCCTTGATTACTGGCTAATGGGGTAGCTTAGACAGAGAGCAGCTCATTTGCATCAAGTTTGCATCTGTGCAACACACCTCGCCAATTTTATCTTGACGTGGTGGCATTTGAGTTCTTCCATTTATTCAATATTTCTTTTTTCAAGGCCGACATGATTGTAAGAGCTTTCTAAATTGCTCCCTATTTTTCCTCCGGCTGAACCTCAAAACCCGTCTTTGTTTATGACGTTCAACATTTTTTGGAGCGGAGAAATAAATAATAAAAGAGGAGAAAAGACAAAAAAAATGAAATACTTAATATGGAAAGAAACCATTTATCAGAGCCTGTTTAAAGTAAAAACACGTCTGGGCGTTGTCTGAGTGGACCCGAGCCATCTCTTTGCAGTTTGCAGTCTTTTGCATTTTTAAATCACAAAAAGAGAACTCCACAGCAACAACAAATCCCTCTTTCTTGGACACTGTAAGCCATTCTTGTTTTTCTCATTGTGGAGGACTGGCCCTGATCCATATAATTCACTTTGTGGCTTTGATTGTTTGGCGGTGTTTGGCAGCAACACAGAATGGGTTTACCAGCCAGGCCCTTGTTATGCTCTACCTGTTGGGCAATCTTTGAGGTGGACACATGCACACACACACACACACACACACCTCACACAGGAATAAATACTGGCTTGGATGTGCCCAGCAGACATCCGATCATCAGATTAGAGGCAATATCAATATTGACTTCCTCATAGATTTCATTTGTTTGTTTTCATTTGTCATCGCTTCGTCCCCCATGGCTAATCGTTGTTGGAGGCCGCGTCGGGGGCAGAATGTTATTGCTTCCCATGTTTATATTTATACACAAATTTATATTTTTCTCTTCAGGAAACGCATAATCAGTGACAGAGTCAAACGACGTTGGGAACCACTTAAACACATTCTCATCTGCCGAGGAGTAATGTCTTTGTTTACCCCCAACTTGGTGGTACTTTATACTTTATAAAGTCCCAATAACCCAAAGAGTAGAGCTCACACAGTTCCTCTGTTTCTCATTAGGGATCTGAACTGCACGGCAGATAACAGGAGAGAGGAGAGGAGAGGGGAGGGGAGGGGGGAGGGGCGAGGGGAGGGGAGGGGAGGGGAGAGGAGGAGAAGAGAAGGGAGGGGAGGGGAGGGGAGGAGAGAGGAGAGGAGAGGAGAGGAGAGGGGAGGGGAGAGGGGAGGGGAGGGGAGAGGAGGAGAAGAGAAGGGAGGGGAGGGGAGGAGAGGGAAGAGAAGAGGAGAGAAGGGGAGGGGAGAGAAGAGGGAAGAGGAGAGGAGAGGAAAGGGGAGGAGAGGCAAGAAGAGGGGAGGGAAGGGGAGAGGAGAGGAGGAGAGGAGGGGAGGGGAGAGGGGAGGGGAGGGGAGAGGAGGAGAAGAGAAGGGAGGGGAGGGGAGGAGAGGGAAGAGAAGAGAAGAGGAGAGAAGGGGAGGGGAGAGGAGAGGGAAGAGGAAAGGGGAAGAGAGGCAAGAGGAGGGAAGGGGAGGGAAGGGGAGAGGAGAGGAGGGGAGTTGAGGGGAGGGTGGGAGAATGGGGGACAGGGGTGGTGGGTGGTGTGGTGCTGGGTTGGTGTGGAGCATGTCTGCTGGCATGGACTCCGTGCACCCTGGGAAGATTCTCCACAGGCTCATGGACAGATGGCGGCACAGGAAGTGGAGGTGACTGGGGTGGGGGGGGGGACGGGGATGGGGGGACGGGGGGGACACACAGAGGAGCAGCCCACACAGCTTACTTGCAACCACGACAACACTGGTGGTGAGGACATCGCCTCAAGACGGAGGCCGTGGCGGTGCGACGGGAAGGGAGGAGGGGGTTGGGTGGCGAACAAAAAGAGGTGGACACACCAGTGTGTTTCGGGAGTTGCATTTTTCACATGGAGAACACACGTTGGTGTCCTCTGGTCTGCCACTATCCAGACCCCCCCCTCCACCCAAAACCCCACCCACCTCCACCTCAAACCCAGCTCTGCCCCGCTGAGGACATGGCTATTCCACAGCTCTCTGAAGACTCTCTGTACGAGTCCCTTTCCTTGTTTTTTTTCAAAATGGTATTTATTTTAGTTTTGGCTTTCGGAGACACAATCCCATTCTGTAGAGTAGCTTTGAAAATAAATACATAAAAACACTCCCCAAAAAAAAAGGGGCCTTATCTTCTTCTTAGTAATATCTCCAGCACCATACAGTACGCACCCAGGAAAATGTATTAAAGGAACCGTCCAACCTGAGGCTGCGTCCGCAATCCAAGTCGACACGCTGTTTGGCACACAGACAGATACACACACACACACACACACACACACACACACACACACACACACACAGTCACACACCCGCGTGGCAAACTGCGCTTGGAGTCCAGCTGTGCGGCCTAGTTTGAAACGGAGGCTGTCTTAGTGCAGATAGGCGGCGACACAGGGCTATGGAGTCCCCGTCACCCAGCGCTCCTCAGGGTCATTTCATCGCTTTTACTGCAGCAGGGGAGGGGGGGGGGAGGGGAGGGGAGGGGGGGGGGGGGTGGATGGAGTGGGGGGATGGTGGTTGGTGGGGGGGCAGTGATGGTGGTTTTTGGGGGGGGGGCAGTGAGGGACAAGCACTTCCAGGCACCTGCGAGCTGCAGGTATTTTTGGGTGAAAAGGAGGCTGACCCCCTGTGCCAGGAGGCTCGGTCTGTCTTGGCATGCAGACGGATGTTCTGGCTCCATCTGCACTGGGAGCTGGGGCCACGCGTTGGCCTGGAGGCGGATGGATGTGTGTGTGCGTGTGTGTGTGTGTGTGTGTGTGTGTGTGTGTGTGTGTGTGTGTGTGTGTGTGTGTGTGTGTGTGTTCTCCTGGTTGGACGTCTCATGACCAGTCTAATCTGCGTTAATTCAAGTGGATCGTGTTGATCCCCGCGGGTTCAGCTTGTGTGTGTATGTGTCTGTGTGTGTGTGTGTGTCTGCATATGTGTTTGTGCATGTGTGTGTGCGTACATGTGTGCTGAATCCAATCCATTTAATTCTACCGCTGAATAAAGGAGTGACTCAAGCTACATGTTTCTCAAACATTTTTCCTCGCTTGCCATCTGCCATTTTCGACATCTGACATCTCTCGCAAATATTAAAGGTGCATTGTGCAACTGTGATATTCCTGCAGTTTATAACCACTATCATGGCAACATTTGAGAGTGTCTATGCAGGCCATTGATGATATATGATTAATACTTTTTTAAAGGGACTGCAACTGTACACTGTTGAATAATAAACATTAGCAAAATGAACAACTGTATAGCCAGTCCAATGTTGAACTCCAAATTTGTAGGAAAATAAATTGAATACTGTTATAATATTCTAACATTTTCTTACAGGCAAAAGGTTGGCAGGACATTTAACTCCCTGACTGAACGGAATTTCTTAATTTGACACTATTGCAACACACAGGGCTTCACAGTCGGGCTCTGTCTTGGAAGCGGCGATGTGAAGTGGCTTGGTGCTATGCTGCACACTCAGTCAATCTCTGGTTCGACATTTGATTCTTGTCAGCGCGGAAAAAAAGAACACCTTGCATTGCTATGCTGACGGGAACGCTGAGACGATGCATCTTTGCGAGTTCCGAGAGGTTTATCGGATGCCCGGTTCGTGCCCTTCCAAAAGTTCACAACATCTTGTGCAAGATGCTGACACCGTACTTCTTATGATCCCTTCAGCTCCTCAAACTCCATTTGAAGCTCCGGAGAGTCCAGGCCGGTCAATTGTTTCCTCGATTTTTGCACCTTTCTTCCACCACAGTTTGATAAACTGTTTTTTTCAAGCAGGAAAAAGGTTTTGTTGTTGCTTGAAGTCATTGAACTGTTCCTCATAGTTTTCTTGAGCTCTTTAATGACATCTCTAAACTGTGGCTGACAGGAGCACTCAGTGGCCACATTTCTTGTCATCGCTCTGTAATCGCCGTTGGCAACATTTTGTTGGAGTAAATCCAGTTTGTGCCAAAAAGGTAATGATTGCTGTGGAACGTTTGCAAACAGCTGCATTTCTGCTTCTCGAGGTTTAGCACATGATGAGTAATGTCACCGAGAAGTGAAACCGAAAGCACCCATTCTTTGTCAACAACATTTCATCTGGGCTAGTCTCCCCTTGCCTGACGGTGAAGGCTTTCAGCGGCTCTATCATGTCCATGAAGTGTGCAGATCATAGGGCCAGTGGACAACCAGCATATCGCCGTACGTAACCCCAGGTCATCATAGTGCGTGTTGTAGACTTCTCACAGTCATTTCAATGTTTTATCTTTGGCAACAGCATATGTCGGGTAAGTATACTTACAGTGATATGAGAAAATACACTTATCATAACATGATGCGCCTCTCTCATCAGGACCACGGCCCCGCTTCGCATCCCTAGCATAGCTGGGGCCCCGATCTGCGGTAATGGAAGAAACCTTCCTGCGGTGATGTCAAACCTTTCCAAAGTTCACAGCGCTACACCTTTCTTACCGCTACACCTGTTCGGCCATTTTTCCATGTCTGTCACGACACCTTCGTATGAAGTTGTCCTGGCACATATCAGCAGTTCTGAGATGTTATTTTCATCCATCGCAATGCTGATAAACTCAAGCAGACCAGAGCTCATCCTATTTCGCTTGATTATGAGAAAAATTCGTGTTTATGAGAAAAATTGGCTTCCTTACAGGTCACGGTAGAATCGGATGGTCGGAGCTTCCTCGCCGCCCTCTCAGTGTCTGTCTTGTCTGGAAACAATAGAGTGTATGTCAGGAATCTGCCATTTTTCACAATTTCCCCATCAGTGTACAGTCCACTTCATCTCCAGCCTTTGTGTAACTTTGTATGAGGCCTAATACCGGTATTGGTGTGGAAGTGAGTTATCTGCGTATGTTCTGTTTCAGGCGTTTGTGGATGGCTGACCTCCACTCGATGCCTCTAGGACGGTTTCTGTCCAACGTCAGGTGTTTTGTCTCACGGTGCCGTGGCAAATTGACCTTTTGAAGAAAGAAATACGAGTGTCAAAGTGAACGAAGGCTCCTGCCTTCACTGCTTGTGAAAAACATAAATCCCTTGTCCGATACTACCCTTTATATTTTCTTTATTTATTTGCTTCTGCCATGTCAGATTCTTGCCGCACAGACACGATAATGAAGGACGTTTGTGGTACCTGTTGGCACCAATATATTATTTTCCATGAACAAATACTATCTTGCCATGAAACAAATTCTTTTGATCGTAGGCCATGGCTATCCTATTGGATTATTATCTCTGGGGAACTGATTCCACTAATTATTTGAACACGCTTTCCATACGATCTGAAGAGCTCGACGAGGGAGCCAATCAGTGGGAGTAGGGCCTTAACTTTATGTAGGCCCTGTGATTAACTGCACAGAAAGACTTATCACAACACACTGTGTGTGTGTGTGTGCAAGAGAGTTTGCAAGTGTTGCTGCATTCAACAGTTAATGCATGTTTGTCTAACTGTACGTCATGCGTGTCTGAGTACATCTGCGCGTTTGTGTGTGTGTGTGTGTGTGTGTGTGTGTGTGTGGGTGGGTCTCTGTTTGCGTCCGACTGCAAACAGTTGGAATCTCATTTACAAACCAAGGAGTCACTTATTGACTGAATCAGCCCCCCCCCCCCCCTTACACCCCCTCTGCCCCCCTTCCAGCCAGGGCACAGACGGGCGAGGGGGGCTTAACGAGATTACTGGTATATATAGCCCGGGTAATGGCTACCTCCCCGGAGTCATCTGCTGCTGCCCCTCCACCCGAAGACCAGCTAGGGGGGGAAATAGAGAGAGAGAGAGAGAGAGAGAGAGAGAGAGAGAGAGAGAGAGAGAGAGAGAGAGAGAGAGAGAGAGAGAGAGAGAGAGAGAGAGAGAGAGAAAGAGAGAGAGAGACTCTCTCTTTTTATCTGTCCAACAGCAGAAAAAACTGAAAACATCGCTCTGTTTGGTCACCTGTCTCTCTCCCCCAGCACTATCTCCTGACCTGCACCCTTAACCTCCTCATTACACACACTCACAAACACACACACACACACGCAGGCCCTCACACACGAATTTGGACATTTTGACAGGCATTACCTGTTGAATGCAGCAGCACACACACACACACACACACACACACACCCCCACACACACACACACACACACACACACACAGACACCCCCCCCCCACTTATAGTTCAGACGGCCGGGACTAACTGCTAGCTGCTTGTCACGTCGGGTGAGGTCAGAGGTCAGCTCCAGGGATGCGTGAAGGTGGAGGTCGTGGAGATGGTGGTGATAGGGGGGTGTACAGGGCCAGGTGTTACAGAATGCCAGGCCTCGCTGCCACGCCCCGCGTTGATTAATGGACCTCTCTCCCACTCCCTCTCTCCCTCTCTCCCTCTCTCCCTCCCCCTCTCTCTCTCTCTCTCTCCCGTGAGAGACTAATTATCAGCGGGCTGGATGGCTCATTCATCATCTCCAGCAGCTAGGTTGGTAACTCTGGGCCACCAGACATGCCCCCCCCCCCCACCCACTCCCACCCAGACCTCTCCTCCCACCAACATCACGACCGTTATCCCCTCCACCTGGCTCCACCAGACAAATGGCACCCACAGCAAGGAATGTGTGTGTGGAGGACAGAGAGAGAGAGAGAGAGAGAGAGATGGAGAAGAGAGAGAGAGAGATGGAGAGCGAGATAGGTAGAGGAGGGTTCAGGGCCTGCTGGACTTCCTGCTCAGAGCTCTCCTCTCATCCTGGGCACGGAAGCACCCTGAGGGACGGACATTTTTTCTTGGAAATAAATAACTGAATAAACGGACGTCATCTCATCTCTCGTGCCTCTCTTGAGATCCACCACCGCCCAGATAACCCGGGCTGGTAAATGGTTTTGAGGCGGGCGGAGATTGTACACCGTCCTTTTATCACACGGTTGGAGATAATTTGGAGGTGGGGAGAGGGGGCACGGCAGCAGTGTGGCAGAATGGTGGCAAAATATTTCATCCAACACTTGGACCCCAACCCCAATTAAGCAGGTGGAGCAGCAAGCTCCGACCAATGAGAATCCAATCTGTGCCGGCCTGAGGCACCAGCGATAGCGTTTCCAAGTGTAGATGTTAATTAATTACCAAACACCGCCGCGTTGCCACGAGGAAAAGAAAAGAAAGGCACACACAAACACACACAGGCACAGGCCTTGGTTTTGTCATGGCAACAGTCCGGTTTGGCGAGACATGACAGTGATTGTGGTAACTGATAGTGTACCCCAGACAAACGCCCTTCACATTGACACACACACACACACACACACACACACGCACACGCGCGCGCACACACCAAACATACATGTTAACAGATAATCACCCACCCACGCGGCACACAATTTATTTATCGGCGACACACAATGGAATAAGGATAACAAGCAGGAGTATTTTCCACAGCAAGTTCAACCAGCGTGTGGTTTGGTAAACAAAATAACTGATGGATGGCGCGTGATGCTAATGACACCCGTTAGCCCAACCATTTGTCAACATACTGTTTACATGGAGGGTCATTCGACCTCCTGGCGTCATGGTTAGGTGGTTAGTGACGACTCCCATGCAGAAGGTTCTGGGTTCAAGCCCCATATCCAGAGTCATGGGGTCTGGACGAGAGGGGGACTCTTCCGGCTTCTTGATCCAGAGGCCTTACCCGAGCTGTTCCTAAGACGCCACTTATCTCTGAGATACAGAGATATATCTCTGAGATACATCTCGTTTTAGGAGCATCGCAGGCTGAAGTGATCACAGGGAGTTTAGATACCATCTCAATTCACTGTGAGTCGTGCTGGATGAAATAATCAGCTGTGTGCTCTTAATAAAAAACGATCTTTCATTGTCTCTAACTTCCCAAATGGAGAATATTTAATTCTGATAATCTTTTGTGCAGTAGCTCTAGCATTAGACTCTCTCTTACACCGTGTCTTTCTTTCTCTGTCTCACTCACTATCTCTCACTCACTTTCTGTCTGTCTCTCTCTCACACACGCTCTTTCAATCTCTGTCTCGCACACTCACTCTCACACACTCTCTTTCAGTCTCTCGCACACACACCATCTCTCTTCCCGGTTCCTCACAGTGTCTGGCGAGGAGCACACTCCCACGTGCCCATCTGGAGGGTGGCAGGTAAAGGTGAGCAAGCTGTTTCCTCCAGTTGTTCCCCTCTGACGTACGGCGCAGAGACACCCGCTCCCACTGATGGATGGCTGTGAGACGGGGTCCGACAGGGGGGGGGGCGGCTGAGGGGGGGTGGCGTCGGCCACCGTCCAAACCCAGAGACGCACCTAATTCCCGGGTCTTATTTTGTCGATACACACAGCTGCCGGTGGCACTCCGTCAGATGTCTTTATTGATCACGGCCCTCTGCTCGGCGCGGCGTCGACGCCATCGTGACCGGCGCCGACGCCGGAGCGGAGATTACAGGAAATACGGAAAAATAGGAAAACGACAGGGAAAGCTTCAAGAGAAAATAGACGAAGAAAGGATTGGAGTGGAAGGAAGAAGAAGGATAGAGAGAGGGAGTGGGGGGGGGGGGGGAAGCAGTGGAGAGAGATAAGAAACGGAGGCTTGAGCCTTTTTGGGAGGTGTTTGTTTTGCAACTCGTCGTAACGTGGTGCACGTAAAAGCAAAGAGAAAAGAAAACAAACAGTGATCAACTATGCATGTATTGGCCCGTACTGTATTCACGTCTGTGTTTACCGAATAACTTGATACAACTGAAAAGACGGAGAAGAGAAATCAACAGAAAAGGCGCAAAGGGTGCTGGCTTTTTTCGAGCATCGCTCAATATTATTGCAGATGTTCTTGGGGAGGTCTGCGGGGATCCTCTTTGCTTTCGTTCTCTAATTGTGATCGTTAGCGCGTGGCGTGGGGCTAAGCTGCACCTGTACTGACACCCAGCAGATGGCTGAGCGCTGTGGCTGCCAGCTACGCCGCCCCCGGGCCTAGGGTCCGGTCTCAGACGCTCCTCAGCCCAGCAGACACACATCGGCCCGGCTTAGTGTTTGAGAGACACACACACACACACACACACATACCTAGACGTATATATGCAGACACACGTACACACAAACACACCTAGAAGTATATATGCAGACACACACACACACACACACCTAGAAGTATATATGCAGACACACACACACACACACACACACCTAGAAGTATATATGCAGACACACACACACACACACACACCTAGACGTATATATGCAGACACGCACACACACACACACACACACCTAGACGTATATATGCAGACACGCACACACACACACACGTTCATACACGTGCAGAGACACACAGATACACTCACACATACATATGCAGATACACGCATACATTAATACACATGCAGAGAAACACACATACACACACACTCACACATACATATGCAGACACACAGACACACACAGACATATGTTCATACACATGCAGACACACACACACACACACACACATTTATACACATGAAGACACACACACACACACACACGTTTATACACATGGAAACACATACACATGTTCAAGTGCACGCACAAACACACAAACACACACACACTGAACGTGGTCCAGCCAAAGTCAGCCATCCATACTTGAAGCCATGGTGACATTTGTGGCAGTTTTGCACCACAGCCCGGTCCATGTGCTGCGACTGATGATGACACGCACACAGACAAGATGTTGCACCACATTAAAACAAACTGGTTTTAATGGACAGAGAAGGCTCACCTTCTTTGGTGAATATATTAACAACATTAAGAATATAATTGATTTAATTTGGGATTAGTGCATGTCTATTCATGCCTGGGAATTGATTCAACAGATGAACAGATTTGATCTTTAAAGCCCAACAATTAGTTTACATATGAGTTACATTTGCCGAGGTAGAGAGAGAGAGAGAGAGAGATAGATAAACTGGATAAGTTTATCGATAAGTAAACTTAATAAGTATGTTAAATGAACCCGTTCTCAACTACTCCTGGGCTGGAGGCGGTACACTTGTAATATTGTCGCTATACTTAATTGAATCCATTGAAGTTGAAGTTGCGAAAGCATCCGGTGAACAATATAACAATAACATGTCATGTGTGTGATGTGCAATCTGGTTGCAGAGTGACATAATGAAAGATCTGATGGTGATGCTGCATTAGTCTAATGCACAGTGGTGTGTGCGTGTGCGCTGTTGTTGTTGAAGATCAACTGCATTGTTGTTGATGTTATGCAGTAGCACATAGTGTTATGCACGTATGGCTTTGTTGGCTGTATCGGCACCTAACATGACATTTGTGGGCATGTCTGTGGGGGGCATTGTTGGGCGTTGGAGTTTGTTACTGAAGGCCCTGACTCAAACCCCACGGTACGCTACTGGCTAGTCATGTGTTTGCGCTGACTAGAGTATTTCGTCCTTTATATTCCGGTCTAAAGGGCTGACAGTGTGGAAGGAAACAGGAGAAAGACCTGGGCGCGTTCCAGACCTCCAGGTTGGCTCAGCTCAACACAGCAAATAAATTCTTTGAGAGTATTAGGCAAACAATCGCATTTGCGCACCTTTTGCCAGAAGCCCGAAATGAGCAGCGGCCGTCGGAGCCAAGTAGCCCTCCGTTTGCCAAGCAAAGCTAATTACAGGACGGCTTTGGCCAGCACACATGCAGCTGATTTATGATAATGAGTGCGGGAGTGAAACTGTTGCTCACAAAACTGCTGGGGTCTGTCTGGCTGTCGCCAGTGGAGCTCATCTGCTGCTTCTGGAACTGCTGGTGCGGAAGCGACGCAGGCGAAGGTATGAGAGACGGTATATGGTTCGATGAGTCCCGCTCATGAGCCCAGCATGCATTATTTTCCAAAACAAACCCACCCACACACACACACACACACACACACACACACCTGTTCCTGTGTGTTATGGGAGATGGTAGGGTCTCTCAAAATGACCCATACAGCCCAATGCAGGAAATATAAAAAAACACCCACCAGTTTTCTAGCCCGTAAGCTGTTGAAATAAGCGAGAATGACATTCCATTCACCAGCGTAAACGCGCTCGTTTTAGTTTCTGGCTGGAGACAGGTACATCTGGCGGACGTCAGATTCATGTACACCAACCGTATTCCCTCGGCGACTCCATGGAGGAAACCATGGAGTGTGTGCAGACCGCTGACACGAGACATGTGTGTGTGTGTGGGTGTGTGTGTGTGTTTGTGTCTGTGTGCGAGTACTTTCCCCAAAAATTAAAATTGAAATCGTAAACTACTCCCGTGGAGAAACCCAATCATATTGGATTAAAAAGCAATATTTAAGAAATCTCTCTCGCCGTGTCACTTTGTTTTGGCCAGAGGGAACAGTGCCACCTACTAGCCACCACTTACAGCACCTGGTATTCCGAGGCGGTCTCCCATCCAAGTACTAACCAGGCCCGACCATGCTTAGCTTCCGAGATCAGACGAGATCGGGCGTGTTTTTTTAATTTTTTATCTTTTATTTTCAAAAATAGTCATTTTACACAGTTAAAGCATTAACTACACAGAGGACAAACATATACATGAATACAAATGCACCTTCAAAAAATAAATAAAAGAAAAAAAATAACATCAGCATGATAACAACATCAAAAAAAAACACTATTCAAGATTATACATCAGTTTTCCTTTATCATTGACAGAAATTAAACTGCATCCATTAACAAAACGTTCAAATTCTTCCTTTTCATACTTAAAAACGAAACTAATGTCTCTTTTCAACCCTGATACAAAGTAGGCCCAGACAGATATTATTTTTTCTTCAAAATGTGCTCGATTCCTTCTGCCACCACACTAGCGGTGCACTAGCCCGTTCATTTGTCTCTTCATTGATATTAAGGGGATGCAGCGCGGTCACAAATAAACCGACGGGCCGAATAGATTAGACGTTAATAGGGTCACGCTGTTACATGCCGTGAATCAAGGCACACAATCAGCAAAGCACTCCGGTACTGGAGATACACACAGCCAGATGATATTACGTGTGACGTTACACGTAATGTGTATAATACGGAATATGGAACAAGGGTGTGATGACCTGGTATCCAGTCAAAGCTGTACTTCTGCACTGCAGCGTAGACTTGAAGCATGTTGGCGCGCACTAATAGGATATTAAACACCAGTGAATTGATATATTGTGTATTAGCTTATGGGAACGAGAAAGTACAAACTGCTTCACAGAGAGCTCAATCAGAAGCGACTGAAATTAATAATTTTCCACCAGGCGACGTAGCCCCATTCGATAGGGGGAGTCACTCGGTTACACAAACCATTTAGCGTGTGGATAATGGCCAACATATTTCAGATCTCCGTAGCTCGCGATCCATAATGTGCTTGTAATTACAACCAGCTATCTCTCAGCTGTAAGTTTGCAATTTTGCACGGATTACGCACCACTCGACACCTGGGGCACATAGAGGGCGTACAGATGAGGGAGAGAGAGAGACAGAGAGAGAGAGAGAACAGAGAGAGTTGAAGATAAATAAAAATGGGAAAACATTGAATTTAAAGTGGGAAATTTCCCCCCCATTCGCTGCAACTAAGGCCGTGGTTTTTAACATTCGGTTTTTACATTTATTACACTTTCTGAAGACTTTCTGAAGTCTTCAAAGTTTTATCAGAGGGGGGACAATGGGTTAAGGTTTTTGCTGCAGATTAAGTGTGTCAATAAATGAGCTAGCGAGCTAGCAAGTGGGTGATGGGAGGGGGTTGGGGGTGCTGAATCAATCCACTCAACCCAGGGGGACGTTGACCGAGACGGGGGGAGAGAGAGAGAGAGAGAGAGAGAGAGAGAGAGAGCGAGAGAGAGAGATGAGAGCAGATGGTAATGGCGAGAGAGCCTGTTAATGAAGAAAGTCATCAGCTCCATGCTAAGCTAACAGGAAACCCAATTTTCCCTGGAGGAAATGAACACTCGAAAAGCACAGCAAGACTTCATCCCCTCCAGTTAAGGTCCTAGTGCGGCCCCTGATAAACGCCGTGATTGGACGAGGAGGGCCGCGCGTCTGGAAGAAGGGATACACTTGGTTTGGTTGTATTTGCCTCTCCGACTGTGACATCAGGAGCACAGCGCAAAGACTCAAGCTTTATTTCACAATGTAGGTTGGTTTTTTTGGGGGCGGGGGGGTTTTCCTTCAACCATAACAAAAGTATATTGTTGGTTCCTGTGAAGAATGTTTGCCGAAGCTGTAGGGCACACAAACACCCACACCTGCAACACACACACACACACCTGCAACACACACACACACACACACACCTCCGTCCCGTGATTAAAACCATGGAGAAAAGTTGTATAGTGTGCAGTCGGTATCAAAGTGTGCGCGTTGGTGTAGAGGAACGTCAGTGAGATACAGAGATGATGAAAGACTGGTGGTCCACTGGCCACCTCGCTGTCTCTCCTCCCACTCACTCCCTGTGCTCCGGCGCACTATGTAATGGCTCCCAAACAACCAGGGACGAGGAAACACAATGCAGGGAAGACGACCGGGGGGGGCGACCGGGAAGGATGGCGGATGGGATTCAATTGATCCTGAAATTCTATTTGAGCCCCCCCCCCCATCCCTCCCCACCGAAGAACAATGAGGTGGGAATTATGAAGGAAAAGACCAGAGGGAAGCGGTTAGAAAGCTTCAAAGTTCTGGCGATTGCATTAGGTATTGATCCAGAGCGGGGGGGGCAGAGCAATAACAGGGCCGCGGCCCGGGTCAGATTAGAGGTAACTGCAAAGACTTTAGAGGACGGGGCAGTCTGCAGAGAGCCCACCAGAACCACAGAGAAAGTAAACAAAAATGATGAAAGCCAGACGAAACTTTTAGATTTTTATATATATATAAATATATAAATATATATATACACAGTATATATTATATTGCTTTGAGCAGGGTTGTTTTTTTGTGTGTATAAACTTTTATACATGTATCCAACGATGAATAAGAATGACAACTTTAAAGGCTGCAGTGGAGAAGGCTCAGGGTTTTATTGTTAAACGGCAGCTGAATTTTTGCATCTTTACATACATTTCCCTGCGTGAATAATCGTGTTGCGGTGCTGTTCTCATGGCTCATCGGCCCTGGGCTCATCAGACCCACCATCTCGCCAAGGTCAGCGTTCTCCACTCATCGTTAGAGGTTGTTGTAACGCATGAATCCAATCCCTCAGGATTGGCCGACACACAACGATCTGTAGAACAACGAGGATCGCCATCCCAGCGATGGAGGCCATTAGGAGGGCAGGACAGGAATGGGCTTCACCTTTGGCATCCTCTTGCAGGGAACGACTGTGTGGATACTTCCCCCTGATGTCTCCCGCCCCCTCCAGCCTCTGCTCCCGGCCTTGCACAGCCCCGCCCGTCTGCTCTCCAGCGTGGCGTGTCCCTGACTGGGTTTCTGTGTCACTCTCTGCCCCAGTGTGTCCTTGCAAACCCCCCCCCCACCCACGCACTAACACACACACACACACACACACACACACACACACACACACACACACACACACACACACACATGGCGCTCCTCGCCTGGATGTGAGACACACACTCATCAATAACTGAAAAGACACACTCTCTAATGTCGAGGGCTAAAATTGAACAGATTTAATCGCGCTGCGCTCAATACTTAACTCACCTTCTGCGGAATGACAATGTAATGGTGGGGAATTAAATAGCAATCATCCCAGGTGCCGCTGCCACAAAGTGAAATCCAAAGCCAATGCGGTGTTCAGATGGATTTTATAAAAGGGAATTTTCATGCTGCGCCATCTCCTCTCCTCTCCTCTCCTCTCCTCCGTTTTTTTTTTGGAACACAAACCTCATTATGAGTGAAATGTTCTCGTCCGACGAGTTGAACGCTCCTAGGCAAAAAAAAGCTTCAGCGTTTGTATCTCACATAAGCAGCACTCAACCTCATGTCAGTACTGGTAAATATTTCACATGAACTCTTCAAACATTTAGAGAAGAGAAAACGAGGGAGGAACGGAACCCGTCCGTTTGGTCTTAATGCTCCATGTAGGAGCTAAACTTATTCACCTGTTGGTGTTGACTGACCATTCTAGAACAACTTCCAACCAATCTGGATGCTGTTTTCCAGGGCGGGGCTATTAGGTGGCCCCCCCCCCCCTGTTCTCTGGCCCCTCATACTCACAGCACGCCGCTAAAATGATTCAGACAGGCACATTAAAATGCAAATTCCTGCATGTGCACCCGTGCTGCCATTTTGTCACTTCCCTTCTCCCTGTGTGGCGGGCGGGAGGGAGGGGGTACCGAATTAAAAGGAGCTCTTCCCTAGAGAGGGGGAGAGGGGGGAGGAGGGAGGGGGGGGGGGGATATTCAAATGACCCCCACCTGAATTATCCCCTCGAGAACGCACGCACGCACGGCTCAGGAGTGACTTCACTCTCCGTCCAGCTGAGACGCCCCCCCGCACATACAGCGAGCTCTCACCCCCCCCCCCCCCCCTCCCCTACCCCCTCACTCCACACTCGGGGTTGTGGGTGGGGGGGGGGGGGGGGGGACTCAAAGGCGTTTGCAGTGTCATGGGCCAAACGTCTTCAAACACACGTAAACACACACAGTCCCCGCACGTTAATAGCAACCGTGTTGAAAAGTATCTTTTTTCCTTTTCTTGTGATCCTTCACCCACATCGCCTGTGTGTTTCCTCTTTAATAGCGCTCGACCTGCTTTGCAATTTCATCAAAACTTTGCTAAATGTTCAAACCACCTTATTTCCAGGATACTCTGATACTATGGAAGCTGTGTGTCTTTGGAAACTTTCAGGCTTCATTGAAGCTCTTTAGAAATTAAAATGAAAAAACGATAAGCGTATCAAAGATTATCCACCGGTGTGGAAAAGTCCACACCGTGTCAACGCTTGAACTTATAAATCAAACCGTAACCGCGGACTTGTGACATCTTTGTTAATGTTCTTTTGCTTTAGCGGGTTGGCTCGGACTGTGACCTGTTCACACTGGAATCTGAAAATGACTACATTTAAAACACAATGTGAACAGCCAAACCAAAAAAAAACTGAACCGAGCAAACCATCTGAACTGAGCATTATAGGGGCCTGCAGTGTGAACGAAGCCATGTGCTCGCTCCAGCCAGCCGACCGCATAAGAAGCCGTCGTGCTAGGGAGAGCTGCACACTTTGCTTCCCCTCGCAAGTTGCAAGAGAAAAAAAAGAAACCTAGCATGGCTGCTCCACAATAAATACAATAGATCAAAATCAAACAGATAAAAATAGTTGGCATAAACAGACTAGGGATGTAACGGTTGCCGGTGTAACGGTAAACCGCGATAAAAATGTTGTCAATAACAATTACCGTTTTCATTTCAAATAAAATTATTATCTCGGTGGATAACCGCACCCGAGGTGTGGAAACCGTGTGCTTAAATCCTTCCCAGCGCTTCATCCGAGCAGTGTTTGTTTGGCGTTAGGTAACGCCGTTATTTTTTCAGTAACAGGTAATCTAACTAATTTATCTTTCCGTCGTTACAACACCGTTACAGTTACTGACAGTTAAATGCGGTGCATTACTATGAATTGATTGAATAAACTGCAATGCACCCCTGGCTGCACACACAAACTGCTAGTGAGGGGACCGGCTGGTTTAACAACGAGATATGTGATTATTATTGGCTAAGGCAGAGTCGTGTTTCATGGTAGCCAATTGGAGCCAGTGTTTTTACACACAAGCCAGGATATACGTACCACACGCACACACAAACACCAAACAGATTTGATGAAGCAGTAGAAATGGCCGGAGCAATCCGTCCAGAGCAATCAGATGAAAAGTTGGCATCAAATTCATTGAGGTCAAAGGCAAGAACGTGCATGTAAAGTGAACATTATGTCCAGGAGCAAAGACTTTGTCGACATCCGTTGTAAGCAACTCTAATTTAATGAAGCATCCCACAACGACACACGCATCTACAAAGCTACTTCTTTTTTTTTTTACAGTAACGCAAATAATTACTTTCCTTGGTAACTAGTTACTTTTATTATAGAGTAATTCAGTTACTAACTCCGTTATATAGGAGTTCAGCGGACGATCAGCCTGGGCTTCCAGGCAGTAGTACTACTTCCAGTAGTAGTATTTATACACAAGAGTCAAAGTACAAAACAACTCCCGCTATCGGTTGTAGCCGGGCGCTGAGCGGGGGAAGGCGGGGGAGAGGAGGAGGTCGATGTCACGGCGATCTGCGGAGGAAGTGTCGGCGGGAGACGGAGAGCGAGTAATTGTTTACATATTGTTCTTTATGTCTTGAATGTTTGATAATATAATATATAAATAAATATAATAAACACTTTTTTTTTTACTATTTCATTTTGCGTAGGCCTATCAGTGCTTTCTGAACATATTGAACACACTTTTAAAAATACCGCGATAATACCGAAAACCGGGATAATTTTGGTCACAATAACCGTGAGGTTAAATTTTCATACCGTTACATCCCTAAAACAGACCAAACAAACCAGGATGTTTCAAACCCATCAGGGAGGAGTTCAGCTAGGAATAACGTGATTAACTCACCTGCAGACGCTGCACTTTTCCGTGTTTAAACGTCCGTCACCATTTCCTTCCACACCGCAGAATGGACATTTAACTGACAGTGAAAGGAGCCTGTGCCACCATTCATTAAGTGGTGTCCTGGCGTCTTTTAGCTAACAGTGTTTTCCCAAGATAAATAAGGGCTGTTAAGAGTTTCAAGGTGACCATTTGCTTGTATGTCTTTTAATAATAGTTTTTAATAATATATTTTAATAATATAGTTTATTTACTTGTTGTCTTTGTTTATTTATAGTAGTATCTGCACGTCTAATGTTGTGTTCTTTAGGCCCTAATGAGCCCCAAACGGCTCATTCGATGCGATATGCATTGCATCAAAACCACCGTTTTGATTAATTATTATTGCCTTATGCCGTAGTATTACCTTTTGCCGTTGAATTCATTTACCAAACAAATAAGCATTCATTTGAGGGGAATGATTAGTATGAATGTAAGTTGATATGGGACATTCAACGCTGCCGGATTTATCCCCTGTGTCATACTCTCATGTCATACCTGCTGGCTTGTGGGACTAATTCATAATACTTTCTACTTCCATTAAATGTATGCACATAATATAGGTATATGTATTTTTCAGAACAGTACACTAAACTATTTATTGCAATTTAGAAGGCTGGATGGCGCACTGCATAATATTGCTGAAATTACTACAGTAGACAATAAACATACTTTAAAAAGAAGTAGCATCAGCAACAACATTCATGTATAAAACATTCTGCGGTTACACTTATATAATCATATCTGGGAAAAACTTCCCTTAAAGAAAAGATGTTTGTATTGCTCTTCCACTAGCTCATAAAAGCAAATTGGATGAACAATTATGCATTCATTTTCTGAAGTGGAAGGACAGACGTTTCACTGCTGTGATAAATCAACTTGAGCAGGCAAAATGTGATTTGTGGCTTTTCCACATAACTAAACTACTATCACATCTCATCTTTGAGGAGAAATATGGTTTCATATTATAGTCATCCATCCATACAAATATACATACACAAAGAAATTGCATATGTACACACACGCGTGTGTGCGCGCACACACACACACACACACACCAATCAAACACAAACACACACATTGTCTTGTGATGGGATTCACTCTGACTTGACAATTTCCAACTGGAAGAACCAGCCTCTATATCAACAAAATAATCATCTTCCCAGGGCTACACTGTTTGTGCAGCGACCATGGTGATGCAATTTAAATTGCTTTTGGATTTTTCTCATATTTATGGAATGGAGTACGCATTTGATGCATACTGTAGTTGTGTTTTTTTTTTTTCCTCTCCCACTACTAGCATTGGATTTAGCTTGGAGCCATTTTCTCTGAGCAGCAGCTGCTGATTGAAATACAGAGTGGACACATTGTGAGCCTGACGAGCCAACGAGGCACAAGAGCAACCATCCATCTGCTGTTTATCGCCGCATATTTTACTTTGTATTTTATTCAGTGGTTTGTTACTTTGTTTTACACTTTCTCTTACCCTTTGGTACTAAAAAGCGGTTCTTTGGTACTAAAAAACATTCTTCCTGCGGAAATGAAGTTCCAAACTTATTTTTGGGCAATTCTGCCACCTTTTGTAACCTGCCCAAATGTTTTGCAAATTACAGCAATTCGAACATTGTGCCACGAAAGCAAGGAGGCCTTGATTTCTATCTGATTCTCCTGTTTCCATTTAGACCCAAATGGTCTTAAAGGGATACGCCGAGAAATCTGTTTATCAGCGTTAGCCTGTGGTTTGATTAAAAATTCATGATTTGTGTCCAGGAGGGTTAGCTAGGTTAGCATTTACTTTCCCTTTGCAGTTTCCATTGACTTGCAGAGTTATAGAAGCCTAGCTGCTATTCAAGTGGGGGAAATACACTTGTAATTACTTCCCAAAGACTTGTTTGATGTGGATAGTCGCATTTGAAAAATAACTGTTCTATACTTACAAGCATATAATAATTGCCCGCCCGGCAACGGTTGGCCCGTTTCATTGTCAGCATCCTTAACGCTAACTTTTGTTGTGTTGTGGCTCTTGCATTTGTGATGCGCCTTTTGTATTGAGCTCCAGCACCACGGAACCAATGGCCTTTGTAAATGGGATGGAACGGATTCTCGCTGAGGGGGCACAAGTGAAGGTGGTCACCCCAGACAGACATGGGTCCATGAGAAAAGCAATGGGAGTGGGGATGGAGGCAAAGACGGGTAAGAGAAGAGAGGCTACAACAAGGAGTTAGTGCATGAATTTGATCTATGGAACACCAGTCTCTCACTGAGCTGAGACATTGTGTTCATGACAGTAGTGCATATATTTAAGGTTTAATAATCATGTGCAGTCTGTAGTTCTCTTTGACGGTACTAGTGCATTATTCCCAAATTCTGGTGCAGAATATTTATATTCACGTGTGTTTGCCATTTCTAGGAGTGAAGAAGAAACCGCTTGCAGCCTCCAAACGCAAGGACTGTGAAGAGCTCTACCCGCAGAACTAAAGTGTCTCAAACCACATGTGGTGCTGCTGCAGCTCTACAAAAGGAGATCTAAAGGTACCACACACACACACACACACACACACTGCATCAAACAACTCTATAGGGCCATACATGTTTGGTAAATTCAGTGTTTTTGTGTTTGTATGTTGTCCCCTGAAGGGTGAACAAAGATGCAAATACACCCACACACACTATTGTTTTGACATGCTGAACTTTGAACTATTCGCTCTAGATATTGAGCGATGATAGAAAGCCCTTTCTATATGCTTGATTACGATGTTTCATTCAAAAGATAGATACTGAATGTGTATGTACACTCAAGTGTATGCTATCCATTCTATGCAATTCCATGTTCTTCTCACTAAGTGAAGAAAGTGCTCAGCTTGTTTCTATGGTCATCTATTGGCACTCATACACTCATACATACTCATCCTGTCACTCATATTTGTAAACTGTATTGGAATATAAAATGCAAGGCCATTAACAACGTTAATGAATAATCGAATGACGTAGGGTTTTTTTCAGACTGGATTAAATGAGTAGTGAACGTATTAGACAAATTACATGAGAGATGTTTGCTCAATTAAAGGCAGATATGCATTGGAGGGAGGGAAGACAGAGCTAGTAATTTATTTGATATTTACAAAGTGTTTTCCTACATTTACATGGAAGTAATTGGTGCTATGGGTATGGGGACAGCAAATATAACCACCCTCCTCACAATTACTTGGTAACCAATTGGGGAAATTTCTCATAATGGTGATTATTAAAATTACACGTTATGGTGCGCTAGCGACAATCACTGCATGGGCGTTCCTTTTTTAAACAAATTTTCTCTCTGGGTTTGAAAATTAATCAGCTCATTCGCCCTCGTTCTCTCACTCTCCATGTTTAGGCAAAAGTAATCACCTTCCCTTTAATTCACTTTGATGTTAATCCTTTTTCATGAATATATATACTTCAATGAAAATTAAGGATAATTGTACATAAACATAACACAAATAACACAAATGTTATCATGAACATGTAAGCAATTAAGGTTTTGGTTATGGTTAGGCTATGGTTAATTAGTGACCAATAGTGATCAATTAAAAAACGAAATGCCAATTAGTATCTTATAATTTCAAAATGTAAATAACGTTTTGAAAGGTATACTATGTAATTTGTGCCACTAGGGGTCTCTCAATCTCTCAAAATACATAGTTTGATGACTTGGTTAAGTAGTGTGGGATCTCTTGTGAGTTGAGTTATCTTCAGCACCATTGCTGTGAGAATCTACTTGATGTGACTCAGGATGAAATCATAATCACAGACAATAATTATATTAAAGCATTAGTTACATTACCTTATTCAAATTATGTAATTTCCTTCTATATCCGCCAGTAACATTAGCTAACTTAACGTTGCTATCTTACCACTAGATGAGTCGACCACCCATTTGGGATAATCTAGGTTTAGAAAGCAAAAATAACAACAAAATATACAACATAGGTCTAGTAGTGCAAAATTTGCAATTTATTATGTATCTCTAAACATCTCTGAAACACATTTGAATCCATCTAAAATTTTAAATTAAAGCTTTAATCGTATTAAACTGCTTTCCTCAGAGTCTATCTGAGGAATATTTTTGTTAAAAAAAAGAAAAGGAACTTGGACCTGTCATGTTTGGCATCCCAGCGTAACAGCATTAGGCGCACACGTTGTCAGTTGCTGCCTGCTTTGACCCGCTATCAGGAGAGACCTGCCAGCAAACAAACACTCCTCGCCAGTGACTGCTCTGTATTCACTGCAGCTCACGCCCCAAAACAGGATCGAAAAAAAGACCATTCCGAACCTTCCTTTATTTATTTATCTTTTACCTCAGGAGTCTCACTTAAGTCTACAGTGAGTTTTTCGGGGAAATCATCCGGGGATTGTGAACTGTAGCAAGATTGATTGAAACACTCATCTTGTCTTGTCTGGGATCAGCCCCCAGGTAAAGACCATGTTTTTTGGGGACTTTTTCTTTCATACTGTCTGCTGTAATGGCAGTGGCTTACCGAGGTGATGTCCCACACCGCCTAGGCCACCCCCCACCCCCATACCACCATCACCCCCATCGTTATACCACCATCACCCCAATCTTCTGGGGGCAGGAACAGAGCTCAGATTTAGGAGTCGATCCTGGCAGCAACACTAGGCAATGAAAACGCCCTTGATAATCCCCTGGGGAGCCATGCTGCCACTAATGATGCATTGTCTGTAATTCTGCTGTCTACCTCCGCTGACCTCCGGGCCCGGTGGACTACAGCGTGAGCAGGCAGAGGATTACATTGGCTTTGCTTGTTTGTTTTCAAGAAGGTAACAAAAAAAAAAAAACACAACCATTTTCTTCCTTAGATGGCATCTGCGAAAAAGGATGTTTTCTTGGGCAGTCCACAGAAATGAATAACACGTAATTACTGGGTGTTTTCTCCGTTTGTTATCGTACACACAGACACAATAGGGGTCTTTTACGGCTTTTGTTTTTTGATTTATTTCTTACAACCCCCTTGTGTTTTTGTATTCTCTAATGTGGCTCCTCTCTACACAATTGACATTTGAGATTAATACGTGTCATTTGGCTGTACAGAATTCAACGCACTTTCTGAAAATGTCCAGTTGTAAACAATATATTAGACTATTTGATAAAACCAGATGAGACTGGTTGTTCCTCCACGGATCTCTGACTGTGTGTCACTGGATGGAGTCATGTTCAAACTAGACTATAGCTGTGTTCGAAATTGTTCCCTATCACAGATATAGTGCACTATATAGGGTGCTCGCCATTTTGAAGTGGTATTCAAATTCTCAGTGGTTAATTTCATTTACTATATAGTGGACAATAAAATACCCAAAATTTGAGTGAACATACGATGTTCCCTACATGTTACTCCCGTATACCACAGTTTAGAAATGTTCAGCGTAGCGTCCGAATTCTCGTTTGTTCGTTCCCTATATAGTTCACTATATCATAGACACTATATAGGGAATATTGAGTGAGTAAATAGGGAAAGATTTCGAACACAGCTATTGGGCCCTATCTTGCACCCAGCGCAATTGACTTTCTACACCGACGCATGTATTATTGCTAGTTTGCACCCGGCGCAAAGCTGATTTTCCCCTGCAGCAACCAGGCGCCACTACACTTGCTCCTGGAGAGGCGTGTCGGCGAAAAGCAGAGGCGTGTTCCGGCGCAAATGATACTTGGTGCTATTTTAGTGATCTAAAAATTGTGCCAATGCAATTGCGCTACTGACCGAAAAATTCCTGGTATAAATGCACTAGCGGATAGCGCAGTTGGTGTTGCTATTTTGACGTGCCATGGCAGGTCAGAACTGCAACATACACTTACACACACGTAGGCTATACACAGCTCAAACATGCAAACGATTAGCCTGATTTAAATATTATGATGTCAAAGATTGTTCATGTGTGAAACTGCATAGAAATAGCGTGTGGATTGTGTTTCTATCCACACGCTGCTATAGGGCTGCATGAATGAACATGAATGAAGTATAGTAGGCTATGCCATGCATTAAAATAATAATAATAACAATAATAAATCTGAGTAAAGTATATTCCAGCCTTCCAAAACAAAATCTCATTTTGGGATAAATGGTTGGTTAAATGATTTGGGAAAGAACAGCTGATACAGCGGTAAGTTGTACTTTTAAATCAATGCTAACACATCTGCAAACACCGTACAGCAAACACATATTTTCTTGACACAGACATCGTGTACAAGCCCATAACTTTTAGGATTGATGAGTATTTGATTGTGAGAAAACATAGTTTTACCGCGAGTGAGTGTTTAAAATAATGAATGAATGCGGGTGATGCTTGGCGCACGTGTGTGTGCGCACCCATCTGTTTAAACACACGCAAACTAAACACGTAACACATAATACAGTCCATGGTGATGTATATTAACGGGGGGACGCAGTCGATAACGATAATGTATACAATACTGGTAACAAACGATGTTTGTTAATGTATTGCCGCATATCATTAAATAGACCCACAGTTGCGGCCAGAGGACCGCGTCCACATATCATTTATGTGTTAAGTTGTCTTTGCCGCAATTTACATGATGAATCAGTGTTTCTGAAGTTGGAGAAGAAAACGCTCTTCGTACTCATTTCATTCATAACGAAGGTCTAGAACTGCTACAGAGACAAACTATTGCTCACTTGAAGGCGGGTGCTGTTGAAGTTTAAAACCTATTGGCTCAGCCCAGTGCCACTCCGGATCTGCCTTAACCAATCGCTAACGTTTGGTCGTGACGTATTTCTTCCTGCTGCTTCCTGGTATTCTTTTGACTACAACTGAAACTCGCGCACAACCTGTACGTCACTGTTCTCAGGCCGCGCCTCCTGTTCGCTGATTGGAGGGACAAACTTGAGGGAAAAGAAAGCATGCGAACATACACTACACCCAGACCGGATGAAGTACTGAAGGGAAATGAAAATTGAGCGGAAGTACAGAGGCGGGCAGAACCAGGCTACAAAATATCAACTCGTCAAGTCAAATGCGCTGGCTCTTAAAGGGGATGGGAGATGGAACTCTCATTGGTTTATTGTACGTTACGCTCAAAACACACCTACGGGTTTCAGCCCAACCCATTTTGGATTTGCGTCGGGTGCAAGAGCCATTTATCCGCCGTCATAATAGCAACATCGCCATAGCCATAGAACCACCCACAAAGCTTCTGTTTTGCGCCAAAACACATGTGTTTGAGACCGTCTAACTAGGGCCCATTGTGTCTTCTTCAAGGCGTTTCCATGGAGATGATTGACGAGCGTCACACGAAAGATGCTCTATGAAAATAATGCTGCACAAATCCCTCTAATTTATCTTATTTAATGCCTTTCTCTCCCTCCCTCTCTCACGTCTTTGCTGTGTTTGTATGTGAAACACACAATGTAGTCACGCGATGTAAAGCGATGTAACAGTGTTTCAAAGCTTACATCCAGTGAATCACATTCACAATACAAACAAATTGAAGATTCACGAACCACAAAATATTGCTTAAAAACCGCCCAAATATTGCTTCAATGCATTTGCATTTCAACTTCACTTCCCGTTTGGTATTCTGGAGATCTTGGACTCACGACGGGGGGATACGTGATCAAACACGACGCCAAGAACTCCACATGGACTGATGAGCACTGGGAGGGGGTTATCTCCGAGGGCTGGGAGGTTTTCTATGGCCCCCATTGTTACAATTGGGATTTAATTTAACTAGCCTGTGTCAGGAGAGAGAGCCAGGCGTGAGATAAAGGGAGGCAGAGGGAGGGAGAGAGAGAGGGATTGATGCCACAGGCCAGATTCAAGGCCATTCGCATCATCAATTCGGTGAAACGTCCTTTGATTTATTGTGATATGAGATCATACCGGGGGTCTTCGCAGGGCCAGTCACAGCCTGGAGCTACGGTGGGCCCTGATTCCTAGGATCTTTACCCTTTGTAAGACAAGGCAACTCGCCTTGATGCAACCCAGTCTCACACCAAAAATGCAGTTGAACTACGTTGGTCCACAAGTAGTTTGAGAATAAACTGCTCAAAAGATTTGAGATGCCTATGGTTTTTTGGCCTATTATTTTCTATAGGCCTGCAAAAACAAACATGACTGACATATTGTCAGTGGTAATTGCAGTATTTTGATATAGATTCAGCATTAATATGGGTTTTGATTAGCCTGGAAATCCAGACCCACATCTACAAAGCTGTAGGGTCTGGCAACGCGTAATGAAAATGGCCCAACTTGAGGGGCGGCACCAAGGATGCATTTGAAAATATCACTGCACGCAATTGGATAATACTACGACCAATCAGAAGAATACAAGGGGTGATGTATACAGACCAGCGGAGCTAACCAATAGATAAGACTTGCCGTATCTGGTCGGTAAAACAGCAATGCATTTGGCCCGCCTTTATCAGATACACCGATGTGATTGTTGTTCTGGGCCGGGGGATCGGGAGTGAGTTTGCTCATTCCCAGAGTGACTCGCTGAGCAAATTCAAATTGTGCTCTCATGAGAACTCTGGATTTCCAGGGTAGGTTTTAGTAGCCTTTCCAGCAAGAAATGTGTAATTATTTTCAGAATATTAGTTTACTGATTGTATATGACGTTTACTTTGTTAGTTATTACGATTATTCTTTCAGGTCTCTTTAGAAGATTGTTAGAATAAAACGTTTTCTATCGGTGCTGTGGTGGTTGATATGGAGGCTGCAATCGCTGAAAACCTAACATGCTTGACATTCATCTGATTACAAGTGGAAAATTCAATATTAACATTGTTTCGATATTAAAATGTATTTTGATAACAGTTCTAGTTAGAAATGTGAATTTTATTGTCATAATATTCATTCAGTGATTGTATATTATGTTTAGTTCGTCAGTTAACTGCTCATGGCGTTTTTTATGCTTATTTGGGTTTTTTGAGGGAATATAATCGGGGTAGGCTATATTCTGTCAAGAAAAAAACTAAATTACATATTTCATTTTCAAACGTGGGGCAAGGAGCTACATCTTTGTTCAGAATCCCCCACCACGCTTGTTTACAACCTATGAGCAAGAACAGTAACCTCTCACCCATGAGGGGGTCATTGCCTCGGCGGCACTCAGGGAGTTGCTGTTCTGTCTGGTGTACCTTAGTATACTGCACGTGTCCATTTCCTAGCCAGGAAATGGATTTTCAGGTTAACAGGACAGGTTAAGTCAGAATTCAGGGAGAGTGGGAGAGAATTTTTCAGTTTCAGATACCAAGATAAGAGCACAATCGGTTCAGTTACCGTGGCTATTCATGCTATGAGCCTGACCTGGAGGAAACCTGTTTCATAGCAGGGTGGCCCTGAGGTAATTCGCCGCAAAAATCTAACTTTCTCCGATGACCTCATTGGTTGTGATAATGACAACTAGCAATGTTACATGGTTGTATCCAAAGCTGTTCTATCCCAAGCCAAACATTCAACTTAACCTGTCGTGTCTAGATCGAAGAAGGCCTAATAGGCGTTTTCTATATAGACACTCAATAAAAGGTTGTTGCCCAATGCATACAATAGGCTATTTCAGGCTAGCCGATCCACAGGGTCTAGCCGTACCATACGACACCATCTAGTTGGCTTCCACACCCCACATAGGTAGCTTTAATTGGGCTCCTCGCCAACCAGGAAACATGGTGGTGAAGTTCAAAACCCATTTATTCATGAAACAGCTGATCCATGCTGCCATGTAGAAGATCTCCCTCAGTGTGTGTGTGTGGTGATCAGGCCTGGAATTTCGTGATTTTAGGGGCAAGGCCACTTGGCTCGCAGCAGGGCAATTTTTTTGAGGGCACAAAGGCCACATGCCAGGGCATCAAGGCCATAAGTTAAAAAACATGATTTTGAATTCACTTAAATAGACAAATCCATTTCTGAAAGCATTAACACCTTTTTAATAAACAAACAGTGTAACACTTCTAGAGAAATTGTTCATTGTTTTGCCGTTTTTAACTGCATTTTGAAGAGCCCTTTTGCGATAATTCTCCACTTAATTTTCAAAAGGAAAAAAAGTTGAGTGAATTTGTTGAATTTTGTTAAATGTTAAACCTGTATTATTTTCTATAAGATTAGAATCTGCCATAAGTAATATGTCTTTTTAAATTACACATTATAATAACGATTATTTCAAAATTATACTAACCCTCCCTCTGCTGTCACGGGGGTCGCCAGTGTTACCAGATTGGGCGGGAAATCTGGCAACCACTGGCGGAGGCGTCTTTTATCCAAAGCGACTTACAATAAGTACATTTGTCAGAAGAAAGGGAAACAATGTATAGCAGTTGGTAGAGTAAGGATTTAAGCATTTACAAACAGATGCATCTTTAAAGACCCGCCTGATCTGAGGGTGGGCTTAATAAGCCCCTAACAGGGAACTGTTAGCGGCAGATCCCTGTAGGGAAGTTCTTCTTCGGGGAGTTCTTCTCTCCAAGAATGGACAGCAGCCAATGGCTGCCTGTAATGAACACATCCACCCTTCTATAACCACCACCAGCCTTCGACTCCTTTGCCCTTCCCCCGCACCCTTGCATCACTCCAGTCCTTCACCTTGCATCACTCCAGTCCTTCAGATGCCTCGCTTCAGTCATCATCTTCAGCCAATCGGACATTGGTATTCAGGCAAGCCGAACTGGCACATTGATTTTCAAACAAACCAATGCCATGTGCTCGTTAGTTTACCCTTCCAATTTTGTGATGCCATCTCAGAGCATGCAGACCGCATGTGTCAGGCGGGAAAAGGAGAAGGATCTGGAGGAAATAGTCGAGCAGCAGGGATCGGAACGTATGTCTGAGTAGGTTTCTCTCGACCTTCAGTCGATGACGAACTCTTCATTTTAAACTGTGCACACAGGGACCTCGTCGATAGCCAGGGGAATCCTATTAATGTATGACTGTGTTAATTGAAAGCAAAGGTGTTTTATTGTGTTATATCCAAGTGTTGAGTGTTAAGGGATTCAGGCTATCTTTGTATGCATAAGCCATATCGTTAGCCTCACAGCATACTTGAGTCATATTTTGGCCAAATTCTGATATCTAACTCTAGTCTCCTAACGCTGCTGATTAACTTTGCCTCATTGGCTATATCCTAAGCCATCAGAGTGCTTTTTACTTTCAAAGTGTTTGTCACTGCCACCTGCATTGAGCGCAATATCCACGTGGGTCTGTAAACCAGGACGGTGCTAGCAACACCCCCCCACATAACACACACACAGACAGACACACACAACATACCCACCTTCCCTCCAATTTAGCTCTTGCTGGGCCCTGCCCCACCATATTGGCATTTCTGAGGTGCTTCTGCGGTAATTGTCAGTCGCACTGTGGTCCCTCATTTGTTTCCCTGACATTTGCCTTTGGTTGATTGTGTATTTAACGGGAGAAAGAAAGCACAATTAATTGGAGAGGGGCCTAATCTGTCTGCTTGAAATGTCAGCCCCATACCGCCATGGCAGCCACACGTCGAAAAAAGAAGAGACCCAAAAAAAGGCCACGGGGCTGAGAGAGAGTTGAAAACAGCCAGTGCGCATAATTTCTTCATAGTTTTAGGGAGTTAGATGTGTTGATATTCAAAACCAAATGACTTAGTCATCTTGAATGGGCCAGACACAATGCTTATGACTACACTACACACACATGCTCCAAACACACCAAATCAAATTATTCCTTTGAACCAATGAAAGGGACCTAGATTCTAATGATTGATGGTCCTTAAAGGGAGACTATCCAGTATGGTTGTCAAATTAAAGCAAACTTAAAAGTTAGTTTGTAAAGGAAATACAGAAACACACACACACACATGAGCATCGCCCATTATCCTAGGCAGCTTGTGGTCTGAGCCGAGATCTGAGGACCTAAAGCAATGTTTCTCAACCTTTTTTGAGCAAACGCCCCCTTACCTTACCCTGATCCTCTGGCGCCCCCCCCCCCATTATTATTGTTAATTTTTTTTTTTTTTTTTTTTTAATTGCGACACCCGTGGGTAGGCTATATCCATTACCAACTCCACTCCAACTCGTGCTACATTGCTTGAATAAAAAAACTTCTGTGCCGTTTTGGTGTCTTCTGGACAAGAAAATGTGTATTCAGAGTTTTATTAAAAGGTTTTATTATTAAGCTATTGAAGTTTAATACGTAACAGTGCTTGGGTACATTTTTAATGGTTATCGAGCTGTTAACCCGCAAACTTGGGTTCAATGTGTGCACGAAAGACTCCCTTTGTTTACGTGACGTTGCCTAGCAACGCTGCGCATGTGCAGCCTTTATCCGCTTCGTTCTGAGAGTAGCACGTTTGAGTTTGCGGCCAAATAGTAATAGTAGTTTGTTACTATACAAGTTAAGCGCCTGTAACATCAGTGTTAAATGAGTATGTGCCGGTTGGTGTGCGTACCTTATGAAAGTAAGTGTTTATCGGTTCGCAGACGTAATGAGCGACGTTGCGGTGGTCTACATGTAATGCGCACATTCTATTGTTTACAATTAGCATGCTAAGCGGAGTTAGCTTTATTCACGTCTTGTGTTGCCTTACTGTGTAATATGGATGAGATTCATGTTGCTTAGTGTAATGCCCCATCCACCGCTTGCTTTGCATGTCCCGCAAACCAACCAGTGGAAGTCAGGGGGGGGCGAAACAGTTTCTGAAAGCACCACGCTGCTGCGATGAGGTGGGTTTGTTTATCGGCGTTACTATGGCGATCATGACGGTACTGAGCATAAAGTAAAAAGTAGATGAGATGATAGAAGGGTTAGAAACCCATATGAAGATATGCTTTTTTATTTCAGTTATCCTATTTTTGCACCGAAAATATTTGAAAACCATGTTTAAAAAGTTCAAAATAATGACCACTACACAAGCGAAGTTGTGACGCCCCCGTGTTCGTTCCCAGCGCCCCCCCCCCTAGGTTCTACGAACGCCCCCCAGGGGGCGCTGCCGCCCCCGTTGAGAAACCAAAGGAATCCCACAGCAGACAAAGAGAAAAGACTTAAACATGAAGCCAGATGGAAAGAAGTCGCCACATGAGGAAGAAAAAGGTAGGATAGCCAAATTAACAACAAACACGACAGATGTTTTTTTCCAGCAGAGAAACGTCTCTGTAACAATCATGTGAACATTTGGTTGACCTATTTGCATTCTCTTCAACCCCACCGCCCCCCCCCCCCCAACCACACACACACACACACACACACACTCCAGAAGACAGGTGAGATAAGCCCTAGTTTAAAAATGCCCACTTTCATACTTATTTTAGTCATGTTGAGGTAAAATTCTGAGCCAAACTTAAGTAGTAGTTATAAAATGTCCATCTCAATGGACTCACTGCATGTTTTGAAGCAGACAATTGCAAATCCAAGTGCAATTGGATCGTGAAACATATGTCGCAATCAAAATGCAATCCAAAATGCAAACAGTTCAATATTAATAACAATAAATAAATAATAAAACCATAAATATCATGTGCTTTAATCAACCTTTATTGTACAGTTAATTTGTTACCATTTATCAACAGCAATTAATTACATGATCAACCTTGCATAAATGACATCTTAATTATTACAGGGAAGCAGATCTGGCGCCAGCTTTAAAGGGGGGCAACAAAATATGGAGAGGGGGCATTTCCAAAAACCCAATGCATAGTACACAGACACACAATCACAGACGTAGTGCTGTCGTAACCAACACACGCACACAGTGTGCCGCCAATACGCACAAGAACTGACAAAACCCAATGTTATATGAACCTCTATAATAACTTTATCATAGTTGTAATACAATGCCACAAAAGCAAGGGTAAATCTGCTATGGCAATGGTAAAGGTATCGCTCAAATAGACCTAAGCAAAGCCTATTAAAAGTGACTGCAGTCTTCGCCAGCAGTACAACAGTAAAGAAGTATATATCCCTTACCTTGAATCAGTAGTAGAGGCTTTGAAACCCCTTTGTGATCCATTTTCGGATATCCATTTTAAAACTGGACAGCTAGACTAGTGCTACTACTTGGTCACAATGACAGTATGATAGCGCAACCGTTAATTCCACCACACACACAAAAAGTAACACCTTTTTGAACTTCTAGCTACCCCAACAACAAATTGATTTGCAAATGTAGACTAAACTGTTACTTTGGAACTTAGTAGTTGCGTAGGGGCAAATAAGATGAGATATTATTTTGCAGGGAAAATAAATGTATATCAATTTTCACTGAGGGGTAGAGGATGGTCGTCTGAGGGGGGCAACGTCCCCTCAAGCCCCCCTGTGGCGCCGGGCCTGCAGGGAAGTTACATATGTGGGCAATCCTGTTGATCCAACCGAGAATAAATTCCTTCTCACTTCCTCCTCAAAACATCCATGCCATTGCAGCCAAGATCAGATTCTGAAAGACATAAATAGAAATTATTCAGAAAAATTAAGGACACATCATTGTTAGTATAGAGTAGAAGTAAAGAAACAATTGATAGGGTTTATAAGCTCTTGAAATGGAATGAAAGGACTTAATTGTGGGATACCAGATACTAAAGATGACACAAACATGTCTCAAACAAAAAATATAATCAGGAAGAGTTAAATATTTCTTGTTGGAGGAACAAAAACATGACACAAATGTAACAGTGAAAGTGTTGAGCGTATCCTCAAAAGCTCCTTGATTTAGAGAAGCTATGGATTGAGGTTGGGATAACACGACTCACAGACAAACAGCCGGATGCACATTCCACACATGGCCACCACGCTGGAGATCTGGAGGGCCCGTCCACACTCTGCACTCATCAGGCAATCGCGGGTCTTAAGGCAGCACGCGGGACAGCTGCTGCCGCTGGGCTTCACCTCTGCCTCCGTCCTCACTGTGTCCTCGTAGCTCGGGGGCTGAGTTTGCCTCGGGGCCAGGTCGCCATCGTCCCACATTTCACCTTCATCCTTGCCCATTGTCTCTGACGTTATTTCACTGCTAGCTGAAAAAAATGCTAGCTTTGTGGACTGTGATGTCTCTGATGTCTGGGATATTTAATTACTAAAAGAAAAGGGAAGAAGAGAAGGGTCATGAAGAGGTTGGGTTAGTAACGTTGTATGCCGGCTGACATTATAGAGCTTGGTTCTCAGAATTTTAGTTGGCGATATTCCACCATTTTGAAAAGACTCAAGAGAATTCAAATCAAAAAATCACCCTAAATGCTGAAAATTGTATCCCCTCACCGTACTGCACCAGCACAAAGCTGTGTATGAGGAGACAGAAAGGGGATGTCTTTTGTCAAGGGCTGTCTGTCCTCATTACGTTTATTGTGAAGGCTTGAGATGCTAATCATTTAAAGTGTAATTAAACCAGCGGCATCTCACTGTGCCTTGCTTTAGAGAAACACAGTGGTCAACTGGCTGAATGTAACCGGCGCTAACTAACGCTAATAGCATATTGTTGTTGGAGTGCAAGAAATGGCTATCACTCTATTGCCGCTTTTCCACCGCCAGTACCAGCTCGACTCGACTCGCCACGCCTTTTTTGCATTTCCATTGGCAAAAAAAGTACCTGGTACCTAGTACCGGGTACTTTTTTTTAGTACTACCTCCGTCGAGGTTCCAAGCGAGCGAGTAGGTACTTTTGTGTGACGTAAACAGGCTGCTGGTAACTGATTGGCCAGCGGCTGTAAATGGGAATAATCACTCAAAGTTAAGTTGTGTCCGGCGTGGTTGGAGTCCACGAACCCGCTCCCGAGGGGGACACTGATCAGCGTTTCGCCGTGTGTGTCGCTCCTTTGCCGGGGCTAGAGGCTGCGCGTGGTTGTGTGTGTCCGGCGTGGCTGGAGGATCAGTGTTTCGCTGTTTCGTTTTAGTGTCGTTCCTTTCCTAGGGCTCGAGTTTCGCCTCCATCAACGTTACCGTATGACAACAATAGACGCACAGTCATTGCGCTTTTTATCATCATCATCATCATAACCTTTCCCGGGAATCAGGAAATAGTCTTGATCAGATTCAGATTTCCCGGGAATCGCGTCTCCCGTGATTAAAACCTAATGACGACCCGCCCATGGTGGAGAGGTTCTTTTCTACGACCCGCCCACATTGAAGAGGTACTTTTTTAGATGGAAACACGCCTGGTCGAGTCGAGGCGAGTTGAGGCAAATCGAGCTGATACTGTCGGTGGAAAAGCGGAATATGTGGCTGTTGCTACTTCAAACTATCTAAGAGGGACACATTTGCATTTACATTTTAGTTTGAGAACCACTTTCTAACTAACATTTTCAACATCACCAGCCAGACATTCAGTGTATGGTTGAAGACAAATGAAAAACAGACGTCAATTTAGCATGGTAGATTAGGCCTAAATGAATCATTCAGTGATATTTACAATTCAGATGTAAAATCTGAAAATCCAATCCAATCTGATCACTTCTTCTATCATTCACACAATAAGTGGAGTCTCATTTATTTAGCAGATGAACAAAACTCACTTTAATATATTTATGTTGTTTTTCTTCCCCTGATTTGGGTCCCTGTTCAAACTGTCAGATAGGATTGTTTCCCATGGATATTATCACACATAAAATCAGATTACTGATATTGATAAATAGCGACTTATCTTTGCCACACACACACACACACACACACACACAGGCCTTCATTAGCAATGACAAAGTGTGTTAGACAGTTGCCATATGGCGTCTAGGTTGGCATTTCGAGTCCACGTTTCTATCACAAAATCCTTTCAGTCCAGTGACGGTGAAAACAAATAAGCCATTAACAATAGAGGAGATTATAATAATGGTAATCAAATAGAAGACGACATTCTAAAAGCCTTACCGTGGTTTAGTCCTGTGGTCGCCTTCAGGTGTGAATGAAAACATAAAGCATAAACACAGAAGGAATGGCGGGTGGCTAGGTTTGTGTGCGTCAAGTAACATGAGCAGTCACCTGGGACTCACAGGGTGTGAAACAGGTTTAACCACTCTGGCCCCTCTGTGGTCGTCCTAACATGAAACTGGAACGGGAACCTGCGTTGAATCACCATTGTTTTTAAAGTCACAACGTGTTTTATCTCAACTAGCTTTGTAGCTTCTAATCTCCGTCGATGGTGATTGATAGGGATTTTAATAATGTTTTCATTAACATCACATCCTATAACTGATATATTTTACAAATGGAAAATGCTGGCAAGCCCATACCTGTCTCTTTGTTTAGAATGATCTTCCCATGGACACTCCCAGAACCCCTCCCACTCTATCACCCAGCCAGCTGAGCCACCCACTGGAACACAATGACTGGAACATTCACAGCAAGTGGCTGGCCAAAAAGGTATTGAGCAAAATCCTGTAAAAACAATTACAGTATGTTGCTGAATATAAATAAGAGCACCTCCACAGGAGCCGGGGATCGAACCAGCAACCTTCCGGTTACCAGCCAACCCGCTCTATCTCCTGAGCCACATGCCTCCGCCCACTAAATACATGAATGAAATCACCATAGACTACAGACATGTCCAGGAAATGATTAAAAAAAATATATGGTGGCGCTCTCCCAAAGGTCTCCCTCATCCTCAGCTAAAACACTGTCTTGCTTCCAGCAGCTGTAAAACAATAAAATAAAGACAATCAGTACTGCACGATGCAATGCGTATGGACAAAACACATCTATTAATGCACCTGAGAAATACTCATTCAGGGAAGCCTATAAAATTGACTTTTTATGTCTTCTGCCAATGGCCGGTAACAGAAAAAATATGTCGGCCAAAATATGCTTCTACTGGCCAGAAAACCTTGTCATTATTACACTAACTATAGATCCATAATGTTGGTTTTGGGTGAAAAAACAATGATGGAATGCAATTTAATGGTTAACTCATAGCTATAGCAACAGCAACACCTTCTAGTCTATCTTGTGATGTGGTATTGACACATCACTAACTGTTGAAAGTTAACAGTGAGCCACTGGCTGGTAGCTGATTTATTGTACTGTCCAGTTCTGATTTTTACCGGCATTCGGCTGGTGCTAATTTTAAACCCTGCTCACATTGACCAAAAACAGATCTTATCTAGTCTTAGCCTCTTTCTTCTCGATCGACTCTGAGCTGAACTCTTTACAGCTTCCGCATGTACTGCAAGGTCTGGTTGCCTGTATCTGTAAGTCCTGCGTACCATCTCATAAAATGTCTTGCAGGCAGCTGGGAAACAATTGGAGAGAGAGAGTGGAATGAATAGAAAAAAACCTTAAGTCACAGTAAAAATTTAACAAGGAAGGAGAAAACAGTTCTGCAGTAAGTTACTTACACACAATGTCGTCAGAATCAGCATGTTGTAAATCTGAACATGCAGACAACGCTCTGAGCGTTGTCTGCATGTGTAGTCACAGACTCATTGTGAGGAGAGTAAGGTCGGCATCTGAATAAAATACCCCTGACTAATCACTCATACGGCACATAAATTGCTTATTTTAACCCATCTACAAGGCTAATAAGGTGTAATAAGGTTCTTAACAATTTAAACGAGGAAATGGCAACATACAATGGCGCCGCAATTTTTAATTCAAGACCCATCCGATAAGTCTATCGATGAAAGTGAATCTCAAAGTCAACGTATTCAGGATCAGATGCATACTCCACCATTTTAGAAAACTCCTATCATCTTTCCCCATGTAGGACAAGCGCACTGTCCTCCCTCCGTCCACAAACATTCCAAACATTTTGGCGCCATGTTAAAGAAACCCTTCTGCTGAGCTCGGAACGCTACGGTCAGGATAGTCCACGACTTTACCGTAGACTATGGTCATTTTTAACATATCTAAATCCCATTTACCACCGGAATTCCGGAATTCCCCTTTCACGTATCTAGATCAGTACAGCAGAATGAAAGCATCATTGTTTAAATCTTACCCTTGCTCTGGGTCGTAGGGCATATGATTTGTCTCGGCGTTATGAAGTCGACGCACAGCTTCCTGTAAATCACACTTTAATAAAGCAACTTACACTGGTTCCGCTCATCGGTTATTTTACAAGGCTACTTTTAGCTGTTATGTCTAAAAAAGGTAAACATTTCTCAAACAAAGCTTATAATCACACTTAGTTGTGTGGTAAACCATGAAAGAGTAAACAAAGCATTGTGGTTTATGTTTTAGGCTATTTAAAACTGCCAACTTTTATTGTGTTCACACAGAATTTTGCACACTTGGGATTCTCTCAATCACTTTTTAATTAGACATTGGAAATGGTTTGCATGGAACACTAAAATGTTCCCATAGTTGTTGAGCACATCTTGACTGATTTCTGTGCATTCATAATGTTCATCAGGGGTCGGCAACCCTAGGCACGCGTGCCACCACTGGCACGTGGACGCATAATCATTGGCACACTTGCAAAAAAGAAAAAAAGTTTTTTGTTTTTTTTCACCGCTACAATGCGGCAGCGTAATCATTACTACCGATTTGTTTTGCACTTCATTCAGTTTTGGGCATTTCCTCCCAGTGCAAATATGTTTAAATTAGTTACTGAAATTTGCGGAATTTTGCTACAACTCTCTCTTCATTGGCTATGGTTTAACTTTGTGTTAAGTCAGAGTTACAACACACTGCACGAGAACACTACAATTTCAACTCATAGCACTGTTGTGAACGCACATTTTTATGTACCGTCCATAAAGTAGGTTTTCTTTATGATTTGCCTCCTTGCAGCCCATGGCCCTTTTGAAGTGATAAGAAGATACAAGAAGGTCCTCAAAGCATATAATCAGGGCTTGAAATTGTCGGCTGTTGTGTTGTTTTTTTCAAGTGTGGTTAAGAAATATTGCCTTATAGTCTCTCACTATGTCTTTCTCTTTCTCATGCTCTCTCCCTCCCTCTCTTTTTCTCACACTCTTTGTCACACTGTCTCTCTCTCTCTCCCTCCCTCCCTCCCTCCCAGAGCACTTTCTTGTGCTCTGTCTCTCTCACTCTGTCTTTCTCTCTGTTTCTCACGCTTTGGTTGAACCCCAACAGTGTGTGCTTAGATCATTAATTTCCAGTGTGAGACCCACTGTAAAATATTTGCTATTGTTAATAAATGTTATAAGAAATAGAATATTAATATAGAATATTACATACATTATTATATAAGAAAAAATATTTGTAAATAATTAATAATTACTGTTCCAACTTTATTATAAGGGTCCCCCATACTTAGTTATATATATATATATATATATACATAGTTATATATTACTAATATATTAATTAAGCTTAACCAACTTTATTATAAGGGTCCCCCATACTGATAGTACTAATATATTAATTAAGCTTAACCAACTTTATTGTACTGTTCTGATTAATGATGAAAAACTATTAACTTGTGCCAAATAGATATTTTTGTAACAATTAACAACTATTAACAAAGGGTTAGGTAATGACTAGTTTGCTATTTATTATGGCACCTTATTATAAAGTGTTACCGTTTATTACTTTATAGCCCCTAGCTGCCTGCATGGTGGTTCTTAATGGGGGTGGTTTGTTGCGTTTTGAATGCCAATCATGTTGACTACAAATATAATAACAGATAAAAAGTCCAGTTACACTTACACAGAACATTTTAATGTTGTGCTTTAACCACAATATCAAATACCAATATCAAACATTAACAAAGTATTTGGGTTGTATCATTTGAGTAAGAGCTCAAATGATGTGAGACTGGTAATGATTCAGTATCAGCAGTGCCTTAGGCAAACTGTTTATTCTACTCAAATATAAATCTGTATCCTTGCACTCCAACCATTCTTTGTTTTGTAAGATTCCTGTCACCTTTTTTAATTAATGCTGACGTTCAGGTGTTAAGAAATAAGATAGCAAGGTGATGTGGTGAAGTAGTTGGCAAAAGCTGCCACTTACTCACCTTTCTTCTAAGTGGATGCTGAGAGCCACGCCCCTTCTTCTCTCTATTCAAAATATAAATCGGGGGCCTCTACGAATAGTCTGTTTTGCATAGGAAATTTCCTTTCCTGAAGCTCACCCCACACTACAAGAGAAATGTCCCGATATCGTGCCCGATTTGCCCCTTACGAGAATCGGGGTGGCGTTCCCATGGCAGCCGAATCGGGACGAAAATCGGCCAAGATTATCCAGTTTTCCACAAAGGTTAAGGAAAGGAAGCATAAAGGTTAGGAGATTTGACTATTCGTAGAGGTCCCCGGTCAGACTAGTTTTAGTAGATAGAATTATCTCTCCCATTATACCCTCCCCTCTTTAAAAATGTTTTAAAGGGCCCTTCTTCCCCACCAGGTGTGAGCGATTAGCCAACACAAGCCATTTTATAATCTGCCATGCTCTGTGTCATAGTGACATCACAAGTGGGAGGGTCCATCTAGATGTTTGATTGACAGATAGGCCTACCCGTTGGTACAGTCTACGCAACATACATCTGGGTGGACACACTGTTGCCCCCTACTGGCCTACCCTGCCTATTTGAGAGTTTACAATTGTTTTTGCATTCTCACGTGAGATAGATTTTATCACAGCGTATGTGCGAGAGTGTGTATGTGTATTTCAAGGACGGCTTAAGCCCCCAATCGCCCACTGGTGTCATATGAGGAGTTTTTTTTCTGTTTATTTGTATTCAGTTCAGCTCCAGGCGCCATCATTCTGCTCTCTGTGGCTCCGGTGTTGGGATGTGTTCACTGATTATCTCCATCTGAACATGATGAGCCGTTCTTAACTAGGAATGTGGCAGCTAGGCTCGAGGATTACTATGGGGCCCTCATACCTGCCCGTTAGTTCCAGTCAGTGGAGGTCATAGCTCTGTATGTGGATGTGGAAGCTAGCATGGATCCTGTGGAGGGTGAAATAAGTCACGGGTTAGCCTACATTTTCCCGTTCTTTTTGAAAAGGCACCTTGTTTTCTCTTGTGCGGTAAACTGTCATATTTGGTGTGTCACACATACAGCAAGTGTATACGTCTATACGTGTTTGCTACTTGACTTCTGAACTGTGACTGCCCGCATCCAATGAGCAGCGAGAGGTCAGACTGGCAGACTGGCTGACAGAGTCTTGGCTGACCCGTGTGTAGCCCAGCCCAGGTACACTGTGATAGTTCCTCTCTGTGTGACAGAAGCAGGACAGCTGGACACCATGATGTGTCGTCCATTTTGAGTAGTCTTCCAGCACCCTTTTTTTTCATGGTCGCTGTCCAGATATTTTATTCAGCATCCTGGAATTTCACTTCCTTCCTCCCTCCCTCCCTCTGGTTAGAACATGACAACCTGCCCATCTCATGAGTTCTCGCTGCTATAGATGGCTCCAATCTGTCTGTCACAATGCACGTGCATATCCATGGACACACACACACACACACACAAGCGCACACACACGCACACGCACACACACAGTTCTGAATCCCAATCGAAATCCGTCCTGGACTGTGAAATCCTGTTTCTTGGTAAATACTTCGCAATTACGGAAGCAAGGTCCTAATGAGCTTGTCATTAACAACACACCGGTTTCCCTCCATCCTCTGGCTCTGACAGGAAGTGACATGTCTCCAGAAGGATGTCATGGATCCCTGTGATAGGAACTACCTGCTCAGGGTCACAATCAGTTCCCATCCGGCTCATAATTGTCTGAAGGAAAAATATGTATTTTTCTGGTTTTGTTGTATGTGCTTTGGATGCTTGCCACATTATGAAATGCAAGGAGAATGTTGATGAATAGTTTCGGCTTTTGTATTACTGAGATTATAAAAATAAAGAAAAAGCTGTTTATATCGACCACAATTATAGTCTCGGTAGAGAATGTGCCTTTAATAGTAAGTAGTGCAACCCATTTCTTTGCTAAAGTTGAACAAATTGGTTAATCTACAATAAACTGCTGCTCTCCTTACTTACTTACTTTTTAAAATTGGAAATTATATTCAAATGTTTGCTATTTAATTGTACCAAATCAACAGTCACCTCTGTGGCAATTCCACAGGAGAAAAGAACATCCCCCACACTGAGACAGATCATCACAACATCTGCACAACATGCAATGCAAAGCAATTACGTGTGATATTGGATATAGTCTCAAGTGTCAAGTTATTGTCATACCCATCTGGTCGTTCTACTGGAAAGAGACCACAAAACCTTTGCGGAAATGTCTTTCACTACCGATTCCACCATTTTCTTATTGAAGCCTAACGTGGGATTAAAAGAGAGGAGGATCATTGCGATGCTATTAACTCTTTCACGTTGTGTTGGGGGAAATTCCTCCTTGATAAGAAAAAATGAATTAGGAGATTTTTGAACGTTTTGTGGCATTCACACACATCACATCTCTCCGCAGGTGTTATTCTCTCCGACTTATTTTCCCCTTCCGACCTCACCGTGTCAGACCTCGTCTTCCTCATGTGTGTTTCCATCCTCCTCCTCCTCGCCCCTGCCTGTCTCTTTCTCTCTCCCAGCCCACTGCTCACGCCTCTACCTCATATCATTGGACACGCACACTCACTTTTTATGCGTTTCACTCCAGGTACACTCACACATGGACTGTATGCACCCGCACACACACACCCGCACACACACATGCATTCATTCATACATACACATTCTCATACACCCACACTCATACACATTCATGTGCACACACACATTCATACGCAGGCACACATTCATATGCACACACACCCAAACACATTCAAGCACATGCGCGCGCGCACACACACACACACACACACACACACATTCAAGCACATGCATACACACACACACACACACATTCATCACATTCATCTACACAGACAGGTTCATCCTCACACACACATTCATTCACACACACATTTTCATAGTCCACACTGACAAACGCACATACCTTTACACACACACACACACACACACACACACACACACACACATTCACATGCACACCAACACACATACACTCATACGCACACGCCCACCCTCTCTTTAAGCTGAGCACAGAGAAGCCAGTTTGGACCAGCTGAACGGATGTCAAACACCCAGATGTGACCTTGATCATCGGTGTGGGGGAAGCAGTGCTCATAAAGTCAGCTATTATGCTAAGAGTCTCTATTAATCCTTCCGTAACACAGGTGTGAAATACGCCAGCTCCATTTATAGGGATGTGCCAAGGCAGCTACACATCGTTCTCATCATCTCTCTCGCTCTCTCTCTCTCTCTCTCTCTCTCTCTCTCTCTCTCTCCCCCCCCCACATAGTGTAGCAAGAGGGAGCTTGGTGGATTACTATAAGACAGTAAAATAACAAAATGTACCCAGCGATATTCTCGCTTAACCGATCCTGGAATTTGAGGTTTTATTTCCAGACAGTGAACATCTGTCATGTGGATTTGAGAAAATGAAAAAAGATATGAAAAATCATCAGGTTATGCATGAAAAGGCCTGCATATAGAACGAAACGTGAATGAAAAATGCAATGTGTTCCTAGTGTGCATGCATTGGTTGATTTTTGATGTATGTCCCAGGGGACACTACTATAATAATGGCTTTGTTTCATTGTATTTACCGGCTCTTTTACCCATCAAAGGTGGATACCTTCACGCAAATCAACATGCATACCTTGGGCCAGGCGCAAGAACTGAACACACTCGCATTCATTCAATTCGCCATTATTGCTTCACCCTAATCCACTTGATTTGTAAAATACTTCTGCGATTGCTTCCCTCACACCCATAAAAACATTAAACAGGACTTTGTCGTTGCGTCACCGACATTGCAGCACCGGTGTTTGTTCTGACTATACATCAGCAGGTGAACAGCATGGTTAATGTGCTAGCGAATAAAGCCATCACATTACGGTTAAGCCAGGTGTTACTGAAGGCCGTAAAAAGCTAACGAGCAGAATCGTCTGTTAATAGCGCCGATAGATACGCTATCCATCAATGGTTTCCACTGTCGGTGGGCAAAACTGAATTCTACATTTCCAGCTTTTTCTCTTGGTCAGGGTTTGTTTAGCCAAGGCTGCCACATGCATTAAAACTCAAACCTCCACCACTATTTATGTGTGTGTGTGTGTTGTGTTTTGGCAACGGAGATGTTCTGAAACAGATTTTATTATTCATATTGTCATATCAGCCTCACTTAGGGTGCTTCCACACCAATAGTTGAGTAGACTCGGCCCGATTCAGAGGTGAAGTGGATGCTTTGCTGTATTTTAATTTGGTTGGGGTTAACGTCCACACTGGACTTTGTTAGCAGTAAACAAAGACACTGTAAACAAAAGCTTTGCGGTCGAGCTGGTTGCTCGTCTTTCAGACAGAAAATCAAAGTGAGACTCAAAACGCTTCCTTGTTGTGGACATTAATAACTACCTTTGTGAGGTCTTATTTTTTTTTGTTTTTTTTGCTTTGATCGCCCCACAACTTCAAAATAACTCGGTCACTGAATCATTGTGAATCAAGTGTCAGTGTTTTTTGTGAGTGACCACAAGTAATTGATATATATGGAGGGTTTTTTTCTTCCTGATCCTCGCTTGGAGGAGGACCGCCTGCACCGGTTTTCAACAAGATCAGAGTCCGTTGACTTGGTCCACACCAGAGTTCAAAGGAGTGTTCGCACCAGCCCAAACCATTTGTACTATCAGTGGAAACGCTCCAGGGATCGATTGCACCAACTCAGGTGTGAAAGCACCCTTAATCTTTAATCTTTACAAACAAACGAGAGTATCTTGATCTTTCATTGATTAATTGTATTGAACTATAACATACAAGCGGGTCATTTTCTCTCCACCAAACTCCATCACCGATGCATGTGTAGGCTACTAGGGGTGGGGGGGACTCATTGCTTCCACGATACTCAGATGGACTCAAAAATGTGTTTATTTTTAGGAAAGAAAATGTAAGCCACGTCAATGTCATCTAAGTGGAAACATGAGTGGTAGCGTTCTAAAGAGGGTTTTATAGTGATTTCCCTTTAGTTGACTCAAAATCTATAGCGGACTATGCCCATAGGTTTACCCACACAAAGGATAAAATCGAATTATTGTATTCGAATGGTATCGGCTCTCAAAAATGGATAGAATATCCTATCATGATGAGCCCCCCCACTGATTCCTGTCTGCATCATGTACTGACTGCACCCATCTCAGCCATGCTACCAGCTAGGCTTGGGCGGTTTCTATCTTTTCACACCGTCATACCTTCCTGACATTTCACCATGGTTAACGTGTATGACGATATTTATGTTAAAAAATCTGAAATGTAGAAACTGTGCTACTAGTGATAGAGGTCATTGTAGCAGTATGACATTGTCTGGCCTACAATGCTGTGTGTCTAAGTCTGCCTACTTCAACTAATTCGCCAACGAATTCACCTCTATCTGTCTCCATAATAATGCAAAATCATATTCACAAGATGTTGTTGAATAGAAAGGGGAGCGTCTGAATTTCTGACTGTGTTGAATCATACCTTCGGTTTGTCTAAGCACCCTGGCTCACCGTAACACCACGAGACCCAGGTACCACCCGGCCCTCTACCCCCCCCCACCCCAGGGCCATTAGCAGGGGCTGGGGTGTGTTGTCCTCAGAGACAAAACCTTAAAAAGAAAGACTATGACATTACCCGGTATTTAATTATGTGCTGTGAATTAAGAGGCCCTTGAAAACAAACCAGAAACGTCTGAACCTGAACTTGCGTTGTCGTTGTTTGTATTTGTGCCGACCTTGCTCTTAACTGCGTCCCACACACCCGTCACCCTGGCGTGTATGTGTTTTCATACTTCAAAGTGTGGGGGTGGCACTGGTTGCAGGCGGGAGAGACAAGAGCACTGAGAGAAAAATGCTTTCAGAACAAAAACCTAAAGCTACAGTTATGCTCGCATTCCCCATTCCATTATCAGAGGGGAAGTTATTTCCATCAAATTAAAGAAATGTTTATCTGAGGTTTGTACATTTTCAGAATGTCGGGCTAGATGCTTCCTGCTTAGGTGTTTCTGTTTTGTTGTTTTGTTGTCTTCTTACGGTTGAAAAAAAACATGAGCGGAGCCAACTTCACCCCCCAGAAGTATGTGGCTGTGCTCTTTGCGCATTTTTGTGCACAATAACACAACTTTAAAAACTTTCTTGATGCACACACTTTCAGTATGGCTTGTATTGCGCTTCATCGCGGAAGAATTTCTCCCGTCACGCCAGTATGCAGAGAATCTATTTGGTTGCCGCCTTTAAGTTAAATAGACCACTGTTCCTTTGATTGGAATAAAAGTACATTTGACAACATTTTTATATTTGTTTCATTTGTTCACGCTCATTTTTGGGATTTACTTCCAAGGTCAGGTTGCTGAAATACAGGTCGTTGTGAATGCTCTGCTTAATGGAAAAAAAGCCACAGGTCTGACAGGTGTCTTACTGTCCCGTCATCCTTTCCCCCCCCCCCCCCCCCTTTCCAGGAGTGCATAAATCTTGGTCTACACTTGCCCCCTGCGCGCCCTTCCAGTATATCTCTGGAGCGAAGCCTTCTCCTCTCAGATAGGTTGACCCATCCAAAGACAGGATTTATATATCAAAGCGATATAGAGCTGCAATATTAAGTTAGAACAGAGAGCATAAATGGAACATAAATCTATAACTGACCTCACCTCTGCACAATCGTCTTTTATATTCACTGTGTGGAAAAGCACCCAATTCATATCGCATCAAGATGCGGTTCCCAGCTGATTGTTATTTATGGAGTTTTCTTAGGGCTTCTGGGAAATACACATGTATGGAGCCCATGGGCACTTAGCTGCATGATTATTTTCACACTTGCACATTTACATAGCTTCAAAAAATTATTTGATTATAATTCTAAAATGTCGTTCATGTAATAGCTGGAAGAAGTGAGCTGAATCACGGGGAGCAGCATAAGTAAAGCCAGAAAGAGACGGAGAATGTGTATCCAAATGATAAAAGCAGTTGAGATATACTTTCTGATACAACAGGACACACTTTTTCCCATACTGTGTGGAAAGGGGTCATTAGTTTTTTTATAGTGTGGTGAGCAGGACAAGAGAATGCCATTATGGCGCAAAGGAAGATGAATAGCACTATGTAAAACTCACAGAATGACTCTTTGGTATGACAAAGTATAAAAGGGAAATCTGCTTTTCCCCCAAACATTTTTCATTACTGTGCTTGCTTCCCATTCTCACTCTATTCTCTCTATTTTCTCCCTCTCTACTTTCACCTGCTGGTGGTTACCAGCTGTCACGGTGGATTGCGTGACTCCAGAGATATGATCAGAAAAGAACGGCCATCTTGTTTTCACTACACTCACTACAAAGGATTCACCTCTCGTGCCCCAAAAAAACGACAACCAAACTTACAGCGGGGAGAGATTGTATACACTGTACCTGATAATCAATATATCGACTTTGTATGATGTATATCTGATGTATACTGATGTATATTTTCCAATGCCAATTAACCTCTTTTCAAATGAAATTGAATTGAACATAGAGAGAGAGCGAGAGCGAGACTGAGACAGAGACAGAAATTTGTTGTTTTTAAAACTTAACACGACAGGCCCTCATATGAAGTTATCCTTCCCTGAACATGAACGTAGCACATGTAAATCATTGTTGCTGTAAATAATCCAACAGCAGTGATGTCCCCACCCTGCAGAGCAGAAACGGATACATAATGCTAGCATCACAGCCGGGGGCCATTGTCCTGCTATTCTCACACGGCTTCATGGGTGTCTTGCTTCTGGAGGACGCCTCATTAATAAATCACACAGCGATTCAATAACCCTTCTCTCAACTGGCCTGCTCACTCACATCAATAGCTAGACTTTAGTCTTGTTCAGCCGTGCTAGGTTCAATATACGCTCCTGCATCAGTCTAATCAGGCACTTAGGTATGCTTGGTGATTAAATAATAAACTACATCAAAATAACAGCAAGGGGGTCGCCCCCAGGGCAAGAATCAGCCATTCGGCTAGTGATGCCTGAAGCATATAACTCACAATGATTGATATCTTTATTATGATAAAGAGAGAGAGAGAGATAAAAGAGGAGAGAGAGAGAAAGAGAGAACAAGAGTTTCAATATCCATTTCAAAGAAAAACAACACATGCTCTGATGTAATGACAACTGGCAATGTGAAAATGTCTTGTTTCTTTATTATCACATTCTTATTCTTTCTCTTTCTTCTTATTTTTGTTCTGAATGGCATCGTGTTTAAAGTGCTCTCTAAGTAAACCTATTAAACATGAAAATCTAAAATTATATTTAATCTATATTTTTTATTCATATCACACACTCTTTCTCTCTTTCTCTCTCACTCTTTGTCTCTCTCTATCTCTCTCTGTCTCTGTCTCTCTCCTACCCTTTTTCCAACAATGCGAATCCAGGGCCAGTTCTGAGCTGGTTCCTAACCTCGAATCAGTTCTACCCATTCGACCGACAGCCAAATAACCGGCTCTTGGCCGGGAGAAACTGGTTCCAGAGGAGCACCAACATTTGGCTGGTCTTGCACCAAGAAGAACAGTCTACACCAGGGGCTGGGGGCTGGATTACCGGGACCGACATGACCAACGAGAATGTTTTGACTGCAGATTTTACAAAACAGATCTTTCTTCACTATGGTCGCCAAATCAAAGCAATGGTCCGTGGCGGAGTCTCTTAGCTAGCAGTATGGTCCTCGGCAGAAGTCCATGTGTATTCCACCAGTCATGTTTGGATGCCAACGTAGGCTCACAAAGCCAGGAGCAACATTTCGTTAGGCTCATTGCATAAGTCAAATTGATGATGTAGGCAGATTATGGACTCTGATTGGCTTAGGATATAGCCAGTGAGGCACAGTGAATCAGCAGCATTAGGAGAGTAGAGTTAGGTTAGGTAGTCCGCCATTGTGGATATTGAGCTTGAAGTTGGCGCTAGTGTTTCTGGAAAAGCGGAGACATAAACAGATGTATACAGCTACGTGGAAAAGCAAACCAGTTCTGAGAAGGTTCGCAGATTGAACCAGCAGCATCTAGGACTAGAACCAGGTTAGCGTTGATGGAAAAAGAGTCTCCCTCTCTGTCTTTCTGCCTCATTCTCTAGTCTCTATCTTTCTCTGAAACAACAGTGGTCCGGTGTCAACACATGCATCCCAATTGCGTCACATGAATGATGCAAGGTTTACGAAGCAACATAACTCCCACTGTGGGGGCGCTGGCTTTAATGGCTTTATAATCCAACTGGCTGCCCCCCCTCTCGCCGTTAATCAAGAGGGGGGGGGTCCGTAATCATCACACAGACCCATAAACCGTTTCGGCCTGTTAAACTTTTCATCTCCATGTCTCATCCTGTTCCCCGTGCCACACTGGCTAGCTGGAAAACAGGTGCCCGACTGTTGGCTGGTGGCCCCCATCCACCCAACGTGGTGGTGGGGGAGGAGGGGGAGGAGGGGGAGGAGCCAGGTCACATGCTCCAGCTCAGTGCTATATGAGAACACCTGGTGGCACCTTGTCTTCCTCAAATGATGGGACTTTTGTGTTTTGGACGCACTTATTGATACTTGATACTGAGGACAGCAACGCGTCCTCGGGATGAGTTTGAGACGCCGATACAGTGAATTTGTAGCCTGGCTCCGCCCGCCCACCTACTTCCGCCCAAATTTCATTTTCCCTTCAGTAGTCAGTCTGGGGCTGGGGCTAGTTAGTGGTTAGTGGGTTAGTGGGATTTTGCCCGAACAAATTTCTGTGTGACCAATCAGCGAACAAAGGAAGTGGCTGAGAACGATGACGTCGAAGTAGCGACGTATTGTCAATGACAAGACCCAGCCTCGACAGTTGACTGCAAGCATTATCTCTGTCCTTACTATCGAATATTAATGTAGAATTTGTAATTGTTCCTTGAACTCTAAAATTAGATTAACAAAACCTGCAGCTATCGTTGACAGACATCTTCACGCTTCATCTTGTTTTGTTTGTGTACACAGCCTGCGCATGCGCGCAACGTAGTTTCCGGCCGGTCACGACCAAACGCTATTGCGATCGGTTATGGCAGATCCAGAGTGGCACTGGGCAGATCCAATAGTTTTAAACTTCAACAGACACCCGCCTCCAAGTGAGTGAACGTTTGCCAATTACAGCAGTTCCAGACCTTCTGTACAAATGAAATGAAGTACGATGGTCTGGTAGCACCAGGCTAGTGAATTTGCTGATCATTGTGAATATTGAATTTGAGGTATTTTCTATTTGACCATGATGTGTGTGTAGGCCTATCACTTTGCAGAATAAGGTTGATTCATTAGAAATTATAATATTTGTTGGTAGAGTCAAACTTGAGATTCCTGTGTCTAACAAGTTGTCCAACCAGTCGGATAAGATACGATCAACTTTAATAATCTGGGATTTTTAGGCACATTATAATTACATTGGCCATATTTCTTTGAAAGTTATAGTAGAGGAGAGGAGACAAGATTTATCAATCATTTTATAAAATGGCGAAGAGTATAGTAAAAATATATATAATTTTATAGAATTTTGATTCTAAATATAAAATGTTACAACCCCAGTTGTTAAGGTTAGCTTACCATTACCATTACAAATGTCATTGAATGTGCTCCATGCCAGTATACAAGTCATTTGTCACAGCTGCGATATGAGAGGAATAATTTCTTTAAAAGTCAGATGGGCAATGCATGAGAAATGGTGCTACTCCTAAGCAGTATTTATTCTGACACTGTCATACAAAGTGACCTTCAGCGATGTCTCCTGATAAACCTCATTAATGAGCGGGTCGGAATTAGAGCTAGAACCGTCAGGCTGGAGGACAAACCCCTAACCACTAGACTACTCCTCTGTAGGCCTGAGGTCAAAACCCCTCTTCTTTCAAAGTTAGTTTGATACCTCACACACTCACGCAAACACACGCACACACCTGTCATGAGCCATGATGCATGGAGTCTAACAGAAGGCGCTGAGTGGGCCGGGCTTCCGTTTGTTGCGACAGGGGGGACCGGGGCTTCGGCGAGGCCCTCCATCACAGGGTCCCTAGAGGAGCCGTCACCGCCGTGACAGCTAACAGCTAGCCGCCATTTGTTAACCGCTCATGACACGCTAATGACAAATGCCCATCCTGACCGGAGCCACAAACCTGATTACCGCAGGAGCAATAGACGACACACCGAAGATGCTCAGGGACCTAGTGTGTTGGCCCTGGTGCCGAGCAATTGGTTTAGGGTGCGATCATCAGCGCAGCGCATAGTGCCGAAAGCCCAAACAAAACTAGGAAACTGTAATTGCTCCAACGGTGTGTTTCCACAAAAACGTAATGTAGGTCTGCTCTCTCTGCTTCGTTCAAAGCGTGAATAGGCCCTCCCGACGGTGGTAACACATGAGCATGCCCGCCGCAGCAGCAATCTGCATCCTGCGACCCCCACCCAAAGGGCCTAATATGCATCGGAATGAATGGGAAAGTGAAAGCGAAAGTGAAACCACTTCTTTCTGAGTAATTCACTCTGCTTCCTAATAGCAATACCAGCCACACGACTTCCCCCCACGGCCATTCTCTGCCCCCCCCCCCCCCCGGCCTCACAGCGCATTTAACGAGTGCCTCGGAAAACTCTGCATGTAGGTGAGCGATGCTTTCAGACGATACCTGGAACATCATGCGAGTAAACCGTCGTTTGGTATCTCTGGGTCATCACAAAAGTGGTTGTTTGTTTACCCCAGGAATAATGTTTCTTATTGACCTCTAAGAGCATACAAACATAGTTTTTTTTTAAATATTGAATATTGATAGCCGTAGCATGTCTTTTGGGGACACAAGTGTTGTTTAGGATTCTGCCCAGGCTTTGGTAAGAGAGGTGTGTGGGCTTGTGTTTACTTCGGACATGTGCATATATTGTGCATGCGCATCAGTATGTGTGTTTGTGTGTATAGTGTGTGTTTGTTATTTATACATCTGCATGGTGTGTGCACATGCATGAGTGTGTGTGTGTGTGTGTGTGTGTGTGTGCATGTGTGGGCATACGTATGTGTCTGAGTGTGTGTGGGTATGTGTGAATGTGTGTTTGTGTAGGTGTGTGTGTGTGTGTGTGTTTGTGTGAAGCGAGAGCGGAAGATTAGGCTGTTGCCAAATAATCCAGCACATGCTTCGAAATGATTTATGAACCATCCTTTTTGGTGTACAGCCAATTTGTTTCATTACATACTTCTATTTATTGAGCAGTCGCAACTGCGTTAAAAAATTAATAAGCAAATAATTGCCAACAAAGCAAGACTTGGCACGAGCTACTCAGTGAAATATTGCTTCCCAAAGTTGCCCTGGCGACTCCCTTGGGGGGAGAAAGTCTCCCCACAGCATTTCTTATAACGCTTGAGTGTACCTTACCAGCTACTTAATAGTGCATCCTCACTCTAAGTACTGGGCTGCTTTCCTCTTACTTAAGGTTCCATTTCATTCCGTTCCATTGAAGTAATTTCATTAAAGATTTCGTTGACGTCTTGTCTATTCACAGGAAGACAGTAAAGACTGAACACAGAACACAGAACTGGTCTAGGGTGAGTATCCCTAGCTGGTTTGGAATGATTAGTCTCACAAATCAGAGTATAGATTAACATCTTATCTGATATGATATGACTGAGCATTAATCTCGGGTTCAGAAGAGGACTCATAACTAAAACGACAGCATGGTCCTCCCATTGTCACGTCCCACCTTGGCCCACAGCGAACACTAACTGGGAAAGTACGCTTTTCCCATAGCTGGAGGGAAGACGAGTCACAATGTCATGACTCCAACGACCTTAGACAAAGGGTCTGTAAAGGTTAAAAATCAAACCTGTTTAGTTGTACAAATGCATTTGTTTAATTGTATATTCTCTGTAGAATAATATCCGTAACAAGAAACACTGCGTTAATCCGACACTACCATGAACTGGTATTCGTCCCAGGCACTGTACATTCTCCCCCAAGAAGTTTGACTTTAGCGTCTTCATACTTCTGGAGCCGAGATGTTAACGATGATAATAATGATGGCAAGATAAACCCTGACCTAATCCTGAATGGCAACAGAATATAATAATCCCGGCACGTTGCTTTCGATTAAGTGTGCTAAAAGACGAAATACTAAATGGATTCCCTAAGAAATGCAAGGATATAATTCACTGTAATATATAGATTGAAACTAGTTACTCAGCATACCTGAAAAATAATAATACATCAAAACAACGTAATTCCCCTTATCACGCTGTGCATCTGTGAAAGTAGATATCAATGGAAAAAAGGAAGTTCTCTGTGTGTGTCTCTCTCTCTCTCTCTCTCTCTCTCTCTCTCTCTCTCTCTCTCTCTCTCTCTCTCTCTCTCTCTCTCTCTCTCTCTCTCCCCCTCCCTCTCTCCCTCTCTCTTCCTCCCCTCCCTCCCTCCCTCTCTCTCCCTCTCTCTTCCTCCCCCTCCCTCCCTCTCTTCCTCCCCCTCCCTCCGGCCCCTCTTTCCTCCCTAGACGTGAGGAACCATTAGTGTTGACTTCTGTAGAAGGGATAAAAGGGGCAGATTAAAAAGCCCTTCTTCTCATCTGCCATGGCTCAGGCCCTGGTGTCCGTCCTCTTTCATATACGCACGCGCACAGACATCCACACACACGCGCACACACCTTGCCCTAACCCCTCACACTTTCTCTCTCTCTCTTTAGCTTCACCTTATTTTAATAATTCCTTTAAAGTCTCGGGTGACCTATACGTCTTCTTAAAGACCCGGGTCCATTTAAAAAGAATCACAGTTGGCGGCTTAAAATAAAAAGTAATATCCTCCATATATATATATATATATATATATTTATGATACCCCCGGTTTTCATCTCTGTATTCTACTTAAAAAAGGGTCAAAATGATATATAAGCATTGGTGGGGGGGGGAACACATTAATCCACGCAGTACCTCATCGTAAAGTTCTGCCCCGACTGCTGGCTGTGGATGTGTAGAGATTGCCGCAATTCACTGTCATCAATGTGACACGACAACACAAGCAGGCAGGAGCAAGCGATCAGCGATCACCGAATCCTCGCCGGGATCTTTGCTTAAACCAGGTGCACGGCTCTGTTAAAACATGAAATGTGGCGGTGCCTCCAGGAGGGGTCTCCGTCTTCAAGGTCAACCCTATAGCACATGGCGTGCTTTACGACAACCGATAACACACCTGAGAAAATAGTAGTTCATCGTCGCAGGCGGACACGTATAGCACTGTGTGATCACTCGTTATTGAGAATGTGTCGTAGTGTGTGTGCGTGTGCGTGTGTTTGTGTGTGTGTGCGTGCGTGCGTGCGTGCGTGCGTGCGTGCGTGCGTGAGTGAGTGAGAAAAGAGAAAAAAAGAGTGAGTGTCTCTGTATTTCCCATTAAAACAGTAAAGTAATAGCCCATATTTGGTAGATTATTGAATCATGAAACCCGCTTTGAACGCCTTCTAGAGGAATTCGGTCTCATAAAGCAAACATTTAGCTTTCTACTACATTAAGTATAAGACCAGCTGTACACTCCGCACCTCCTACGTAGGCACGGGCCCACGAGGAACACCCGGGAGATGGGTTTTCCAACTATGAGAGGTCAATCACGCCTCAGCTCTCTGCTTCATCTTTCCCTCTCTTTCGCTTTGGCCAAGAATGGCTGCAGACGCCCCGACTCTCAGAGTAACTGCCAGGAATTAGATTGGCGTCAAGCTCAGCTGGCTCTGCTCTCTTACTGAATGTCAGTGTTGTCATTTGGTAGAAGCCAGCGTGTGGGTGTGTATGTGTGGGTGGCGGTGATGGGGGGGATGGGTGGGTGGTGGTGGTGGGGTGGGGTGGGTGGGGCGGGGGGGGGGGGGTTGTATTGGAACTGTATTCTGACTCACCCCCTCCAGGTTCCCATTAGGTGTTCCTACCTGCCTCAACATGGATCCACATGGTGTCACATGGGTGCCACTCTATCTGTCATCTCTGCTGAAGGATATTATGCAAATCGATGCATGTTGGGGGCGTGGGGGCGTGGGGGGGGGGGGGGGGGGCTTTTGTTTGGAAAGTCACCCTCCTCCTCTGTCATTACCGCTCCTTTTGCGGCCCGGGGACAAGCTAATCCATACGAGCGGCGCCGCTACTTTGTGATTAGGTTTTGACGGAGGAGCCAATTAAAGGAAGGTGGGCGTGAAACAGAACCAGAGGTCCATCAGCTGTCGTATGAAATCAACACGGCACACCTGATTTAACTTAATAAATGTTTGGTGGCGGAGTGGGCGGACCGGCGGGACCCTCACACCGCGTTCACACGTCCGTCGACGGACGACCGAGGGCGTGTCCGACGTACGGGTAACGCGCTCGGATTGGCCGACGGATCCGTCGCTGCCTGTAAAGTTTGACGCAGGCAGTGATGCATGCATGCCGCCGCCGCCGCGGCATCGCGAAACACGTCGCCGTTGTGTGCGTGTGTGTTGTGTGTGGTGGCGGTGTGTGTCGTGTGTGGTGGCGGTGTGTGTTGTGTGTGGTGGCGGTGTGTGTCGTGTGTGGTGGCGCCGTGGCGGTGTGTGTTGTGTGTGGTGGCGGTGTGTGTCGTGTGTGGTGGCGGTGTGTGTCGTGTGTGGTGGCGGTGTGTGTTGTGTGTGGTGGCGGTGTGTGTTGTGTGTGGTGGCGGTGTGTGTCGTGTGTGGTGGCGGTGTGTGTTGTGTGTGGTGGCGGTGTGTGTTGTGTGTGGTGGCGGTGTGTGTCGTGTGTGGTGGCGGTGTGTGTGTGCCTGTTTTTTTTAAGGTGCTGAACACTGAAAGGTTCTCTCGCCTGTCGTTGCCGTGCGGGCGTTTGTGAGTGATGTGGGTGGGTTCATCTTTCTCCACACCTAAGAGGCTGAGGTTGACACACGGCCGGTGGTCGCAAGTCATTATTTTTCCACCATCCAAACAATTTTTTTTCTACAAGTAATTTGAAAGTTCACAGAGAGTATTCCCAGCTGTCTCCATTTGAATGTGCCTCGAAATGAGATGCTTGCATTTGAAAAACATCAGCGTTAGTCTTTTATTGTATCTTTATGTGCAAGTATGGTTAGACGGTTGTTTAACTGTTTTAATGGAGCAATTAATTATTGATCTAATATGTGTTTGAATTTGGGCTTTTGACTATTAATATAATTGACTATTAATAAGACTACATGTTGTGCGTGTGTTTGTGTTTGTGTTTGTGTCTGTCTATCTGTCTGTCTGTCTGTGTAGAGAGGAAGAGAGTGAGTCAAAGAGAGGGAGAGATAGTCAGACAGAGGGCAAGAGAGATAGTCGGGGAGGGAGAGAGAGATAGTCAGAGAGAGGGAGAGAGATAGTCAGACAGAGGGCAAGAGAGAGAGACCGTCAGAGAGAGGGAGAGATAGGTGTGGACAGGCAGAAGTGCTGTTTTGTCGTCCATGTGAAAACGGTGCTGTCATCATTGTTTCCAATAAAAGACCAATTTACCGTTCCCAGCTGTGCTTCTGATTTCCCCCACTGTCCTTCTTTTATTTGTTTTCATTTTTTTTTATGATTATTATTTCTTTTTTCTCTCTTTGAGAAATTGAGAGCTGTTCCTCAGAGCAGGAAATAAGAATCCAGTCTCACTCCAGTGGCTTAAGTAATAGAGAAATGAGCGAAGCAACAGGCAGCGTTTATTTACAGCCTTTTCTTTATTTATTTGTCAAGACGGTATCTGGTGCAGGCTAAGGAAGGGGAGAATAGCAATATTCATTTATTTAATAGGACACCCCCTCCTTCAAAGATAAAGGCCCTGGATTTCGTTTTCCCTCTCCTTTCTCTCGGATTCCTCCGGAAACCTTGAGACAACCAACAAAAACCTGGTTTCACCAAAAACCACTCCGCTTTCCAAACTTTGGGGGACCTATTGTTTTAGTAAACAACGGCACAGGCTATATTTTTGTTTTAAATGACCAATATTGTCCCGATAAGAAACAATGTATTCATTCCTCATTCTGACACCTTCAAACATCCAACGCTTTCAAATTTCCTCCCCTTTATGACCCAATGTCATTTTGTGATATCAGATGTAATTTGTCAGATAATGGCCGGGTCCAGCTGGCCACGCATTTTAATGATTGTGCTTTCTTTATTTGGAGGTGTGTCTGGACCGCCGAAGCCATTAGGTTAAAACCCAGAGAGGAGGTGGGTGGCGGGGGGGCGGTGGTGGGTGGAGGTGGGTGGGGTTGGGAGGTGGAGTGGGGAGGCTCCCTATCTCCAGCCTCCAAAACTAATGCTTTCAGGCTCAGCAGAGGGCACACTCATTAACTCAAAGTGGATCAGCGCTTTGTAATTAACGAATAATCGTCCGTCAAATAAAATATCTGAAAAAATAAAAAGAGAGTAAGAGAGAAAAAGGGGACCGGCTTTTCAGTATAGGTGCTTAAGAATTAGATTAGATTATAAAACTTTATTATACAACCCCTAAAAATGACGGAACATTGTCTTTGATGGGATGCGACGTGCATCGGCAAGTTCTGTTCTTAACTGGTCGGAGAACCGGAGTGTGGCCAGGCAACGTGAGCGGGGGGGGGAGTGTGAGTCCGGGCTGGAGGTGTTCCATTGAGTGCGCTGTAAGAGCCTGGACTGTCTGGCGTCCCCCGGGGTGGGGACAGACCAGAACCTCCACATCCTATCACCTACCCTGTTGATGAGCTCGCTCGCTCTCTCTCTCTCTCTCTCGCTCTGTCTGTCTGTCTGTCTGTCTGTCTGTCTGTCTGTCTGTCTGTCTGTCTGTCTGTCTGTCTGTCTGTCTGTCTGTCTGTCTGTCTGTCTGTCTGTCTGTCTGTCTGTCTGTCTGTCTGTCTGTCTGTCTGTCTGTCTGTCTGTCTGTCTGTCTGTCTGTCTGTCTGTCTCTCTCTCTCTCTCTCTCTCTCTCTCTCTCTCTCTCTCTCTCTCTCTCTCTCTCTCTCTCTCTCTCTCTCTCTCTCTCTCTCTCGAGGACAACTGAAGACTAACATGTCCTGTGTAGCTCTGTGCTAATGCAGTGCTAGCGTTAGCGCTGTCGGTGTTGGTTTGACACAGAATGGGACTATGCTAAGAGTGCGTGTCACCAAATGACGTGTATCTATGTTTTAATCTTAGTACCAATACATAGTTTAAATAATTCATTAATAAAGAATTATAGAAGATTGATGAACAATTTCCTCAAACTTTATCAAGGCATTTTTGTCACTATGCAAAATGCCAAATGTTAAATTGTTAACAGATTAATATTTCAATAAATAAGTACCTTCATGTCCCTGTAGTATATAGAGTATATAGTAGATAGGGTATTTATGAAGTATATAGAGTATATATTGTATATAGAGTATTTAATATATTGAGTATATTGTATATAGTATATTGAGTAGAAAGAGTATATTAGTATATATAGCGTATTAGAGAATATATGGAGTATGTAGTATATATAAAAGATAGTATATATAGTATATATTAGAATCTTTAGAGCATGTAGAGTACATATATTATATATTATAAAGAGGATATAGAGCATAGCGCATACAGAGTATGTAGAGTACATATATTATATATTATAAAGAGGATATAGAGCATAGCACATACAGAGTATGTAGAGTACATATATTATATATTATAAAGAGGATATAGAGCATAGCGCATACAGAGTATATAGTCTAAAGAGTATAGAGAGTATAGGGCTAGAGTGTTAGAGTTCTCCCTCTTGGCTGCTGCCCTGGCAGCAGGGCTGAGTGCACGCAGAGGCGGAGCGGAGCATTAGCACACAAGTCAAACAGGTGCTCATCAATCCTGCTTGTTTTTATGTCTGCGGCTTGTCACTGCATTTCTCCCGGCTGACACCGACGGCCGCGTGTGCTCTCTCTCTCTGTCTCTCTGTCTCTCTCGCTCTTTGCAGCAGCAGCAGCAGCAGCAGCAGCAGCATGCCTCCAGCCGCCTGCACTCGTCTGAGGAATATACAGAGAGAGAGAGAGAGAGAGAGAGAGAGAGGAGAGAGAGAGAGAGAGAGAGAGAGAGAGAGAGAGAGAGAGAGAGAGAGAGAGAGAGAGAGAGAGAGAGTACGGGGTGAACGAGAGGTGGCCCTCAGACTCCATTTTTTTACATTTACCCACATCGTTCTGTGCTGCTGAACCTAAAGACGGAGTGAAAATAATTCTCCGCCCCCCTCTCTCTCCGACTATATCTTCTTTAAAAAAAAGAAAAGAACGTGCAGGGATCAGTTTAATCGTTCATCATTCCGTGTGTGTGTGTGTGTGTGTGTGTGTGTTTCGTCGCACTGTTAAGTAGTCGCTGTTTTCCCCGTCCGCACATGGCTTAACGAGTGGATTGGATTCCACCCGGAACTTGGCATCCATTATTTTGAACAGAAAAGGGAAAGAGGCGAGCGCGGACGTGAGTGCTGGGTGCGCCCCTCCGTGGCCGGTCCCCTCCCCTCCCCTCCCCTCCATAAGTGCTCGCCACCTCGCCACCTGCTCCAGAAGGACACTGATTTACTCTTAAGTCGCCCCACTGCACACGTGGAGCCAACGGGCTGGGGGGAGGTTGGGTGGGAAGCAACAAGGACAAAATGCTCGGACAGGTGCGGTGCTCCGTCAGCGGCGACTCTGGGTGAGGGAGGAGGTGGGGGAGGAAGAGGAGGAGGGGGGGGGACGGGGACCGGGGGGGGGGGACGGGTTAACCACTGGCGTTGTGGATCTCGGGGCGTGCAAGAGAGAGAGAGAGAGAGAGAGGTGCCCTTCTCTGCCTCTAATGCATGCGGGGGTGGCGTGATTGATTTTTGGCGCAGGGGCGCGGGTGTCTTAATGTCCTAATGCATTGCTCTGTCACAGAGGGCCGCCTTGGCTAGCTGCCCTTTCCACAGAGTGATCCTCTGCTCGATTGGATGAGACCGGGGTAAATAAATAAAGAGGGGATGCTGGAGGAATGAGGGAAGGCGGGAAAGAGGGGAAGGGGGGGAGAGAGAGAGAAAGAGAGAGAGAGAGAGAGGAGGGAGGGCAGTGTGCAGCAAGCATGATAACACGCTTTGATACACGCTTACACAAGGTAAGGGAACGCAAGGAAAAGTCCCGGTGCTGGTGTAGTGGACACACTGATAAGCAGACACACGTGTGCCCACATGGCCACACACACACACACACAGACACACACACAGACACACGCTTCCACATACACACAAACACACATGCAGACACACATGTGCACACTGTCTTTCTTCTGAGCAATCTTTGTTTAAACAGCCACCTCTAAGTACAGCGCAAAAACAATGTTTACTCTCTTTTGCACCCGCACACACACGCACACATACATGCACACAAACACACACACAGACAAAGAAAGAGAAAGCGAGACATTGCATGCTCATGTCGTGTTTTTTTTTCTTTTACCCTAAACTGTATTTGTCCATTCTTAACCGGGTATTGATCTGACACAGCACGGCCTGGTTCGTGTGGCCATGGGCTCTCCTAGTTGTTTGGCTTCGACAGCACAAAATCAATATATAGTTTTACAGCAATTTCATTTGCCTTTCTGCAACCACTCCCCCTCCACCTCAATGTCTAACATGAGTAGGGGGGGGGGGGGGTGGGGGTGTTGAATTCACAAACCAGCAGAGATACAGACAGATCCCTTACGGACATTGTGCGATCCGTCTCAGTTCTCCGCTCTTCCGCGTTCTAACGCGGTGGACGCGTGTTGTGTGTGTATCACAACAACCTCCACCAGAGTGGAGAGAGCAGAGCGCTGCTGCTGTTCTCGTCGCAGCCCGCTCTCAAAGTGAGCGAGGTTGAAGCAATGCAACAGGCTGACGTCATTATTTCCGCGTGGCTTTGAAAAAAAAGGTTCCTGCTGGTTGACTCCGCTGCATTCCTCACTGTCATCACTGGCCGCTCTTTGTGACATCCCTGAAGAAGAGAGGAATTAAAGGGAAGGCTGTGTGTGTGCGAACATGCGTACTGGAGTGAGTTCAAGCTCGTATTCTAATACAAACAACACCAGTCCTGCCGTTGCCAATTATTGTCTCGGGAAGAGAAATAACTTTTCTTCTGTGTTTGTTGCCGTCGCCCCCAAAAATGGTAATTTGCAGCTTCAGTGGAGTGCTTCATTGTAATGACCCGAGGTGGAGCACGCAGTTCCACTGTGCTGTGGAATCATGAATTAGCCTGCGCCAAATAAATAAATCAATAAAATATAAAGAACTAGATATCTCATTATTTGTATAAAAGATGATCATGAACTGAGATATATATATATATATAAATAAGTATTTATATATATGACTTTCTGGGCTTTAAAAGAAAGGTTAATAAGGAAGAGAGATGGTTTGTGTGTGGAAATAACACAAACAGACACACACACACACACACACACACACACACACACACACACACACACACTGAGCTAGAAGGGACACGGGGTGAATGGGGGGGGTCTCTGTTCATCGGTTGGATCAGGGGTGACTGTGTGTTGGCTGTGCTGTTGGAAGAGATGGTCAGAGCCTGAAAGTTTTATGCTCCACAACTAGGTTGAATGTTCCCTCCACCACCGCCACCAAAACCAACCCTGGATGAGATCCAAGGCCGCCGGGGATGGGGGCTCAGCACCCCCCCAACGCATCTCCTAGCAGTGATGTTTAACGTGAGAATTTAACTCTCCGCCCACCAACTTAGTCCTCCACCTCTTCCTGCCCCCCCACCCTTCTCTCAGTTTCCTCCTGTTTATGTCCGTCTCTGGGCACCAGAGTCATTTCCTTGTCTTTTGCTCTTGGACGTCAACAAATGGCGTAATTTTTTTCAACTGTCTGTCTGTTTTGTTGAAGAAGCCTCTGGGTTTCGTCACACCGTGTGATGAGTGGTTTGATTGTCCTTGCCCTTTTCCACTGACTTCCATGGTTTGGCAATAATGGAGAGACGTAGTTTGTGTGTGGACCCAAACATTTGCAGCTTTAAGCGGCTTGACACGAGACCTACTGTCCAAAAACACAATGTTTCTTCCTACCTGTACAAAGTAAGATGAAGCAACAAAACAGCAATGATATTTATATATATGTATATTTGGTCATATTATAGCGAGTTATTGGTTGTTTGTTTCTGCGGATCAGATGCCAATCCTTGTAATTTGGTAACAAGCATTGCAATACATTTTTTTTGATTATGGGTGACCTGTTGGGCTTCGAGATGTGATTTTAGTCTGCTTTATTTGTACATATTATGTTCCCCCTCAGATTCCTATTCTTAGCTTAGGAGTCACTTGCACTGTTAGCCTAGCCTAAGCAGCGATGGCAGAGTAATGGAGGTCAGAAAACGTAGGGTAATTATGTGCAAAGATATGTCTGATCCTCCCCTGGTCCTGATTGGTTTGTTGCTTGTAAAGGTCAAGGCTGCTGATGTGGGTTCAGTAAAAGGTGTTTCACACAGTAATGAAACCAGTTTGTTATTCAGACTTTGATTTCACATTGAAAAAAGGGAATTATTTGAAAAAAAACATTGAAAGTATTGCTAAGGAAAGTTGGTGTTAAGGACAGGGTTTGACGTCCTGCCTCACCTGTAGTCATCCTTGAGCAAGATGCCTCACCCCTACCTGCTCCATATTTAACACTAATCTGAATTCACTGTGGCTTTGGGTGAAAGTGTGTTTGGTTTATTTGCACAGTAACTGCAGAGTCTAGGTAATCAAGGCAACAAACTCATCTTTGAAGCCCCCCACTCCCAGTTTGCAATGAATGCAAGGTTTATCCAGCTTGTTTACAACTCAACGCGCGTTCAACATTGCCAAGAGTTAAGAAGAGTGGGGTCACCATGTAGACGGGGGAAAAATCCATGGAAAATAACCTTGCAGAAAAAATACGTTTGCTGACCTCTTCAGCCCATCCAACGAAAATATGCAGCTGTAGAATCAGGATCTGGCAACTGAGAGATCGGAAAAAACTAAGTAGTTGGGGGGGGGGGTCATTATCGGCAGTCTGTCTCTGTTGCCAGAACCTCGTAAGGAAGCCACAAATTGAGTCTAATTAGTAGAAGTGGGAGTGTAGGCGAGGACAAAAAAAAAAAAAGAAAAACCAAACCTTTCAAAAAAAGGTAATTAATGCGGAGGCTGAGTTCGACCCTCCAGTGCGTGATGCAGGCGACTCCGTCGGCATCGGCCCTCGCGTTGGTTGGGCGGCGGCTGAACCCCCATAGCCGCGCTGCACTGCGCGCAGCGGCGTGCGGAGCGGCGTGGCGGCAGGCCCCTGGGGGGGGGGCTGGCGGCTGCTCGGTGAGGCGGATGGTGGAGGATGAGGAGATGGGGCGGGGCCGCCCGTCCCATCGGAGCCAAATCAATGCATCGATCAGCTCTCCTCTGAGCGAATCCACACCACTCATCGCAGTCGTTTGTATAACGAGTTTGTATGGATTGACCGAGCAGAGAAGTTTATGAATATCATTTTTTTTCTCTCCAGCTGCGAGGAGACACTCATTAGGCCGACGCGCCGCCGTGATCTCATCTGGCGTCTCACGCGAGTGTGAGGCGGCACGGGGAATTAATAATTGTTTTCAACAACGAGTGTTGGCGTGTTATCTCGCCAGGAGGAAGAGTGTTGTGTGGTTAAGTGTGTGTGTGTGGTGTGGTTAAGTGTGTGTGTGGTGTGGTTAAGTGTGTGTGTGGTGTGGTTAAGTGTGTGTGGTGTGGTTAAGTGTGTGTGTGTGTGTGTGTGTGTGTACTTGTATGTGCGGCTGTGTGCTTTTACATTGTGTACAGGTCTGTGTTTAACAGTGTGTGAAAGAGACTCGTGGGACAAGCATGGAGATTTTACCTTTTATCCCTGTCCGTCCGTCTGTCTGTCTGTCTGACGCTCTACGCATCAGTCTGTCTATTGATCACGTACATGTGTTTGGCCTTTGGGTGTTCTAAGCTCCACGCCGTCCTCCCCTCCCCTCCCCTCCCCTCCCCTCCCATCAGTTTGGGATCTGTGAGTGTCTCCTCTTCCTCCTCCTCCACCTCCTGCTCTTCATCCCTGTGTACGCAGACAAGTGTTCCCTCTTGGAGGGTTGAAGGGTGCAACTCAATTTCAGCATGTGTATGTGTGTGGTTGTGTGTGTGTGTGTGTGAGTGTTTGAGAGTGTTTCTGCGTGTGTGTGTGTGTGTGTGTGCGTGCGTGTGCGTGTGTGTGTGATGGGGGAGTCAAGGTCAGTGAGTGCGATAGGAATCGACAGCAGCGTCGGTTTCCCCCCCCCTCTGTTATCTCGCCCTGACAGACTCCACCAAGCTCATTTAGGGCAAATGATGCTTTGCCATGCTGGGCTGTAGGGTGGGGGGGGGGGAGAGACACAGACTCTTGCTGACGTTCACAGACCTCTGGCCCACAGAGGGTAACCTACACTCGTGTGCAGGGGCCTTTCTAGCTTTACACCTGCAGGGGGGGGCGGGTGTGTGTGTGTTATTGTGTGTGTCTATGCATGTGTCTGTGTTATTGTGTGTGTCTATGCATGTGTCTGTGTGTGTGTGTGTGTTTATGTCTATGCATGTGTCTGTGTTTTTGTGTGTGTATATGCATGTGTGTGTGTGTGTGTGTGTGTGTGTGTGTGTCTATGCATGTGTCTGTGTTTTTGTGTGTGTATATGTATGTGTGTGTGTGTGTGTGTGTGTGTGTCTATGCATGAGTCTATTTTTGTGTGTCTATGCATGTGTCTGTGTGTTATAGTGTGTGTGTGTGTGTATGTGTGTGTCTGCGTCTCTGTTTGTGTGTATGTGTATCTGTCTCATCCTTCACAGCCGAGAGTGAACCTTAAACCCATCCATATGCTGTGCAGCGTTCCGGTGTGTGCCACCGGGGAGCATCACCCCCACCCCCACCCCCCCCCCCCCCCCATGGTGGGGCGTGTTTGCATACATGTTTGTGAAGCGCTCTCGTCTCTGTACGCGCTGTATGACCTGAGGGGGTGGGGGGGGGGGGGCCGGGGGTAGAGGTAGGCAGAGGATGAGAGACGGGGGCAATGTATTTCCGTCTCCGTCTTGGATGTCATGACTGCAGTCATGTGAGGGCGGAGGCGTGACACAGATTACAAATATACAAGGGGGCGTTGGTAAGGTGCAGAAACCCCCCCCCCCCATCCCATCCCATCCCTGCCTTCTGGTGCCATTGTGTGCAGATTTGCACGTTCATGTGGTCTGGGGTTTGACTGATCAGGACGTAGTTGGCTCTGGTTATCCGACACCGCTAACAGCACAGTCCTTTCTATTAATTAAAATAAATGAGATAATCAGAAATATTATATCGGATTGACAATGGATTAATTAGGTCGGCGTCAGTTCGCCCTTGCGGTTTCTCGTGAGTGACGTGCCCGCTAACTGGCCAGTGATATCCCATAATCAGTGGATTTGAGCTCATTTGGGGATCCGCAGAATGAGCCTTGCTGAGATTTCTTCAAGAGAGGGTTTGGAGTGACAGCTTTAAATAGGATTTGCATCTTAATGCCGGCAGCATGATTGTTGAAAGTGGGTAAATGCTTTTGTGTGTGTGTGTGTGTGTGTGTGTGTGTGTGTGTGTGTGTGTGTGTGTGTGTGTGTGTGTGTGTGTGTGTGTGTGTGTGTGTGTGTGTGTGTGTGTGTGTGTGTGTGTGTGTGTGTGACCTTGAAACACAGAAGGACAGAGAGAAAAGATGGGAGGAAGGGGTGAAGAGAGATACATGTGAGGATGATGGAGGGTATAGGAGGCCAGGCCTAGCATGGGCTGACCCTACCGGGTTACGTCTACAAACACCCCCACGCATGGCTTCAAGCCCTTTAAGTACATCCATTTATTGTAGTCATTTTGTGCTTCAGTTAGTCACAGTTAACACAGCAAAGTTACAGTTAATGCCATTAATGAGCAGTAGGGGCTCTTCATGGTTTCCTTCAATACCAAAGGCTAAAAGGAAATCAGCAGGAAACAAAGTGTTCCCCATCGAGCGTTCTAACTATGGAACAGTCCGCCACCTGTAATCAGGGAAGCTGACTCTGCCGAGATAGTCCGAGCAATGCTGAAAACCCACCTCTTTAGTCTTTCGTTTAGCACTTAGTGCCAAGTGGCCCTTGCTGTTGCAGAGATTGCCGGATGAGTGTCTCTGTGTGTGTCAGAATAGGTCACCGTTTCTGATTGTGAGTGTTTGCCTGTGCACTATATACGTAAGTTGTTGCCAACTATGTTTTGTGTGCAACTTGCCCAGTTTAATTCATCACACCGTCTGTTTCAGAGCGGTGAGTGTGACCTGGAGACCGGACGCCTGGTCTGTTGTGGTGACTGTGACTGGACGGCTGGACTCCCCTGATGCCTGACTGGCCAGCGCCCCATCACCATAGTACACGCTATTTATTTATTTTTATTAGCTAAATGATTCAAAATGTTTGCTTGTACGTACAGTATGTCAATTATGGTCCCCATTGCACTCCTAACCATCCCTGGAAGGAGGGATCCCCTCCCCTGCTTCTCAAGATTGCTTATTCCTTGCTTATGAAGGGAATTATATCTTAGGCTAGGAGGGTGTCATAAATATATGACCTGTTAAGCCCTTTGAGGCTGTGGCTGGCATTGAGGGCTATACAAATACACGTGAGATGAATTGAATAGCAGCTAGGCAAGGATGCCTACAGGTAGAGCACCGACTTCAGGGTAACCAACCCTGAAAACTTTTGGAGTATTTGAATCCGTCTTCAAATCGCAAAAATGAAAAGGGTTGTGATGCCTGAGCGATGTTTTCTCCGTCTAATCAGGAGGGAACGTTGTACGAGACGTAGACAACCGTTGTCCAAACCCCCTCCGGAGTGGGCGTACGCACGTTGAACCTAGGCCGACGAGCGACGCTTTCGTATAAAAGGTGTTGTTATTCTGCTTTCCTGAACACTGTGTCCTTCCTCCTTTGCAAGTGGTACAAATGAAGACCCGATCTGTATTACCATTATTTCACCACACGCCTCCACTTCTGTGTGCTCCCGCCTCGCTCCCTCTGAGAGAGACCAGCACTCAGCTGAGAGGAGGGCAGAGGTCAGGCTGGAACTCAGTGGACTGGGAGCTGACAAACCGGGGGGGGGGGGGGGGGGGGGGGGTCATGCCTCTTCGGAACCCCGTCTAGACCGCGGCGTCACCGGGCCTGAGTGGACCTGACCTGACCCCATCATGGACGTTGGGGAGGAGATAAAATCAAATTGCGTATTTTCTGTGTCGGTGTTCTAGGCGGTGGTTGTTGTTGGTGCTGATGATATCTATCTCTACAACAAATGTAATCTATGGAGGTGGATTTGTATCTTTGTGTCGAGAGCCAAACTTTCTGCACTGCGAACAAAAGTAATGATACTGAAAGCAAAGATTAGCACATTTTTTGATACTATAATTGCAACGCATGGCTCACTGAATAGCTTATGTCCCTGGGTAAATAATCTATGACTTCACTATCCTGGGAACGTTTGGGCCGGGCTGGTTGAGGACAAGTGGTTGCCTTTTTGCATTTCAAAACCTCAAGTATTCCCATAACTTCATGTGTGATTCAATGCAGAAACTCAATCGACCAATGGAGAAGCATCATCTGCCATTCTCTCTAAAGCCCACTGGTATCAAAAGTGAAAACGAAAGACCAGAATTTGCAACCAAAGTGTTCTACTTTTTCAAAAACAGTTGAAAAACACTTTTTCAAAAACACTGTGCAAACGCAGAGAAAATGTCATCGGGATCAAACCATTAGACAACAAAACCAAATAAACAAAATTGATCATCATCCAAAAGTGTCCTTTTCTTCTCAAAAACGTTGTTCCTTTGTTTGAAGTATAATTATTTGGATTGTCATTTTGATCTTGATTATGTAATATTTGATTGCAAAACAATTTTTTGCCTCAAGACTTTTCAGCCTGTTGATGGTCACAGAATCCTTGATTTTGTTTGTAATGTAAAACGTTTGCTCTAATCAAAACTAAATGTTACTCTTATAAGATGGACCAAATGCAGAACAAATGCATTTTGTGGTCAAACACATTTATTTTGCTCTCAAATCTTTTAAAGCCATTATTATAGTTTGAAACATAATTTGTTATGATTGGAATGCATAAGGTTTTGATCTTGATTATATACCAACTGATTGCAATAAAACGATCTGTTAAAACTTTAAAAGCTAAGCCAAAGTACATTCACCGTTGAATTCTCAATAGAGGCGTTTCTGACTCTTATATTCGCACCATCTGTGAAGCAGAATCAAACAGCTTGATGTGTGTATGTAACTAATACTCATTTGAGCACAAAAAGTGTTTTGTCTGCCCTAACATACACGGGTGGTGGTGATTTTTCCTCGAAGATCGTATGATGGGGGTCTTGTTGATTTTTCTGTGTGTGTGT
>NC_140291.1:13500214-13502714 GCF_964030765.1 Micromesistius poutassou
TCCTAGTTGTTTGGCTTCGACAGCACAAAATCAATATATAGTTTTACAGCAATTTCATTTGCCTTTCTGCAACCACTCCCCCTCCACCTCAATGTCTAACATGAGTAGGGGGGGGGGGGGGGGTGTTGAATCCACAAACCAGCAGAGATACAGACAGATCCCTTACGGACATTGTGCGATCCGTCTCAGTTCTCCTCTCTTCCGCGTTCTAACGCGTTGGACGCGTGTTGTGTGTGTATCACAACAACCTCCACCAGAGTGGAGAGAGCAGAGCGCTGCTGCTGTTCTCGTCGCAGCCCGCTCTCAAAGTGAGCGAGGTTGAAACAATGCAACAGGCTGACGTCATTATTTCCACGTGGCTTTGAAAAAAAAGGTTCCTGCTGGTTGACTCCGCTGCATTCCTCACTGTCATCACTGGCCACTCTTTGTGACATCCCTGAAGAAGAGAGGAATTAAAGGGAAGGCTGTGTGTGTGCGAACATGCGTACTGGAGTGAGTTCAAGCTCGTATTCTAATACAAACAACACCAGTCCTGCCGTTGCCAATTATTGTCTCGGGAAGAGAAATAACTTTTCTTCTGTGTTTGTTGCCGTCGCCCCCAAAAATGGTAATTTGCAGCTTCAGTGGAGTGCTTCATTGTAATGACCCGAGGTGGAGCACGCAGTTCCACTGTGCTGTGGAATCATGAATTAGCCTGCGCCAAATAAATAAATCAATAAAATATAAAGAACTAGATATCTCATTATTTGTATAAAAGATGATCATGAACTGAGATATATATATATATATAAATAAATATTTATATATATGACTTTCTGGGCTTTAAAAGAAAGGTTAATAAGGAAGAGAGATGGTTTGTGTGTGTGGAAATAACACAAACAGACACAGAGACACACACACACACACACACACACTGAGCTAGAAGGGACACGGGGTGAATGGGGGGGGTCTCTGTTCATCGGTTGGATCAGGGGTGACTGTGTGTTGGCTGTGCTGTTGGAAGAGATGGTCAGAGCCTGAAAGTTTTATACTCCACAACTAGGTTGAATGTTCCCTCCACCACCGCCACCAAAACCAACCCTGGATGAGATCCAAGGCTGCCGGGGATGGGGGCTCAGCACCCCCAAACGCATCTCCTAGCAGTGATGTTTAACGTGAGAATTTAACTCTCCGCCCACCAACTTAGTCCTCCACCTCTTCCTGCCCCCCCACCCTTCTCTCAGTTTTCTCCTGTTTATGTCCGTCTCTGGGCACCAGAGTCATTTCCTTGTCTTTTGCTCTTGGACGTCAACAAATGGCGTAATTTTTTTCAACTGTCTGTCTGTTTTGTTGAAGAAGCCTCTGGGTTTCATCACACCGTGTGATGAGTGGTTTGATTGTCCTTGCCCTTTTCCACTGACTTCCATGGTTTAGCAATAATGGAGGGACGTAGTTTGTGTGTGGACCCAAACATTTGCAGCTTTAAGCGGCTTGACACGAGACCTACTGTCCAAAAACACAATGTTTCTTCCTACCTGTACAAAGTAAGATGAAGCAACAAAACAGCAATGATATTTATATATATGTATACTTGGTCATATTATAGCGAGTTATTGGTTGTTTGTTTCTGCGGATCAGATGCCAATCCTTGTAATTTGGTAACAAGCATTGCAATACATTTTTTTTGATTATGGGTGACCTGTTGGGCTTCGAGATGTGATTTTAGTCTGCTTTATTTATACATATTATGTTCCCCCTCAGATTCCTATTCTTAGCTTAGGAGTCACTTGCACTGTTAGCCTAGCCTAAGCAGCGATGCCAGAGTAATGGAGGTCAGAAAACGTAGGGTAATTATGTGCAAAGATATGTCTGATCCTCCCCTGGTCCTGATTGGTTTGTTGCTTGTAAAGGTCAAGGCTGCTGATGTGGGTTCAGTAAAAGGTGTTTCACACAGTAATGAAACCAGTTTGTTATTCAGACTTTGATTTCACATTGAAAAAAGGGAATTATTTGAAAAAAAACATTGAAAGTATTGCTAAGGAAAGTTGGTGTTAAGGACAGGGTTTGACGTCCTGCCTCACCTGTAGTCATCCTTGAGCAAGATGCCTCACCCCTACCTGCTCCATATTTAACACTAATCTGAATTCACTGTGGCTTTGGGTGAAAGTGTGTTTGGTTTATTTGCACAGTAACTGCAGAGTCTAGGTAATCAAGGCAACAAACTCATCTTTGAAGCCCCCCACTCCCAGTTTGCAATGAATGCAAGGTTTATCCAGCTTGTTTACAACTCAACGCGCGTTCAACATTGCCAAGAGTTAAGAAGAGTGGGGTCACCATGTAGACGGGGAAAAATCCATGGAAAATAACCTTGCAGAAAAAATACGTTTGCTGACCTCTTCAGCCCATCCAACGAAAATATGCAGCTGTAGAATCAGGATCTGGCAACTGAGAGATCGGAAAAAACTAAGTAGTTGGGGGGGGGGGGGGGGGGGGGGGTCATTATCGGCAGTCTGTCTCTGTT
>NC_140291.1:13505214-13579059 GCF_964030765.1 Micromesistius poutassou
CCCCCCCCCCCCCCCATCCCATCCCATCCCTGCCTTCTGGTGCCATTGTGTGCAGATTTGCACGTTCACGTGGTCTGGGGTTTGACTGATCAGGACGTAGTTGGCTCTGGTTATCCGACACCGCTAACAGCACAGTCCTTTCTATTAATTAAAATAAATGAGATAATCAGAAATATTATATCGGATTGACAATGGATTAATTAGGTCGGCGTCAGTTCGCCCTTGCGGTTTCTCTTGAGTGACGTGCCCGCTAACTGGCCAGTGATATCCCATAATCAGTGGATTTGAGCTCATTTGGGGATCCGCAGAATGAGCCTTGCTGAGATTTCTTCAAGAGAGGGTTTGGAGTGACAGCTTTAAATAGGATTTGCATCTTAATGCCGGCAGCATGATTGTTGAAAGTGGGTAAATGCTTTTGTGTGTGTGTGTGTGTGTGTGTGTGTGTGTGTGTGTGTGTGTGTGTGTGTGACCTTGAAACACAGAAGGACAGAGAGAAAAGATGGGAGGAAGGGGTGAAGAGAGATACATGTGAGGATGATAGAGGGTATAGGACAGGCCTAACATAGGCTGACCCTACCGGGTTACGTCTACAAACACCCCCACGCATGGCCTCAAGCCCTTTAAGTACATCCATTTATTGTAGTCATTTTGTGCTTCAGTTAGTCACAGTTAACACAGCAAAGTTACAGTTAATGCCATTAATGAGCAGTAGGGGCTCTTCATGGTTTCCTTCAATACCAAAGGCTAAAAGGAAATCAGCAGGAAACAAAGTGTTCCCCATCGAGCGTTCTAACTATGGAACAGTCCGCCACCTGTAATCAGGGAAGCTGACTCTGCCGAGATAGTCCGAGCAATGCTGAAAACCCACCTCTTTAGTCTTTCGTTTAGCACTTAGTGCCAAGTGGCCCTTGCTGTTGCAGAGATTGCCGGATGAGTGTCTCTGTGTGTGTCAGAATAGGTCACCGTTTCTGATTGTGAGTGTTTGCCTGTGCACTATATACGTAAGTTGTTGCCGACTATGTTTTGTGTGCAACTTGCCCAGTTTAATTCATCACACCGTCTGTTTCAGAGCGGTGAGTGTGACCTGGAGACCGGACGCCTGGTCTGTTGTGGTGACTGTGACTGGACGGCTGGACTCCCCTGATGCCTGACTGGCCAGCGCCCCATCACCATAGTACACACTATTTATTTATTTTTATTAGCTAAATGATTCAAAATGTTTGCTTGTACGTACAGTATGTCAATTATGGTCCCCGTTGCACTCCTAACCATCCCTGGAAGGAGGGATCCCCTCCCCTGCTTCTCAAGATTTCTTCCTTGCTTATGAAGGGAATTATATCTTAGCTCTCAATCAATGGCATAAATATATGACCTGTTAAGCCCTTTGAGGCTGTGGCTGGCATTGAGGGCTATACAAATACACGTGAGATGAATTGAATAGCGGCTAGGCAAGGATGCCTACAGGTAGAGCACCGACTTCAGGGTAACCAACCCTGAAAACTTTTGGAGTATTTGAATCCGTCTTCAAATCGCAAAAATGAAAAGGGTTGTGATGCCTGAGCGATGTTTTCTCCGTCTAATCAGGAGGGAACGTTGTACGAGACGTAGACAACCGTTGTCCAAACCCCCTCCGGAGCGGGCGTACGCACGTTGAACCTAGGCCGACGAGCGACGCTTTCGTATAAAAGGTGTTGTTATTCTGCTTTCCTGAACACTGTGTCCTTCCTCCTTTGCAAATGGTACAAATGAAGACCCGATCTGTATTACCATTATTTCACCACACGCCTCCACTTCTGTGTGCTCCCGCCTCGCTCCCTCTGAGAGGCCAGCACTCAGCTGAGAGGAGGGCAGAGGTCAGGCTGGAACTCAGTGGACTGGGAGCCGGCAAACCGGGGGGGGGGGGGGGGGGGGTCATGCCTCTTCGGAACCCCGTCTAGACCGCGGCGTCACCGGGCCTGAGTGGACCTGACCTGACCCCATCATGGACGTTGGGGAGGAGATAAAATCAAATAGCGTATTTTCTGTGTCGGTGTTCTAGGCGGTGGTTGTTGTTGGTGCTGATGATATCTATCTCTACAACAAATGTAATCTATGGAGGTGGATTTGTATCTTTGTGTCGAGAGCCAAACTTTCTGCACTGCAAACAAAAGTAATGATACTGAAAGCAAAGATTAGCACATTTTTTGATACTATAATTGCAACGCATGGCTCACTGAATAGCTTATGTCCCTGGGTAAATAATCTATGACTTCACTATCCTGGGAGCGTTTGGGCCGGGCTGGTTGAGGACAAGCGGTTGCCTTTTTGCATTTCAAAACCTCAAGTATTCCCATAACTTCATATGTGATTCAATGCAGAAACTCAATCGACCAATGGAGAAGCATCATCTGCCATTCTCTCTAAAGCCCACTGGTATCAAAAGTGAAAACGAATGACCAGAATTTGCAACCAAAGTGTTCTACTTTTTCAAAAACAGTTGAAAAACACTTTTTCAAAAACACTGTGCAAACGCAGAGAAAATGTCATCGGGATCAAACCATTAGACAACAAAACCAAATAAACAAAATTGATCATCATCCAAAAGTGTCCTTTTCTTCTCAAAAACGTTGTTCCTTTGTTTGAAGTATAATTATTTGGATTGTCATTTTGATCTTGATTATGTAATATTTGATTGCAAAACAATTTTTTGCCTCAAGACTTTTCAGCCTGTTGTTGGTCACAGAATCCTTAATTTTGTTTGTAATGTAAAACGTTTGCTCTAATCAAAACTAAATGTTACTCTTATAAGATGGCCCAAATGCAGAACAAATGCATTTTGTGGTCAAACACATTTATTTTGCTCTCAAATCTTTTAAAGCCATTATTATAGTTTGAAACATAATTTGTTATGATTGGAATGCATAAGGTTTTGATCTTGATTATATACCAACTGATTGCAATAAAACGATCTGTTAAAACTTTAAAAGCTAAGCCAAAGTACATTCACCGTTGAATTCTCAATAGAGGCGTTTTGACTTTCTGACTCTTACATTCGCACCATCTGTGAAGCAGAATCAAACAGCTTGATGTGTGTATGTAACTAATACTCATTTGAGCACAAAAAGTGTTTTGTCTGCCCTAACATACACGGGTGGTGGTGATTTTTCCTCGAAGATCGTATGATGGGGGTCTTGTTGATTTTTCTGTGTGTGTGTGTGTGTGTGTGTATTTTCTTTGAGTACAGTACATGATGCGCGTGTGGGTCATCCGTTCATGTGTGTGTGTGTGTGTGTGTGTGTGTGTGTGTGTGTGTGTGTGTGTGTGTGTGTGTGTGTGTGTGTGTGTGTGTGTGTGTGTGTGTGTACCCATCGGTCGGTGGGATGATTGATCAAAGCCCCCTTTTCCAAGGTCTGGCTCAGATCCCTCCAGCTAAATACTGTATCAAGTTGGTAGCCAAAGCTGGCCAGCAGCCTGGCGAGTGAATCACTATATCTCCCAGTGACTGGTCGTGACACGTTCATCACTAAAACCCTCCTCTGTCCTTGAACATTGATTGCGCTGCAGGCTTAATCCAAACACCATATAACTCTCTCTCTCTCTCTCTCTCTCTCTCTCTCTCTCTCTCTCTCTCTCTCTCTCTCTCTCTCTCTCTCTCTCTCTCTCTCTCTCTCTCTCTCTCTCTCTCTCTCTCTCTCTCTATTTCTATTTCTCTATCTATCTATTAGATATTTCTCTCTGTCTCTTTCCTAATTTTTTTCATTACCGACAATCCAATACATAAGTTGTTGGTTTTTATATCTTTTTTCCTTTCTTGGTGTATTTGTTTTTTTTTGTCTTTGCAGTTCTTTATGGTGTATTAAACACACCTAATGGAACTCTAGGACATCCTTTTTAAGGAGGAGATTCATGGTCCGTCGTGGTGGGGTAACACTGTGCCAGGCTGTGGGTATCTCCCAGGAAATCTGCTCAGTTTGGAGGGCGGGATCAGAATGGATTTACACACCATGAATGAATGAATGAATCATGTATGTACTATGTCTTATGTCTATGTCTATGTCTTTGGCTTCCTATTTTTGTGTGGTGTTTGTCTTGTCTGTTGTATTGTAGAGCACACTGCAGCAAATTCCCAACAACTTCTGTTGTATGGCAATTAAAGTATTGAATCTTGAATCTTGAATCTTGAATCTAAAGATCAGGGCCAGATCCGGCCCTTTCAACCTGTTTCTATGAGCATCACTGCCACTGCCATTTAATGAAACACACACTACAACTATGCACATGGAGCAGGGGTGAAGGTAAACACGCTCCATACATCCTCATGTGCCGCTTTTCCACCGACAGTATCAGCTCGACTCGACTCAACTCGCCTCGACTCGACTCGGTTCCAGGCGCGTTTCCATCCAAAAAAGTACCTCTTCAATGTGGGCGGGTCGTAGAAAAGAACCTCTCCACCATGGGCGGGTCGTCATTAGGTTTTAATCACGGGAGAAGCGATTCCCGGGAAATCTGAATCTGATCAAGACTATTTCCTGATTCCCGGGAAAGGTTATGATGGGAAATAAAATAAAATAAAAAGTGCAATGACTGTGCGTCTATTGTTGTCATACGGTAACGTTGATGGAGGCAAAACTCGAGCCCTAGGAAAGGAACGACACTGAAACCACGGACCGATCCTCCGGAGCCGGTCCGTGGACTCCAGCCACGCCGGACACACACAACCACGCGCAGCCTAACTCTAGCCCCGGGAAAGGAGCGACACACACGGCGAAACGCTGATCAGTGTCCCCCTCGGGAGCGGGTCCGTGGACTCCAACCACGCCGGACACAACTTAACTTTGAGTGATTATTCCCCATTTACAGCCGCTGGCCAATCAGTTACCAGCAGCCTGTTTACGTCACACAAAAGTACCTACTCCTCTCGCTTGGAACCTCGACGGAGGTAGTACTAAAAAAAAATACCCGGTACTAGGTACCGGGTACTTTTTTTGCCAATGGAAACGCAAAAAAGGCGTGGCGAGTCGAGTCGAGCTGGTACTGGCGGTGGAAAAGCGGCAATAGTGGCGCGGTGGCTGGTAGCTGAGTGCTGCCTTGGAGCAGGGGTGAAGGTAAACAAGCTACACAAGTTCTCCTAGCGGTGCTGTGTGGTGGCTGCTAGCTGCTAGCGTCTAGCTGCTACCTGAGTGCTGCCTTGGAGCAGCGCTGGAGGAAAACATGCTACACACATTCTCATAGCGCCGTGGTGCGTTGGCTGCTAACTGCTAGCGGCTGGCTAGCAGTGCTGCGCTGGAGCAGGGGTAAAGGCAACTGGGGTTTCTCCTGAGGGAAGTAAATCACTTAAAAATACAAATACAGTTGAACCGATGCCGACACCCACGTCAGCAAGGGATGTCACCATAAAGAGGATTTTCTTTCACACTTCCCCCTCCCCCCTCCCCAATCCCATATAGCTTTTCATGTGTCAATAAATAAAAGATTCAGCAGCGGCGTTACATGGGTAGGCCGTAATAAAAACAGCCGCGCTCTGAACGGAACTGCATAGTTTACACCCTGCAACGCTGCAGCTGCAGCCGCCTCAGAGAGAGGGATGAGTCGGCCAGGGGCCCGGGCACATTGGAAATTCACTGTCATCGGGTGCTGACAAAGTGTGGGGTTATACCCTACACACACACACACACACACACACACACACACACACACACACACACACAAATACATACTCGCACAGACAGACAGACCGTTACACACAGATGCACACAGACAGACAGACAGACTCAAACTCATAGACTGTCTAGACAGACAGACCTAATAAACTAAACTAAACAGACAGACAAACACACACACGCATACTCACACACACACACACACACACACACGTACACACACATACTTACACACACAGACAGACCGACTGACACACGCTCACACACATATACTCACACAGATAGACAGACACACACACACACCATAGCCCCCGGTCTTCCTCCACGGCCCACCCAGATCACAAGCTTAATTCATCGGGGGGGGGCCATTGTTTCGTGGTGGTGGTGGAGGTGGTGGTGTCATTTTAATAACATTTTTTATTCACCTTTATTAGTTCCTGCTCAACAAAGCAGTGCCACCCCTCCAACACACACACACACACACACACACACACACACGTCCAAATGCTATTTTACAATTGTACAAATGGTGCTGAGGCAAGCTGGAATGAGGAATGGAAGTCATGGAGAACGGGAGAGCCAATGAGGATCTGAGGGAACAGAATAGCCCCTATGTGAACAGGAGTACATGGAGGGAAGAGGAGACTGATAAGGAAGCTAGTGAGATATGAGGAGGGGGGGGGGGATAAGGGAGAAGGGAAGAAAGTAGGAAGAGAATTGTATTTTTTTTTCATCACGTCCAGTACTTCTTAAATCAATCTCTCATGACACGCAGGCACGCATACACACACATACACCCCTTTTTTTTCCTCAACTGAGGATGGTTTCATTACACGAAAGCCCAAGTAACACCACCTAATCCGTCAAATCCCAGACTTGTGTACCATGCGGTAGATTTTCACGGGCTGCCCATTTTTTCTACAAATCTGTTAAAACCTGCGGATCATTTTCTTTCCGTCCTCTTGCTCTGGTTTCCTTTTGTTTTTGTTGCTAACATCACAGTGTCTTCCCCCCCCCCTTCGCTTGCACTGGTTAATTCTCTCATCCGCCCAACCTGCCTGGACTTAAATCCTGTCACGCAGCGGAAACAAATTGAGCTACAGGTTTAAGTGAACTTCAACCTGGGAGAACGTAAACAATGTCCCCCCCCCCCCAGCCCCGCCCCCCCCCCCCCCGGGACGATGTACTCGCTAAGGGACAGAGGGATTATCACGTAGTCTGCAAAGGGTTGTTGTGTTTTTTTTCCCCCTTTTCTTCCCAAACACCTACACAGAGTCGGGGCGGGGGGGGGCTAATCCTGGCTTCATGTTGCGCTGCTCTCGGAGCTGCCAAGACGTGCACAGGGCTCAGGGCTGTGGGCAGTGCGCTGAGACGCAGTCAAAACCACAACCACTGGTGCTCACCTACCAACTATTAGGGCTGAAGCATCCTCTCCCCTGCCCACAGGTAACCACGTTCTGTGTTCCATTAATCAGCCTTGGTGGGGGGGGGGGTTGTGTTAAACTGAAGCATCGTGAGTGTAAGAACACTGCTCCCGTACGTACGCGGGGTTAACATGATGTGAGCGTGTTTCGTGTCTAACTACGTGTGCTGCCTCCACCAAACACCTATTTATCGTAGTACGCATGTGTGTAGGTGTGTGGTTGTGTGTTTTTTTTTGCCGAACATGTCTGTCAGCTTACCGTACATGTTTGTTTTATGCAACTGTAGGTGTGTGCGTGTCCTTTTGCGTGTGTGCGTGCATGGATGAATCTGTGTGTGTGTGTGTGTGTGTGTGTGTGTGTGTGTGTGTGTGTGTGTGTGTGTGTGTGTGTGTGTGTGTGTGTGTGTGTGTGTGTGTGTGTGTGTGTGTGTGTACCTGTAGGGAGGTGGGGTGAGGTGTAAGATGGTTTTGAGCGAGTGGGAAGGAAGGAAGGAAGGAAGTGTTCTCTTCCTCCCACCCCCTCCCCCGAGAGAGGCTCTTATTCAGCATTTTCTCATTTCCTGATGTGAAACCAGAAGGCAATCGGCTGCTAAATTCATCCTCTCCACAGAGACTCTGAACGGACCAATGAGCTTATCATCAGAGGGTATATTTACCTCTGCACTTACATTTACGTACACACCGCCACACCCCTCATCAGGCCTGTCATGTGATTCATGACTGAAAAATACACTGTATACAAACACAGAAAGAGAGAGAGAGAGAAACAGAGAGAGAGACGTGGATTCAAAGAGAAAGAGAGAAACAGAGAGAGACACAGATTCAGAAAAAGAGAGAGAGAAACAGAGAGACACAGCTTCAGAAAAAGAGAGAGAGAGAGAGAAAGATTGGATTGGATTGTACCTGCTATTAGAGAGAGAGATTTGAAATAACAGTATTTCAGTACACAATTTTGTACTGTATCTTTCTGCTGCGGTCTACAAAGATTGAAGAGAATTGGGGGTACTCTGGGGGCTAGCATGTAGTGCACAGCCACATAAGCAATTACAACCAAACATCGACCTATCCACCCAAGACATGCACGCACACACACACACACACACACGCACACACACACACACACACACACACGCTCTTTATCATACACACCAACACACATATACATTATCGTACACACACACATGCTCTGTATCGGACACGCACACACGCACACCAAACCCAATTGGATACAACCTCGCACACACACACACACACACACACACACAAACACACATGCTCTTTATTAAACACAAGCACACCAACACACATACATACTCGCTCACACACCCACACCCACACACACACACACACACTGTATCACACGCACACACACAAACACACAAACAATCAGCAATCAGAAGGTAACAATTGCAGGAGGCAGGCAGAGCCGTGGTCTGATGAGCTGGTCATAACTCACTGCAGTGGAGAGGCAGGGACCTTGTTTAATAGGGGGGACACTTGGCAATTTCCCACTGCCTGTTTCTGCTACCTTTCTATTCTTTTCTTGTTTGTGTTCGGTAAGTCAGTAAAAAAAAATCCCACTTAATTGAATCGGGGTGCAGGATCTATTTTTTTTTTTTTTTTTTACGTGAATGAGTTTTTCTTTTATTGAGCTACAGCTTAACAGGAATGTCAAATGACACTTCCAACAGAATGGTTTGGTCCACAGATGGTAGGAAAGGAAGGGGGGGGGAAGTTCAAAAATAGGATAAAGTGTGATAAAATCTCCAGTGCTGTTTATTCTCTTGCTCGGTTCCCACTCGCCAGAAGCATGGCTTTATGGGCCGTGGTAATCAGTTAACGGGCTTATTAGATAATTGAAGTGATAACCTTGATCTAGAAATATGATGCAAATGAGATTAGCAACGAGATTATATATTTTTTCCCGTGATTATTATCTTGGTATTTCTTTAGGATTTTATTAGCGTGATGTTTCCGTGCGCCTCAGCAGCCAAACCAGTATCCAAACCAACATGTGCCACTGTCCTTTTAACCCTGATCGTATAGTGCACCGTACGTTTCAATAACGAAGAGCAGGACTTCAGATTCACCGACCAGGGCCCCGTTTCCCGATAACGATGCATCCACGCTCGTACGATCATTCTCACAAAGGATCTTTCGGACCTTCGTAAAAAAATTCTGAGTGTTTCCCGAAACTCCTCTTAACATGAACGTGTGTGCACCGCTCTAACGACGTTCGTAGGCTTGTAACTGTTGTTACGGCCACAGGGCTGCCTTTGTGTTTGCCGCTTGTGTAATCTGTGCAGGGAGCTGGTGGGCGGAGCCACACCAATTGGTGAGATGCGGCACACCTGAGCAGGCTTGGCTTGGGTGCCTATGAAGCAGTCCGGCCCCATTGGCTCACTCTCCCTGGCGGTCAGATGGACATTTTGTATTTGCTGTGGTACATTTCATGATTCCTTGATTAAAGATCATGCAGTTACTCATAGTCTTTCGCGGCCTCCCTCAGTTGTTGCACACCCTTGAGCCAGGTTGTAACACTGTCCACTGACAAGGTGCTGAAATGGGCTCTGTAGGAGGGGGAGATGCAGGAATGTTGTTGAAACTGTATATTTTATGGCAGCAAAAAAAATATTTCCCCATTAAGGCCAACAGCAGAGTAGCCTGCGAAAAGAATAGACTATAATAATATGAATGCTAAAAATACACAATTGTTTAGGCCTAGGCCGACATATGCTATTTCAGTCCTAATCCTGAACGCACTGTGCATTCAAAAATAAAAAAAGTAGCTTGTGTCTGTGGGACAACTGCATTTATCTTAATGTGCTGATTTCTGAAACAGGCTTTGCGCAGCGAAGAGCAGCCTTTCTCTGATTCTGCAAAAGGTTTCATTGATTGGCGCCCACTCTCTAGTCTAGAATCTTAAAAATGCAACGTTTGATTCATTCATTATCATTCAAACGCAGAAGCTAGGCATTGACATGGCTATTGCTGACCCGATTAGGAGAGCTTTAGATCCTGCCCATATTGTTGGGCAGGGGTATGATGGTGGAATTTGCACCTTATTTACTTTGTACATTGTTTACTTTGCACATTAAGGACTAATAAAACACCAAATAAGATTTGAAAAGCTTTAAGTTTATTTTCAACACTATTTACATGGTTAGTAGTCAGCATATAAGATCAATAGGGAGAACTGCCAATGCTCGAGGTCTCCGTAGTTACGGAGTCGGATTACGGATACGGAGTAGTATACGTTCACCTTTACGCAACAATGCTTTCGGGAAACGGTGTGAAAACTGCTTGAACCAGCCATCCTTAACACACACTCACACAACATCACCGTCTCCTTAAATCGACAGGAAGTTATTTTGAAAAAGCAGTCTGTGTGATTATTTGAAGAATAGTTTTCTACGACTCCACTGATGCAGTCAGCAGCGGCCATATTCTTTTTAAATCATTTTTTTTAATCTTTTAAATCTGAAATGTTAAGTCCATCATAAGACTAACACAAACAGAATATTATCTGTCTTATGCTAAGATGCTTAATGCTGCCTTTATTAGATAAAAAGAAAGACAGACAAATTGGATCCTCAAATGGTATTAGCGAAATGACACAGACAAAAGTCTTTGCTCAAAATCATCCAAAAAAAGTATTTCACGAAAAGCTAAAATATTATGTATTGTGTATTCATTTTAAAATCGAGTCACGTAATTTTCCCTTTTCCCCAACAATTAAGTTAGGCTTTCCTTTAATTCTTCAGTGTGCAGGTGTGTATGTGGCTTAGACTGGGTAGCCCCACCCCCATCTGCCGGTGATTGGAATTCGCCCTGCCCATGGGGATGGAAAGGAACTTTTTTTTTTTTTTTTATTGAAGGCTGATTCATTTACGTAAATCAAGGCAATAGACAACAATAAATACCTCTTAACATACAAGGCACATTAGGTAAGAGAAATAACTTTTAAATAAATTATATAAGGTGATAATAACTAACATAAATAATAGAGAATAGAAAATAAATAATAGTAACATAAACATAACATAAGAGAAATAAATAAAAAATAAATAAAAGTAAATAAGTCCAGTAATAATGAGTCCACAATCTTCCATAGTTATTCTAGAGGTCATCAAATATTTTCAGATCTTCATAAGCTCTAAAAAGAGACTTTGCATGTTTTCTTTTCATTAGTTTTAAGGCACTGAGATGATTGTCCACAAGGTCCCTTTTAAAGACGGAGAAAATGGGTTTTGTTTTCCTCCATTTGGATGTGTGGATAAAAAATTTCGCCAGAAGTATGAGGTTGTTCAATATCAAGTCACTCTTAATGTCTTTCATGTTAATACCAAACACAATATTTTCTCTTGTGAGAGGAGTAAGTAGTTGGATTTTGGTTGATAGCCAGTCCTGTAGATGTTGATGTATATAAGTGCGTTAACTGTTTGGGGCACGAAGCTGCACATGGGTGCAGTCTACGGCACCAAGGACGCCAGGGAACCCATATTTAGCCCAAAACGCCTGCTATGTTCTCTCCTGGCTGTCAGGTGTGACGGGGAATTTGATGTATTCCCCAGCATGTCGGACTAGACATGACGTAACTGCACGCATAGCCGAACTTATTGCAGATTGCGAAATGCCTCCAATAGAGCTAAGGGGGTGCTGGAACGACCCAGACGCATAGAGTTGCAGTGCCGCTGTAACTTTCACTGCGACGGGGAGGGCATCGAGACAGGATGCATCAGTCCCCAGCTCATCTGCCAGGAGGACGGCAGACATCTGTCACAGCCTGACGGGTCAGGCGTAGCTTACGCCTACACCCCTCCTCACCGAGGGAGAGGTAGGTATGTCTGGGCCGGTATGTCTGGGCCCCCCCCCGGCGTCCGATCCTCTGTCCCAAGACGTATTCCATATCACTGTGCGATAGAAAAAATATGAGCAACCGCAACTTAACTGGTAAGTTGGAGAGTAAGGTTTTGGACTTATGGACTTACATGTCAAGGTGATTTCGCAGTCTTCAGAATGTGTGTTTCCTCATTCTTAACGGACAACCCACTTTGACAAGTGTCCTTATATACCTACGAGTCTTGCCGCTATTGGTCAACAAGCCCGGTTAATTTGATCTGTCATTATGCCTACTACAATTAGCCTGAATAATTTGGGTAAATGTGTAGGCCTACGCTAGATTTATGCCTATTTTTTCAAATCGTCATGGACACCACAATGATTTCCCTCGTGTGGTGATATTTAATTTTCCTGCTGCGTCTGTGTAGATGAGAGAAGCAAAGTGTATGCGCGTTGTGCAAACGCGACATTAGGCTTTGCGCCCTTAAAATAGCATCTGAACAACGTGCCACACGCCTCAGACTAGGTATTTCCCGGTCAGTTGCGCAATTGTACTGGCGCAATGCTTGGATCCGGAAAATAGCACCAAGTATCATTTGCGCCGGAACACGCCCCTGCTTTTCGCCGACACGCCTCTCCAGGCGCAAGTGTAGTGGCGCCTGGTTGCTGCGGGGGAAAATCAGCTTTGCGCCGGGTGCAAACTAGCAACGACACATGCGTCGGGGTAGAAAGTCAATTGCGCCGGGCGCAAGATAGGGCCCTATGTGTGTGTGTGTGAAAGCAGAAAGCTAAGATTTCTTGATTTTCCTCCCTTCACTTGTAATTCAACTTTCTGTAATTCCCATGATGATAGCTGCACAGGAATGGATTGTTTATTTGTGCTGAAAGGTCAAATCAAAGTTAATAATTATTACAGATCTGTGTTCTATATTATTCTTTATTCTTCATATTGGAGGAGACATGCAATTAACCTCAATGTTATTATTCAATATTATGATTATTAATATTCTAAAAATAATATATTATATATATTATCATCTTGGGCTAACTAATGAGTGTATGCAAAGTTTTGGCAGTAAAGTATAGGCAGATATATAATAATAACTTTGTTTAATAGGTCTGCTCAATAATGTTTCCATTAATTATGTATTAACATTATTTTTATTCTACTCGTGTGTATTATATATATATATGTATATATATATATTTGTAATTTAATTCAAACTCTTGCACACCAACTTGAAGCAGCAGGGGTTTCTCCTCTAAAAAGAGAAAGATCTAACTTTATTGAACATTTATAAGTGGTTGGCTGAAGATTTGGTAGTCAGTGTGTTGTGGTCATGCTTCATTCATCAATTTCAATGTTTTTGGGTCTGTTAAGTCTGCAATGTTTACCGTCTCCCGGGTTGCTATGGTGACCATGTGTGATGTGCAGAATGATGGCCACTTCCTGATAGCGTCCTCAGCCAGATTACCTGTCTATTGACAGGTCAAGGTTACTTGTTTTGGTGCTTTATTTCTGGGTTAAACCAGGTTTTGTGCTTGTCAGTAGTACTCAAGCAAGTTCCAACAACTTTATATGCTCTTTTGATTGAATACACTTGAATACACTTGAAAGCATAAATAGTGAATAGTTGTTGACTGTGGCACATAGCAGCCAAAGAACAACATTTGTGAAAGATTCAGATAAGGCTCTGAAAATTCATGAAAATATTAATCTGTCCATTTGGTGAAAGGTGAGAAAGTTATTCCAATAAAAATGGCCAAAATGCAAATTCTAGCCCCCGGCAATACCATCCTAATGCTTCTAAGTTCATGCGAAGGTCTCACCATATCACATTAAACATGTCAGTCACTTTCTGACTGAGATAAGTTAACTTATTTATAAAAAAATATTCTAAATTCTATGTTTTTGCTACCTGGTTAACTTCCCCAATTAATGTTGTCCTTATTTCCATACTGAAATTGTATACGCTGCACAACCATAAACACACTGACCACGCGGATGTTTAACAAATTCACACATGCGAGAGGGAGGGGGAGATATAGGGTGCCGAATGAAAGGGGACTAATTAACTCTGCGGCAAGGAGCATACAATCCTCTCAAGGGGTCACCTTAGCGGGAAAGGGTGAACCTTTTGTTGGCAAGTTTCTGCTGTCGACTGTTTGTCTATCTATCTATCCACTATCCATCTATAACACTGTGGATTCACGTGGCATCCAAAAAAAGAGAAAATGGACGCAAGCAGCCTGTAACTTTAGATTGAGACAAATACTTGAACAGTGGACAGAGTGCCACGATACACGCAACGACCCGGTACATTAAATAAGATGTCTGACTCCGCCGTGCGGTGCAGTGAAACGACACCAGGCACACACACACACACACACACACCCCGGCAGCAGCAGAGGACGAAGATGTTAAGACAGATGTTCGGAGCAGTGTGTGAACCACTCCGCACGTTTACCTCCATGAGAATCTGCTTCCTGCCTGTCGCCTGCTGCCGCCGCTGTGGAGAGAGTCTGCGGACGTACACGGAGCATAGGTGGGGGGGGGGGGGCTACACCTTCACAACATAACCGGCTCGGGCAGCCGTCTGGACCGCCGGCTCCGACGGTGTTCTGCTGTTCCTCTTTTAATTAACACCACGGAGAGAGGGTTTAAACCTCATTACGTTTCCGCCCATGCCTCAACAGCCCGGGCACCTCGCTCAGACGTCATCCGGGAAAAAAAACGTTCTCTGTCGCACTCAGGAAGCGGCGCCGCTTTAAACGGCAAGGTCACGGAGACGAGGGGGAAAAGGGAATCTGGGATTTGTCCTGTGTTATTTTCTTGTGATTAGAACAATGAAAATAGTCTAACCCAGTTTACAGGGTAAAGGTGCTTTCATTTGGCCTCGTCGCCAAACTGATGAGCCGGTCATGTGATTGTCGTTGTCCCCGGGGCCCGAATGATGAGTCCGATCGCCTCTTTCTGCTTGCAGCACGGTGTGTGTCCAGTGAGAGGCTTTCAGACCAGTTATTGTCTATTAGTTATGAATTCATCTAGGGCAGCACAGTAAACACACTATGACACACACACACACACACACACACACACACACATACAATTTACACACAAAGGCGCACGCATACACCCAGACACTCCATAGTCCATATCCGTGGAAAATGAAAAGGGTCATTTTGGAAATGTCTAGCCTGTCTGTACAAGTGCATCTCCCCTATCTGACTCTCTAACACAAAGAGGATAATTTCACTAATGTGTCGCAGAACTGGCGACGCAGAAACGCTGATGACTGAACGCGGCTCTATAATGGGCCTGTCCTCGGAGTCTGTGTGTCAGGGGTTGTCTCGCTCCCCCCCCCCCTCTCCCCACGCCGCCCTCCCTCCGGTCTCTCTCTCTGATCATGTCTAATTCCCCCCCCCCCCCACCTCTCCCCCACCACCCCCCTCACCTGCCCTCCCCACCCTCCCCCCCCTGTTATCCCCCTTTAAGGGTCTTCATTATTTCAGCTCTACCGGCTGCTGATTGTCTCCTGGCTCCTTGAACCCGTCCCCTCAGCCACCGACACGCACACTGCAGTCGTTCTCCGTGCCTGCTACTTGATTTAGCCTCCGTCTCCAACACTGTCACCACCATAACACCGTGGCCTACATAGCCCTTCTGTTCCACCTTGCTGCGGCTGCGGCGGCGGCGGCGGCTGTATTCCGCTCCCTGCTGAAGTGTCAGTGTTGTGTTCACCAGTCAGTGTAGAGTGGTTGAACCAGAGTGGAGCCCGAGATGAAAGGACAGAGTATCTGTTTTGTTTTAGGGAAGCTCTTTTCTGTGTCTCTGCCACTTCCCCACATTAACACACGCGAACAGACGCACACAAACGCACACTCAAATATACTCAAGGGCACACACACGCAGACACACACACACACACACGCACACACACTGAAAAGCACTGCAGGGGGGTAATAACCTATTTTCTCCCCGTTCTGATGTTGATGTTATTAGACGGCGCTGTCTCAAAGATGTGGCGTTTCCCATAATGCCAGACGGGTGATCTCACTTATCAGTTGAATCTTCCCCTGTTCCCTCTCTCTCTTTGATCTTAATCATTCTGACGCCTTCCAGTATTTCCTGGTAGAAGGGAAATCCACGCACACGCCTGAGATCTGAAGCTTGAGAAACACAATGAGCAGATACTATATTCAGTTTGAGAACTAGCTTCCGGGATGGATTAACAGAAGTCACGGATTACAGATGGCGGCTAGCCGACGGAAGGACGTGTGAAGGTAACTTCTGTTGCTGATTTGTGGGAACATTTCCTCCGCCGAGAAGGGGCCGGTCGCGGAGACAGCCTCGGTGGGCCCGCTGTGTTACCCCCCGCTGAGCGACACAATGATCAGTCAGCTCCCACTAAACCTCTCACGCGTCTGGCATCGCCGTCTCCACTCTCAAATGTACGAGCAGAATGATTAAATGGTTGAGACCAGGCCAGGTTTGGGAGAACGTTTCCGCTACACGTTTTTTTGATGTGGAACCACATGCCCTGAACATTTTGACGTGTAGTACTATAGGGCTTCTAGCTATTGGATAGATCTTGATCCTCTTGACATTTTCCAATGGTTTTTCGTTTTCATTATTGAGCAATGTGCTCAATAAAGAAAGTTACAACCATTCCTACTTTACAAGTTTAAAGTTTGGTGGCGTGTCGTAACTTCAGGGACTCTCAAACTCAACTACTAGCAGTAGCATAGTCAAATCAAACGATCACTCCGGAGTGACGCATGCTGGGACGATGAGTTATTTCTCTGTGATGTATAGGTAATGGGAGCTTGTTGAATACTCGTTTTCTTATGCAGAGTAACTTCCACCACCGGCCTTGCTTACTAGTTTCAGGCCCTTGAGGGTCATGACCAGTACTTGCTCTGGCTGTTAGGCCCCCAGGCAAGCGTCCTGAATCTCTCCTAATGGGGAGGGAGTGTGTGTGTGGAAACAAACAGGGAGTGACACCTGCTGTTTTTAGAGTGGAGGACAGCATGGTCTCTCTCTCTCTCTCCCCCCAGCATCATTAATCTTACTTTCCTGCTCCTCCTCTTACCCCCTCCCTCTCTTCCACCCCCCCCCCCCTCCACCCTGGCCCTCGTTTACCTCGTCTCCTCGTTCTGCTTCTTTGTCACACACCGGCAGACACGCACAGACAATCATGCACACCCACACACCGACACATACAGACATGCACGGAAACCCATGCACACACAATCTCTCTCTCTCTCTCTCTCTCTCTCTCTCTCTCTCGTTCCTTCATTTCCTTTGACAGTGCACGTATACTGATCAGACTGCTGCTCGGAGAGCAACTCTTTGGACACAGTTTGTGATTGGATGAAAGCAAGCAGGAAGTTTTCATGACTCAGCACCCGTGCTTCCAAAGACTTACTTTTCCACAGACACACTCACACACACTGTAGCAGACACTGACGTGCACAGGCCATTATTATTACTGCTACGTGTTGCCATTGTGTCCTTCGCACCCTGACTCTCACAGCAGATGCTGCGAAGTGGAACCAGTATCTATGGTCTGGCCATACTGGCAACCATTATTACACACACACACACAACTATTACACACACACACACACACACACACATTCATTGACATGTGCAAGCAAACACACATAGAACACATTTAACACACACACACAAGCATATGCTCAAACTTGTTTGTTCGCTCGGGCTGAGAGATGCCAATTCACACACACACACACCGCAGCCATGCCCGTTTTTGATTAGAACACACATGCACACCACGCACACACACACATGCGCACGTCTGTGGTGAGAACACGCATGCAAGCCACACACACACACACACACACACACCGCAACCATGCTAATGACATGCCTAGGCAAATATGTATTTACCCAAACCACACAAATTCATGCACACACACAAACACTCACAGATAAATGATTAGAGGTAATTGTGATAACAGCAGGCCCTGCCTCAAGTTGCGTGTGCACCTGCTCAACAACGTGGCATTATGTCGAAAACTAAGTTATGAACAAATAAATACAGACCATCTGCAAACCCACTTGCTGTACCCCCGTCAGGTCCTGATCCTGTCTCTCTCTCTCTCTTTTTGTTAAAACCAACCAGGTTCTTAACAGACAACAACCAAGTACTTAACAGATTATGTCACACTGCAAGTGAATACATAGACAATACATTAAAGGTCCCATGGCATGCTATTTTATGGATGCTTTAATATAGGTATTAGTGGGCCCCTAATACAGTACTTGAAGACGTTCAAGAAATTCAGCCTTGGTGCAGAGTTACAGCCACTACCAGTCAGTCCCACAATGAGCGCTCCACAAACGTGCCGTTTTTAGAGGCGGGTCAAGGTGGAGGGTGACATGGAGCAGAGCGGGGAAGCTAGCGCCGTGGAAATGGCGTGAGTGTGAAGATGCTAGCTGCAGCAGCACTGACAGATATTTTCCAAGCAACGGATAAACTATCTGAAAACATCACCAAAGTCATCGACGCTAAAATAAACACGGTGCTTGCAGCTATAAGAGACCAAACAACCCAAATTCAGGTGCTGGGAACTCGAGTCGGTGAGGCGAAAGGCAGAATTGCTGGCATAGAGACCACAACAGAGTCGTTGCAGGCCAAAGTCACAAGTCTGGAAAAACAAGTGAGCGGCATGTTGGAGCACATTGATGACTTGGATAATCGTGGGCGCAAATGTAATATTCGGGTAGTGGGACTGGCTGAAGGTACTGAGGGAGCTGATCTTGTGCGTTACATGGAAAAGTGGATACCGGATTATCTTTAACTGACAACCAAAACAGGATGGTGGAGCTGTCGGCTTTTGGCCGAGAGCAAAAGAAAGATTGTTATTCCCTGCATGTTTAGTAGGGATTTCCCCCTTTCTTTATGTGGTTTGTTCTGTGTGTGTGTTGTGTTTTTGTACTTGTTTTAACGTTTCTATACAGCTCAGTCTTTTGTGCCAAGGTATTGGCAATGGCAAATAAGCTACGGGTTTGCACCTGGAATATACGAGGGATTCATAACCCCATAAAACGTAGAAAAGTACTTACCTTCTTAAAAAAGGAAAATATAGATATTGCACTGGTGCAAGAAACCCACCTTGATGACACAGAGCATTTAAAATTACAACAGGGTATGTTCGGACAAGTATATTTTTCGTCTTTTACAACCAGAAGTAGGGGTGTTGCTATACTTATTAGATGTACTTTGCCCTTTACAATGGTGAAATGCCTTAAAGATAATTATTATTATTTATTATTATAGTTAAAGGTAGTTTACAAGGACAAGAGATTTTAATAATGAATGTTTATTATCCACCTGCTCACCCATTAGACTTTATCACTAAGGTGTTTTTGGACCTTGCAGAAATGAGAGCTGATACAGTAATTGTGGGTGGTGATTTTAAATTTTTGTATGTTAAATCCACTCATATATAGGTTTCCTCATAGTGCTAAGGCTCCTTCTCCCCAAGCAAAAGCTGTCATTGCAATTTGTAACAATCTTGGATTTGATGATGTTTGGAGAAGTCTCCACCCTGCTAACAAAGAATATACCTTCTTTTCTGCACCTCATGGTTGTCAGACCAGAATTGACTATTTCTTTCTGCCAAGAGCTCAATTGCAGTTAGTTTTTAACTTGTTACATAGGTAGTATTGTTATATCTGATCATGCAAGTGTGGTTATGGATATAAAGCTTCCAGTTTCATCATATCAGTCTCGACAATGGCGACTTAACACTGTTATTCTTAAAGATAATACTTTTACATCCTACCTTTCCACTGAATTTAAAGCTTTTCTTTCTATTAATTCACAATCAATGGATAATCCCTCACTTTTATGAGTGAGGGACCTGCAAAGCATATGCAAGAGGTTTGATCATATCATTTTCTGCCACTAAGAGGCGCCAAAACTTAGAGAAGCAAAGGTCTCTAGAGGCTAAATTGTCAGTTAAGGAAAAAACTTATATTAGTTTACCAACTCCTATTTTGTGGAAAGAAATATCTGCTCTCAGATCAGCTATAAATTGTCACCTTACTAAAGAGGCAGCGAAAAACATTAGATATACCAAACAGAGATTTTATGAGCACAGTGACGAACCAGGGAAGTGTCTTGCATACCTAGCTAAAAAAAGAGTAGAATCCCAGTCTATAGCAGCAATTATTAAGGACGATGGCATTAGAGTGTATGAAAATAAGTTGATAAACAACTGCTTTAAGGAATACTATACAAATTTATACGCCTCAGAACAGACAAATGATGTACCTCAACTAATGGAAGGCTTTTTTACACAGATCGATCTCCCAACAATATCAGTAGAACAAAAATGTTTTCTAGATGGTCCAATCACTAGAGATGAAGTATTGAATGCTATTAAAAACCTCCAGAGTGGGAAATCACCAGGGCCCGACGGGTTCTGTTCCGAATATTATAAGGAGTTTAAAGACCTGCTTATAGGACCACTACTTCAAATGTTTAATTATTCGTTTTCCACTACAGCAAACTCTTCAGGAGGCTAACATATCGCTTTTATTGAAAAAGAGGAAGTGTCCTGAGTCCTGTTCCTCCTATAGACCCATAGCTCTCTTGAATGTAGATCGGAAGTTGCTTTCTAAAATACTAGCCACTCGTTTAGAGGACATTTTGCCCACCCTAATTAAAGAGGACCGAACTGGTTTTATAAAAGGCAGGAATTCAACTGATAATATTAGACGTCTTTTCAATGTTATCCAGGCCTTTGAACAAAAATACATGGGCGGTCTTGTGCTTTCTCTGGATGCGGAGAAAGCGTTTGACCGAGTTGAATGGTCATTCTTATTTTACACATTAGAAAAAATTGGACTTGGTAATAATTTTATAAAATGGGTTAGCATCCTATACAGTGACCCTCAAACTGCAGTTTTAACTAATGGGTTAAGATCAAAATACTTTCCTACACATAGAGGTACAATACAGGGTTGTCCCTTGTCTCCTCTCCTGTTTGCACTGGCCATAGAGCCATTGGCTGTGGCCATTAGAATGGAACCCTCTATATATGGCTTACAGGTTGGGGAAGGATCAAGTCATAAAATAACTGTATGCTGATGACGTGCTTGTGTTTTTATGTAACCCTGAGACCTCAGTCCCGGCCCTCCTTAAGATGATTAATGTATTTAGTACATTTTCTGGATATAGGATTAACTTAAACAAATCAAAGGCTATGCCCTTGGGTAGTCTTAAAACGATACCTAATACTATACCACCCTTTCCTTTCAAATGGTCGCCCTCTGGTTTTGTCTATTTAGGCATTTTTATCACCCCATCTTTAGTCAGATGTACAAATCCAACGTTATCCCATTATTTGGGAAAATAAGACAAGATCTAGAACGTTGGAACTCACTCCCTGTTTCTAAGTTAGGAAGAATAGCCCTGATTAAAATGAATGTGTTACCCAGATTACTTTATCCCGTTCAAACGATTCCTATACTCTTTTCGAATAGGGCCTAAAAAAGATTTGAATAGCTGGCTCAGCTCTTTTATTTGGAGTAAACGCAGACCTAGATTAAAAATGGCAGTTTTGCAGCTGCCAAGTTCCATGGGCGGCCTAGATTTGCCAAATGTTAAAATGTATCAGCTAAGTGCTCATTTGAGGTTTATATCTGAGTGGTTAAAGAATTTGACATCTTCTATTTGGCTAGACATTGAATCATCTTTGTCAAAATGTAAATTACGAGATTTGCACAATAAATGCTCTGAAGGCTTGGCGATCAGTCCGTCGTCTAGAAGGTGACTTCCATGTTTACTCCAATAGATAATAATCTTGACTTTTCACCGGGAATGATGGACTAATTTTTCCGGCAATGGCATGACAAAGGCATAACCAAACTTGGAGAGTTGTTTTCGAATAACGGTTTAATGTCATTTGAACAATTGATAAAGAAATACCAACTTCCAAAACAAGATTTTTTTTTCCGTTTTTTACAAATAAGGCATTATATTACTAAGAGTACATCCCTTATTGAACACCCTGAGATTTCTGCTGTTGAGAAAGTGCTGTTTCAACCTCCAGGGAAGGTGTCTGTTAGTCTGCTTTATGGTGTAATAGCTGGTACATCTAGTACTGACACACAGAGGATCAAAGGTGTGTGGCAGAAGGAATTATCAGTCAATATTGATGACAGGACATGGGTGGATATTTGGAGTTATGCTAAAAAGATTTCCATCTGTACTCGGGCAAAAGCAATCCAGTTAAAAATAATACATAGGATTCATATATCTCCTGATCGCAGGTATTCTTTCAACCCGGCACTTTCTCCTGTGTCTTAAATGTAAAATAGAAATAGGTACCCTAACTCATTGTCTGTGGTCATGTCACAAATTACGGAAGTATTGGTCTGATATTTTAAGTGAAATAGAAAAAATATTTGGTATGGAATTAGAAATGGATCCAATGTGTTTGCTTTTAGGTCTCCCAAGTAGAAGTATACCTACTAAATCTGGCAAAAGGTTATACAACATTCTAACTTTTGCTGCTAGAAAAAATATATTGTTACAGTGGATTAATGATAAGAGCCCCTCTGTTAATGGTTGGTGGAAGGTTCTACTGGAGTTGATTCCTTTAGAATATCTCACAAATATTATACATCACAAAGTGGACCAGTTCTACAAAATCTGGCAGCCCTATTTGAACTATCTTGGACCGGACTACTCTTTGATTATTGTACAAGGAGTCTCCTAAACCTGGACTTGTGAACTGTGACTTTTGATGGGCCTGAGATGTGAACTGTTTCCTGTGGCCTCAACTTAATCTTTGTTGACTTGAGCTGTACTTTGTATTATTTTATTTGTTTATGTTTTTTGTAAGTATTGTTTGTATATATGTGGTGCTTCTTTGTATTGTTTTTGTTGAAAATAAGAAAAGCCAATAAATATTGTTAAAAAAAAAATAAGTACAGACTGAACTGCGAAATGGAGGAGAAGGCGATTGTTGACAACCCCGGGCAACAATCACCTTCTCCTCCATTTCGCGGTTCCAAATTCCTTCTCAACCAACCCGACGCAGTCTAGTCTTTTCACCAAATGGGAGCTTTATGCAAGCTTGGGTTATTGTGTTGTGTGTTATGCGCCATAACACCAACAGCAGAACGGTTATCCAAATAACAAAGAACACTTGCGTTACAGTGTGTGTATTCACACACACACTTGTGGCACTCGCATGGTCCTAGCTCATTGTCTCATTGGCGGGCCAAATTCTCTGGGCGGGCCAAGCAGAGAAAGGGGAGGTAACATGGCCCAATATGACGTAATATGGGGCCAGCTCCCAAATCAACGCGTTTCAGCGATCCTTTTTTCAAAGACGGAGCAAAATAGCTACTTCTCGGTTTACACCTAATGCAATTTTTAGCTACTGGGAGACCATAGGGAGGCTAGGGGAACTCAACTTAATGTTAGAAAACCTCTTAAAGTGAAATTTTCATGCCATGGGACCTTTAAATTAGGCCCACAACAGCGTCATCGCCGCTGACATTCAAAGTCAGTGTGATATTTATGTGGGCTAATGCAGGATGATTTGGCCACTGCAATTATCTCCACGTCTCCACGTCTTCTTTCGACGCCGTTTATAGGACGCGGCGCACGGCTAATGTAAACACGCTGGCTGGTCCACGCCAGCCAAGAGACCCTTGCTGCTCGAATTTGAAGCGCCACATGGAGACATAAGAGTGCGAGTAAATCATCTGATCTCCAGTGGAGATTCGTCGTTCCCCGCCCCCTTTCTGTAGTGTTAAATTAATTCTCGGTGACCATAGCAACGGGAGAGATGCTGCTTAAATAGATGCAGAGTGTAACATATTTCAGCCATAATATTCTCCCATAGCCACAATACTGAGTAAACATAGCATAAGCTGTAAGACTTGCATCATAGATGAAGGGGGCGGGCTTTTAAAGCCACAGAACACGCCCACCTCTACCTGCCTATTTAACTCGGACTCCGCCATTTTAGGAGCAGAATCTCTTGGGCGGCGTATCGATTAGATGTAAAGCTTAGAGACGCTCCACGTGTGTTATATACGATCCCTCTCCTTTGTTTCATAGACGATAGACAATAGATCAATAACCTTAACCAAATAAAGTGAGTTAAAAGCGATCCTGTCTCGGCGGCCTTTCCTGGACTAAAATATCATAACAAGAGAACGACTCGTATTTCAAAGGAGTGTGTGTGTGTGTGTGTGTGCAGTTTAATCAAATACATTTTAAAGTAAGTCTTACCTACTATTTGAAAAGAACCTGAATTCTGTGCTAAGCCCTGCAGGGTGAAAGGACCGGTGGATACACAAGGTCCTGCTCCGTTAACAGTACGGCCCATCTAGCTTTGTGCTCCCATTGAAAAGAGTAAAGAAAAGACCAGAAGTTTAGCCCTGAGAGGAGGTGTCTGCCCCAAGTTGAGAAGAAGAGTGAGGAGGAGGAGGAGGAGGAGGAGGAGGAGGAGTGGGAGGCAAGAGGCGGCTGGGGGGGCGGGGGGGGGGGGGGGATGAGGAGTAGGAGGAGGGCGAGGAAGAGGCGGTTGAGGAGGAGGAGAAAGAGGAGGAGGCGGTTCCCTGGTGCCAGTCAAAGTCTGGACGGACAATGAGGAAGGTTTGATGTGAATACGGGTGCAGTGTTGCGCAAAGTGCAGGGCAAGGACGATGACGTTTCGTCCTCACTCTGCTCAGAACTGGAGAGCCCTGAAGTCTTGTTCAGCAAAATATCTCTCTCGAGATGATAACTTCATTATCATCTCGATCGTCATAGTCATCGTTGTGGGATACGGCCACTGTCAGTATGCAGGTAGTTTCGAAACTCAGACTTCAGGTTTATCAGATTATATTGGAGTGTTTTCGTGGTTTTTCACTTCATATTTGTTTTTGTCCCATCATGTTGCCGGGGACAGGGATGTGTTAGCACATAATCGCGCTACAGAGACTCCGCCAGCACTTGTGAACTTTCCAGTAGATAGCTTAAGCATCCTGGGCAGAAACCAACGTTCTTAGACAAAGAGCTCGCCGCCTCCACTAGCACCTCCGCAGAGGTGTCAATGGCTCTAATTAGCATATGATTAGCAATGAAACTGCGCCTGGCCAGCCTGAATTTCCTCAGTATTGGCTGAAACCACTACTTTTAAACAAGAAAATCGGTTTTGTTATTGGTTGGCAGATCTGTGGATCTGTAGATCTATTGGTCACCCTGGGTCATTATAAATGTAAACCCCAATAATAAAATAATAATTTTCATATTCATATGATATGCTACTATGTTGTATATTCATGTCATTTTTATCCTATGGACTACACTATTATTACCATCAAGGACATGACCGAATTTATTGAGGAAAGGAACATTTGCCAGGAACATGTTTATTCAAAGAAAGAGCTTTATTAGCACAAACACATTAAGTACAAAGCGTAGGAGATCTGCCCGCACAACAAATGGGAAGCTCACGAGAAGCCCAAAATCCTACAGCACCATGAAGTAGTGGTGGATTTCATGATTTGTTTGAGTGAATCAATTTGCGTCGGTCAGTTCGCCAAGAAGAGTCGTTTGTTTGTTTGTTTGTTCGTTCGCATTTCCGGTAGCTTCTCAGTCACTGAGTCGGTCAGACTCGGCTCCTCCCTCGTTCTCGTTCAAACGAATCGCGAATGCCTGTTCTCAGCCGAGTCGGTCAGACTCAGCTCCTCCCTCGTTCTCATTCTCAAACGAATCACGATTGTGCAATGGTGCAAACGGTCATCAATCAACACAACTTAACTGACTTAACATACAGAGCCTGCTGCTATCCAGTCATGACCCAACAGGTCATGGGAGTTATCTACCGTGGATGTGTAAAGACCTTGAAGATAACTTTGCTGGAGTTGGAGAGATTGATGAAACACAAACAGTTTTGAGGAACCCATCCTTGACCATCTAGCAGAACTACCACCAGCCATTATAAGCAGTTTATAGTTGTTAATGTTGTGTCAAGAGGTAATGCATTCAAACATGTAATTGCGCAAGTTTCCTGGCTTGATCCCCATCCGGACAGACATTTTTATGGAAAGCCAATAGAAGTTTGGAGCTTGCAGGGAACAGACATGTCATACCCAGTATCATTTCTTAACCACACACCCACTGTGCATTTAAGCAAGACCAAAAAAGAGGTCACTGTAGCCACAATGCACAGTGGTTGAGCTCTAGGAGAATGTGGTGTTGTTTGCATGGAATTGTGTATTGTGTATCCTTTTTACATAACATTGGCCATTGCTAATGACATACATACATATTAATCTAGCATACTTTCATTAAATAAATCAATTCAAGCTAAAATTTAAGAGTCTATAGCTGCTTTCACATATGGACGTACAACCGTCTATTCTCCCGACTGGCCTTATATGTGAATGACATCCCGACGTTGGACCTCCTGAAAAAAGCCTACCCCTCAGGTAGTATTTTAGCCAGTGGAAATGTTAATTACCTTATATGTGATATAACATGGCAGGCCTGCTACATCAGAGGTTAGCATGGAGAGCAACCCCACCCTGTTGACATATCATTTCCCTGTCTGTTCTTTCACCCCCATCAAACAACACTAAGAAACAACAACAACAGTGTTTTAATTAAATCCATCGTCTTCCTGGGAAAGATGAGCGAGGGCCCTGGGCCACTCGTGGTTCAATTGGAAATCTATGGAGGTTCCAAACAGGAGCAGCCCTCTCTGTCGTCCGTCTGGAAAATGGAGTGCGTCAGAGTTGAATGAACAAGTGATGGAAAAGAAAAAAAGAAAATGATTAAGCAACTCTTCTCCGGGCAACATTGCACCGACCCATTTGATGGCTCCATTTAATGCCTTTTTTTTTTTTTTTTTCTTTCAAAAGACAAACAACTAGCAGTGGACGGAGCAATGGCCGAAGAAATGAGGAGAGGACGAGACTGGAACGCGGAGGGGACGAAATGGCAGGCATGGTTTCACACAACATATGATGACACGGCCACGGCTGTAATGAAAACCGTGTGGTTGAGCTGCCTTGATGTTGTTTTTTGCTTCACGGACCTGGTGTGAAATGACCCTTGAGAGACAATTCACGTGTGTGACCAGCAGGGCCGTTGCTAGGAATTTTGGGCCCCCTGAAAGAATATGGTGTGGGCCCCTCTACCCCATTCATTGCCACCTTAAATGTTCTTGTTTTTCAGTGTTCTTGACGGTGCCTGGTGTAATACACCCAATTTGTTTCCATTTTTACATTTAACGGCTTAACAAGTCAGAGTATTATTATGTAAATTATGTAATATTAATTGTCTTATTCTCATTTCCCTGATTTGCAACACGTTATTACACCTCTGATTGCAAATACATTTTCAATTAACCACTTAACAAATAGGTGTGGGTATTTTATTGTATTTAACAATCAAGCGCTGATATGCAAAAAACAAAGTGTCCTGGCTCAAGATAGTCCACAGGTAAATATGTAGCATTTAACTTAAATGTGCAAGTGAAACAAAGAGCACATGGAATACGTTGTTGTAAAACAAATATCAAAAACAACAACAAGCCTCATCTAATCTCAATTAAAGTTTAAATTGGATTGTTTGTTCACTGTAAGTCTCATCGCTCACTCACTTCCGATGAGGAAGAACCATGGGAAGAACCAGGCACGTGCACACATAGGGCCCTAGGGGTACTTGAGCCCCTGCCCTTTTTGCCTCATATTAAAAAGTGCCCTCTGAGTGTTCTTCAAAAAACGCGCCCGCAATAGCGCTCGTCCGCGATCCAACCCCCCGTTAACAATAGCGCTCGTCCGCGATCCAACACCCCCCCCCCCCCGTCAACAATTCGGCACCTGCCCCTCAAAACTCCTGTGCACGTCCCTGGGAAGAACGAACCGCGGTGTGGACCAAACCATTTTTTAAGAAGGGGCCAAGGGGATTATTGAAATGATTAAAATTAGAATATTGTATGATTTGTGGCTTTGTTTTAATTCGGATTCATTCATATGAATATATATTAGTTCAGTGTATGCATAATCATTTCGTCATAGAGGCTACTGGGGGCTGTGTGTGGGCCCTAGCGGGCTGTGGGCCCTTATAATTGTCATAACCTTTCCCCCCTATACGACGGCGCTGGTGACCAGGACCATGCCAAGAACACGACGAGAGCTCTCCGCCGCCACCTCTGTCAAAACGTCCTCGGTCAGAGTGCAAAATATTTCAGCCAAGGTTCGTTTACCTTCATGTCAGGTTAAACCCGATTTGAGTTAGCGTAGCCCCTGCAACTGACTGCAATCTATGGTTTGGATTCACTCAAGCGTTGATGGGTTGGGTCTGAACGGTGCATGTCAGGGCTCTAAAAGTCATCCTCAATCAATCACTGAAAATATGATCAACGACGGATCGTGACCGTGAAGCAGTTTTTCAGTGTCCGTCAGTTGAACGAAGAGGTTGTCATGGCAACATATGATGTATGGCTGAGACTATAGGCACATATATTCACTAAACATGTGTGGCTATGTGTGGCCTGTTCTCAGACACCTTGTCGGAACCCATAACCCCATGATTGGAAGATAAACACTAACTACTAAGCCCAATGACTGCAGCCATTGGAGACAGCAGCTATATAGTGCTGGAGGTTTACCTCTGTAACATGTGTACCATAAACACGCCTATATACATTTAAAGGAGTCGAGAAACGTGTGATACCGTCATGCCAACAGGGTTCACCCCTTTGTATCTGGAAGAGCACATTTCTTATAGTACGATCTTAATGTATGCAACAAACTTTTGCCTTTATTGTCTGAGTTTCTGCGTCTCTGAGGCGAATGTTTCGCCTGATTCGTTGTGATCTATGGTAGAAAAAGGCATTTTTCCTTGTTAATTTGTCAGTTGAAGATGTTTATTGACCTTCGTTGTTATTATTAGGCACGTTATTTGTGGCAAAGAAATTGCACACATGAGCAAAATCCATAAAGACATTTTCGTTCCAATTTCTTAAGACCATGTGTACTGTTGAAAAGCTGACGCACATTCAACTAATGGGCAAAGGCAACAAGAAAAAAACACAATCATCTAATCTATGTAATAGCTTGAACTGATAAAATACATTGTTACCTTGTTGTTTGAGTCAATTATGCTACCTTGCCATTTGTATGTTCAAAAGGTAGCCACTTAGAAATAACCATTTATGCATACATTTTAAAGTTATTGCATGCATAAAGCACTTCTCAACACCTTGGTCACTGACAGCACTTTGACAATCAATGCCTATTCACACACACACACAAAATACACACACACACGCATGTGCGAAAACTAAAAAAGGCACATTTTCCGCCAGTAAAACCTGTGACGCAAATTGGATGAATGGCGTGGCACGAAAGTCCTGGTTCACCTGGAGATTGCGTGTTTCTGCTTGTACGAACACTTGAAATATTTGAACTTTCCCAGGAATTTCGCTTGATGCTTTGTCCTGACAGTACCCTGGAAATTCCTGCAAGAGCACAATTTGAATTTGCTCAGTGAATCACTCCCCGATTGCCCAAACCCAGAACATTAACCAATCACACCAGTCTATCTGATATAGGTGGGCCAAAAGCTTTGCTGTTCTATTTCATCCTTACTGACTGCCAGAGGCGGTGCTTCAAGCACTGGATATATCCACCTCGCGCATGCGCATTTCGAATACCTAATACCAACATAGTCACCTGTGACCCCCACGTGACACCGGGAAGGCTATAACTTCCAGTGTCGTTAGAGGATCTGTTCCTTTTCATCTTCTCGCTAAGGCGCAGGAAAGAGTACCGTTTTGGACTTTGAGAAAAGGATCATTTACACTTACAGCAAGCCTACGTGCAGCCTCGTGACAAACGTCGGAGCCGCAGACTACCCGTCCTCCAGAGGTGATCCCAAGGGACAACCAAATAACATGAAAATAATATCTATAGTTACTGAGTGGATCAAAGTAAATTGAGGGGGTTGGGGGGGGGTGACATTTGGGGCCTTCGTCTCTAACTTCCAGAAAAAGTGTCTTGTACATTTTTGTGTAATTTATGAGTAAATATTTGATTCTACGGTGCGCTTTCACATACCACCACCAGATATGACCCGTTATGATTGATGTAATTAAGAATTATGCTTTTTTTGAAACCCTAATCGGCAGCGTTGTAGAGTTCAGTGGCTAATGACAGAACAGATTTGGCATAAATGGACTAAAATGTTAAGTATCTTTTAATAAGTGGTTAATCCTGAGCATAAGGCAGTGGAAGTGGAAACAATTGTGAGGCAAAGGCAGGGAGTCCCAATCTTTTGAAACTGAAGAATGCGCAATTGAGTGTCTATAATCAGCACAATTGCTTTCATTGCCTATAATTAGAATTAATGAAATCACACAGTTGTGTTTACAGCAATATATTCGGGGTGACAAATCACATTATCACAGGATGGGGGCTTGGCAGGGGGGGGGGGGGGGCGCGGGGGGTCGTGCCTCCATACGTGTCAACCTTCACAAGTGAACTGACACTAAGCGAGTACAATGCTGATGCTCAGCTGATACTCTCCTGATAATCAACTCATGCTCAGCTGATACTCCACTGTTGGTGACTGTGTGTGTGTGTGTGTGTGTGTGTTCGCACACGGGGCGTGTGATGCGTCTGTGCAGTAGTGTTGGAGTAGTAGTGCTTGTAGTTAGCGCATGCTGCATGTTGCTTCTGCTTGCTTCTCTCTGCTTTCAGCTACTGCCACCGGATAGCTCCTTGTTTTCAGGGGCGAAAAGAGGAGCCGAGTGCGTAAGTCTCCTCAGCCGGCCCATAGCCTCTCCACCGCCAAGATCTCGTACACACCTCCCCGTGGCACACATGGTAACTGGTCCCTTGCGGTCCCAGGCTAAGTTGTACAGGATCTCGGAGCAGCAGTGGGCCCCAGAGACGTGGCATGCAGGCCCATCGGTGAGTGGAGATGCCCTGGTGCCTGTCAACCATGCACACAGGCGGCAATGGAGTGATGGTCGTTAGGACTGCGGGTCGGAGCAGCGCGTCTTTTCGGCAGCTTCCATTGCGACTGAGCAGCCCCACACTGCTCACCCCTGAGATGGAGAAGGACCTGGGAAAGGTGGTCCAAAAATTGTCTGGTCCCCCACACTCCGGACGGTAAGCCGCAAGCCGTGGTTAGAGTTAACTATTCTATTGACCTCTTCGGAGGTGAGGGGGAAGTAGGTGACAAAGTAGTCAGCAGTGAGGGAGGAAGGAGGCGGAGGGGTGAGGAGGGAAGAGAACATGGAAAATAGTTTCCTTGGGTTGGAGGCGGAGATGGATCATTAGGACAGTCTGATCTCTTCCATTTCCTCTCAGCTGCCCGCAACTCTGCTCTATAAGACCACAGAGATTCGGACAGCCAAGGTGGAGGGTGTGAGGATTGTGCAGGTCTGGAGCGGAAGGGACAGAGGGAGTCCAAGGAGGAGGAGAGGGAGGATAGCATAGTGTCTGAGGCTTCCTCAGTGGATAGTTGGGAGAATTGTTCGACAGAAGGTAGTGAGGACAGAACAGTTGAGGCAAACGTAGAGGGAGAGAGAGATTTCAGGTTACGGCGGCTGGTGACAATGTGAGGGGTAGAGAGGAGGGAGGGAGAGGACTTCAATGGGAGTGAAAAAGCAAAACCATCTGTCTTCTCCTTAGCGCTGCAAGGTGATTGGAGGGTCTGGTTCCGTGTTTCGCGTATGCCTAGTACAGCGGGCTTCTGGTTAAGAGCTCTCTAATGGTTGTAATTATGAGGAGAAAGGTCAGTGAGACGGCAGCTAGGCAACTGGACCGCTCCCAAGCTAAGAGGTATAATTATTATTTTTTCACCCGCCATAATGGATCCCTTTTGAACCATGTTCTTATTTTAAACATCAAACTACAAAAACATCATATATTTAGGTATTCACAGAGTATCTCTGGATATACCTATTGTTTTTACAATTATAATTGTTAAGATTCAGGCATGCAAACTAGTCACCTTTCGGCAAAATTGGCCATTTTGTAAACAAAATTGACCACTTGTGTGATTCGTGGATATCCGTTGAGAAAACATTTAGGGGGGGGGGGGGGGCTGATGACGAAAACGAGACGATAACTAAATAAAAATCAATTTAGGATGACAAAAACTGCGACAAAATCTTTTGACACTTTCGTTAATCAACTAGCATGCACTTGCTGCATCGCAAGCAAGTGTCCCTTTGTATACAATGTGGAGCAACAATCACCGGTAAAAACACAACCAACTTGAAGTCATTTGCAGATGAGTCATCCCGAAATTGATAAAATGTTATTTTATCACTAACACTAACTGGTGTGTTTTCGATAAAACTTACAAGCTTACAATACAAGCTGAAAGAAACCACCGCTGTCCTGTAACGGTACCGGAGCTCCGTGCTGTCGACACCACAGCGGGGCACAGAAACACAGGATTCACTGTGGTTTCTGTGACATGAGAAACACAAAAAAAAATACTAATGTTTTAAAAAAGAAAGCTATCTTAAGCCCAAAGTATACTACTCCGTATCCGTAAATCTGACTCTGTAACTACAGAGACCCCTCGAGCATTCGCAATTCTCCGTTGGGATGTTGGATACACAATGCAATTCGCCGCCTGATCGATCTTATATGCCTTGCCTTCTCCGTCCGTCTCCGTTGCCTCGACGGATAGTTAAAAAATATTGGATGCTCACGTAGAGCTACGGAGTGGGTCGCTGACAGACTCCGTCAACAGAGAGGGCTCTCCGTGTCTACGTACACCATGTAGTGGCTAAGCCCTTTTCAAAGCCACTACGGGTTGTTAACCATGGATGGTTTAGACGTGCACCCAGTGCGCTCAGTAAATAACAAACGGGAGTCAATCCATTCACCGGCAATAACGTTAACTCATAATACACTTCAGTAACAAAAATAACAAACCAAATTGCTGAACACTATCATATAAAGGGCACAGTCTGTGACATATTTTAATTGTAATATTCCCTAGTGATACATTTTTACTGTAATACTCTCACATAGCCACATCCAGTAGCACCGAGCATAGTTTAGAGGTAATTTCCCCTCACAATCGCCAGAGGGCAGCACTGAACATATTTGACAAATTAAGCAGTAATACTCTCACATAACCTCAGAGGGCAGTACTGAGCACATTTAACAAAGTTACAAACATTTACACTGGGGGCAGCAACGGACACACAGAGGAAGTGAGAAAACCATAGAAGAAGTCTACTCTCACCTGTTTATAAAACTCGGACTCCGCCATTTTAGGCCAGAATCTCTTGGGCGGCGTATCGATTAGATGTAAAGCTTAGAGACGCTCCACGCGTGTCATATACGATCCCTCTCCTTTTATTTCATAGACGATAGACAATAGACCAATAACCATAACCAAATAAAGTGAGTTAAAAGCGATCCTGTCTCGGCGGCCTTTCCTGGACTAAAATATCATAACAAGTCGAAAAACAGTTTGCTTCCCAATTAACAACACCTGTTCTCCGTTCCCTTGGGTTAAATAATCGACTTGGGCTGACCGCACGTGACCTCAGCCACACCACAGCCCCCTCGTGGTATTGAGCACAAAAACATGAACACAACTGAATACATGAATATGGCTCCTACACTCCAGCCCATAATTGCGTTTGCCAGAGCAATTAAACACTATAAAATGCATTTCCTGCAGAAAATGCGGTGAGTGCTGTAGTGCAAAGTGGGGTTGAAAATATGTTTTAGTAAAAGCCACATAGTTAAAGACCTAAAGAAATGGCTTAAATCAAGTGAAGGGATTTGAACAGAGTCTAAATGGAGTAAACAATGTAAACATGCACACCATTTAAAAAATGTAAAATGTGTTAGCTAATGTGATCAAGTTTGAATACATTTGAGATAAAATATAGAATAGATGAGCTGTTCTGTTGGCAATTTCCAGACCAACTATACATAAAAATCCACCCAATCAACCAAAAAACCCGCCCAAAACGTATATTGCCGGAAATCCGATAAATCATATACTTCTGCAATGGCAAATGCATGAATACACACCTAACGCAACCTGATTATTAACTATGAGGTTATGTACAAGGAACCTCTCATCTATCTCTCATACACAAACCTCACAAGGTCTGTGTAAAGAACACACTGACAGCAGCAGAAAATGGGTCTTCAATGAGATGAGTCAGATGACATAAATACAAACACACAAAAAAGGGATGTAAAAGACCAATGGTGAGCACAATAAACACCTGAATGTAAACTTATTGACTTAATACCTTTTACGTTACACACACACACACACTCCATGTGCAGGGACACAGCCACAGAAAATGTATGTTTGGTACATGAGCTAAAATAAAACCCTCAAAATGTCATGCATAAAATTATCTTTCATTTATGTAGAACTTCAACTTTAAATAATCTAACAAGAACTTAAAGAACGTAAACCTGAAAAATATGTCCAGTCAACGCCAGCTCAACTAAACGGCATCTCCTTGCGACTGGCCCAGAGGTTTGAGTGACAGGTCTGATGGCCCTCCCTCGCCCCTAATTACAGGCAAGCATTGTTTTTAGCATTTAGCTTCTGATGGCCCTGTGGGGTATTCCAAGAACGGAGGTTTAACAAACAGAGTTAATGCTGAACTCTAGGTTGATTGACCCTGTGCCGACTAACCCAGAGCTGTTGGTTCCACCGCACCGGTTATGAATTAGTTCAATCAACACAGGGTTGTGCACGTTCACGGCAAACCTATAAAGACGTGATGTATGGATCATGGAAATCCTGATCAAAATGGTGAAACGGGACACATATTTTACCGATCTCGAGCAGAAATTCAAAGTGGACATGATATTGCTATTCAAGGCACTAATTATATTCTTTTTCCTCCCTCAGCAACTAAAGAATAAATTGATTTCTGCAAATGTGATCTTGCATCCTTTGTCGGGCCTTACATCCATTTGCGGAATGTGTTCCTCCTCGAGGAACAGGTCAAAGGAGGGAGGCATCTCTTTAGTGGCTATATTGTGGAGGACGCATGCAACAATTACATCGCATGCCCGTTCCGGACAAACTCTTAATCCACATAGGCATTGGAATCTGGACTTCAATATCCCAAATGTATTTTCAATCTTAACGCGGGTTCTGCTGTGTAACAGGTTAAATGTTGTCTGTGGTCCAGGAGTGGGATTAGGGTACGGGGTGATGAGCGTTGGGAGGCATGGATACCCTCAATCTCCTAGGAGATCCCCATCGAATTGCCCTGCAATCAAATACAAACTTTGATCTATCTTGCACAAGCACAACAATTATATGAGGTCTATGATATGTTCATAATGCAACACACCCTGTTGAAATTTATTGCTCAAATTGGATTCACGATACATCCTGGCATTGTGGACCGAACCAGGCCATTTTGCCTCTACATTCGTGATCATGTGGGAAGCATCACATATCATCTAGTAATAAAATTTTAAAAAGATTAAAAAATCAAGATCGACAGCGATTAACAAACCATATTGGAGATATTGGAAATAGCCAATATAGGCTGTGTATACCTACCTGAACATTTATACTGTGATAGCCTTTCCTGTTCACATAATCAGCCTCATTTATAGATGGGGCCGTTATGGGCACTTGTGTGCCATCAATGCACCCAATTACATTGGAAATCCTGAAATATAACACCCAGATGAAAAGTCAACAACAAGGATAATTTCTGTGCCATTTGGGAACACTTAAAGTAGATAATGCTGACCTGCAAGTTGGTGAAACTCCATTTGAATGCGTCTCGTGGGTTTATGGCCTGGTAAAACGATGAAGTTACGCAACAATCGCTTCAGTGCAAGACAGACTTTACGCACTGAGCAGTAGACGGTAGCTTTGCCTATGTGCTCAACATCTCCTACACTGTACAAAAAGCTACCCGTCACAAAAAAATGGAGAGCTATGCAAATTGTTTGTAGTGAACTGAGGGCAGATCCACGATTGGTAACATTTGCAATGTAGGGTTGGAGTATGTCCTATGTATGAGTTTACATTGAATCAGTCTGTGCCAATGGAGGAATTGTGGACTAACTCCAGAATATGGTCCCATTGGTCTTCTTCAATATGCCCCAAGTCCTGCTCCCATAATTCTCTTGTTTGTTGGGGGAAATCAGAAAAAGTGGAGTCGAGGGCTATACAAATATGAGAAATAGTCCCTCTCTGATTGGGGTTTACTTTGAGAAGAGTGTCTACTAATGTCTGTGGAGGGAGATTTGGAAAGTCAGGATAGTTTCTCTGAACGAAATGCCTAATTTGAAAGAAGTGAAAATACCTCTGTCACTCCAGAGTTGAAAGGCAAACTATGATTGTAGGATACTAGGGCATGGATAGAGGAACATGCAGGCTAAAATGCTTTCTGAATTGCATCCATATTTTCAACGACTGAATGACTACAGGGTTAACGCTGATATCCGTAGCTGACACTGGAAGCTGGGAGCATAGCCATGACCGTAATGAGGTCTGAGAAAATTCTACTTGGACCCAGGCAGGCTGATTCGCAGTAGCTTCGTCAGTCCAGTATATGAGTTTTTGAATGTTAGCTGCCCAGTAGTAATGTAGAAAATTGGCGAGGGCCAGCCCCCCGGACCGTTTAGGGAGCTGCAATATATTTTTATGCATGCACACTGGTTTATTGCCCCAAAGAAAACATGAAATTCATTTATTTACTTTGGCAAAAAACTTTTTTGAAATAAGTACAGGGAAATGTTGAAATAGGTAAAGCAACTTTGGGGAAATAGTCATTTTGATAAGGTTAACCCTGCCAGCTAAGGAAAGGGGCAGAGTAGACCCATCTGTAGAAGTCTTCCTTAACTTTTTTAAGAGACAAAATGGGACAAAAGGGACAAAATTGCTATTGAAAGTGTAGGACCCAGTGATGAAAATACCCAAATATTTGAAGCCTTGGTCCACCCATTTAAAAGGGGCTACGTTGTTTGGCAATTTACCCACTAAATTGTTGATTGCAAATAACTCACTCTTTCCAAAATTTTGTTTATAGCCTGACAGTTGGCCAAATTGTTTTAGAATTTTTTTAAATTATGGGGAGTGAAGTAGAAGGATTGGATACATACTGTTCCTTGACGTAAAATGCCCTCAAATTTCTCTTCAGATCTCCAGGCTCATTCAATCTGGCCCCCTAATCATCCCCCTATATATAATTGGCTCATTCATTAATTCCCTCACTCTCCACCTCAAGCTGGTGTGTGGTGAGTGTTCTGGCACTGATTGGCTGCCGTGCATCACCCAAGTGGGTGCTACACATTGGTGGTGGTTAGTGAGGTCCCCCCTTCACTGTAAAAGCGCTTTGGGTGTCTTGAGTGTCTAGAAAAGCGCTATATAAATTCAATTTATTATTATTATTATTATTATTATTATTATTATTATCTTAGCCAGATAGCCAAAGGCTCAATGGCTATGGCAAATAGTAAAGGGGATAGTGGGCACCCTTGTCTTGTGCCGCGGTGAAGTTGAAAAGACGGTGAGAGCACATTATTTGTTTGTAAAGATGCCAATGGGATGAGTATAACAACTTTACCCATGATATAAAACCTGTATCCAAACCAAATCTATCCATCATCTCAAAAAGAAACTCCCACTCCACCCTGTCAAAGAGCTGGGCATGTTAAGAATGTTTATGACTCTCCTGGTGTTGTGGAATGAGTGCCTCCCCAGCATGAAGCCTGTTTGATCTGATGAAATGATCCCTGGCAGAACCTGTTGGAGATGGAGAGCTAAAATCTTAGCAAAAATTTCATAATCCATGTTTAATAATGATATGGGTCTGAAGCTACCACAAAATAAGGGGTCCTTGTCCTTTTTTAGGAGAAGGGCAATTGTAGCATTGGTCAAGGTTGGAGGAAGTCGGCCAAGCGACAAAGCCTCATTATATATGTCACTTAGAACTGTGGAGAGAAGGGGGGCAAATTTCTTATAAAATTTGACCGTGAATCCATCTGGACCAGGTGATTTTCCACTCTGCAATGTAGTTATCTCCCTCCCAATCTCATTTGTGGAGATTGGTTGAGCTAAATTCTCTACTAGCCCCTGATCCACTCTAGGAAACACTAGCTGAACTGGTAATATGGTGGTCGGAAGCATATAGATCAGAGTAAAATTTGGAGAATGTTTCATTTATAAGATTTGGGTCAGTGATAGTGGCACCTGATGGAGAATTAACACTTGGGATGAACCTAGATGCTGCTGCAGCTCCGGCATGCTGGGCAAGAAGTTTACCAGCTCTGTCCCCTGACTCAAACATTCTTTGTCTAGACTTGAGCAATTGCATTACTGCTTCATTTGAGTTTAAAAGGTTGAACTCAGTTTGATATTGTAGACGCTTTTTGTAAAGTGGGTCTGGGTTATTTGCATATCATAAATTTCCAGAATCTTTTGTGTTAGCTCCGTTTGTCTAGACATGGTTGTTTTTCTGAGGTGGGATGTGTAGGAAATTATATGGCCTCTTAAATATGACTTGAAGGACTCCCATAAGATGCCTCTCGACACGTCTGGTGTGTCATTTATTTAAAAAAAATAATGAATGTTGAATGTGAATGTTTTATCTTAAGGAGTCTACAAAGGGGTCATTGGCAAGCAAATTTCAGTTAAATCTCCATGGTTTGAAAGAACGGTTGTGGTTGGGGAAGTGTATTTCTAGTGACGTAGGAGCATGGTCTGAGATCACAATGCTATGATAATCGCAGGAGTGTACATTCGAAAGCAGACTGTTAAGATAAGATAAGATAAAAATCTATTTGAGAAAAGGTGTGGTGGACATGAGAAGAAAGAAAAATATTTTTCACCTCCATGGATCAGACATGCCCAGCTCCCTTGTAAAAGACGCTAGTACCTTAGCAGACTTCATAAGGGAATGAGGTCTATTGGAAGATCTGTCCAAATCAGCATTTTGTACAAAGTTGAAATCTCCCCCAATGATAATGTAATATGTTTCAATATTGGGGATAGAAGTAAAAAGCCTTGAGATAAATTGTTTATCATCCCAATTAGGTGCATAGATGCTAGCTAGGATGACTTTGACGTGGTATAGTGTCCCTGACACAATAACAAACCGACCAGTTGAGTCAGCAATGACATCTTCTGCTTCAAATGGAATATTATTTTGAATCAAAATGGCTGCACCCCTGGCTCTTGGCACTAAACTTTAAGTGATATAATTGGCTGAACCTACTCCTTTTGATGCGCATAGTCTCATCACTACGTAAATGGGTCTCCTGCAGGAATACCACATCTCCTTTCAGAACCTGGAGACGAGATATAATCTTATTTTAGTAGGTTGATTTGCCCCCTTGGCATTCCATGATATGAAACTTTATATTATTCATTGTGTGTCTACTTGCCATTAAGGTCGTGGTGAGTTAGGACTATGTAGTGTAATATATGAGCAGTATATGTGAGAAAAAAAACACACAAAAAAGGGAAAACAAGGAAGTGGAAGCAAATTATCACGGCTCTAGGTTCACCCCCCTCTGCTGGTTTGGGTCTCAGTGCACGGTGAGCCCTATCAAGCTCTGGGGGAGAAGACAGCACATCTTTGCCCAGTATATCCACCAGGAGATTAGAGAAAAATATTGTCGGTCGTGGTCCCTCGGCAGATTTGGGTACTCCAATAAGACGCACGTTGCACTGTCTACTTCTCCCCTTCAGGTCGGTGATCTCGGCCTTCATGTTGGTCAGCTGAGATTCCAATAGCTGCAGTTGATTCAGCCCAGATTCCAGGTTTAGAAATGCGTTGTTCATGGTTAGCAACCGTGGACTGTATGCCATCCAATTTGGCGTCAATGGCAGCGAGTTTGTTTTCAAATCTGACGGATAGTGAGTCAGGCTTCGATAGCAAGTCTGCCCGCAGTTCAGCTAGCATACTAGCTAGCGTAGCATTGTCGATAGCATTGTAGAGTCCCCCTAGTGGGTCTGTCTTTTTCTCGGCTCACGCATCATTCTCACCTTGTTCACCCCCCAAACCAGTTTGCATGCCTGAAGATTTAATAAGAGGCAGTTTTTGAATGCATCTTAATAAACATATATATATACATATATATATATATATATAGTTAGAAATCCATGTGAGTTCATATATATATATGACACTTTGCTTTGCTTTGCGTGTAAGACTCATTTAAGTAGAAGACCTATTGTGTGCTATTGTCTTATTTTCTGCGTAATTGACAACTGCCTGTGTGTGTGTGTGTGTGTGTGTGTGTGTGTGAAGAACATTGTTTGTGTGCATCTGTGGGTGTCAGAAGGGTCATTAAAAATCCGATATTTAAGGTAGCAACAACTTCAAAGCTCTCATTTATTGTCAATTCTCGCTCAATGTGCACCACTAGGATATTCAGTCAGAGCCCCGACAAACCACAGTGGATCTAATGAGAGAGAGAGAGAGAGAGAGAGAGAGAGAATGCCTAAGAGGGAGAGAGAACACACAAGAGGAAGACCAATGGGGAAAAATGTGTGTTTGATAAATAGATTCTGCCTCTAATTGACTGCCTTATTATAAGTGATCCCCGGTAGCTACTGAGGATCCAGCCGGTGGGGGTGGGGGGGGGGGGGGCGGGTATCTTCGTAGAGACCACGGTTTGTTTAGCTGGCTCGCGCTTGAGATATTACCACTGGAAGGAAGTACAATGTTACGGCGGGCCCCGGTGCAAGAGGAGTAGAAAGGAGTTCATGAAACAAGCTCCTTTTTTTTTTTTTTTACAGTTGAAAAATTGAAAGCATTTTTTTCCGTTTCGAGAAAAGAATCAAAACACTCGCAGTTTTCGGGCTTTGAAAGAGGTAATTATTGCTTTGAGCAACCGTTCAAACGCACCGGCGTTAACGGGATGTCTCACAGTTTGTGTTTTATTTTCTGCACTCGCCTTACTCCTTGCGCTGTCACATGAACCGAGTGAAATAAAAAAACGCCTCCATCTCCAAGTCCTCATTATCGTGTTCCGGTGGTGCATAGGGGTTTGTGTCCATGGGGTGTATGTTATTTATATGAGAGTGTGTTATTGCAATTAGTGGGTGGCACTACAATGGAATATGCCTACAAAGTCGAGGGCAGAGTTGTCCTCAGATCATTTTTGGGTGATGCACCATTTTCATGACCGCCACAAAGATGTACATCAAGCATCGCCGTTTTCCATATTAGCGTCTGACACACAAGGTCCCGTTCCACCACTAAAAGCTCCCGTAAGGTAAGGAGATTATTATGTTTTCAAAAACAAAACTTTTTCAGTCGGCTGAGTTGTTCTTTTATTCGTCTGGAGAGTCGCCTCATCGCATACAAGATGAATGCCATCCCTTTCACAGAGTGACACTTTTGTACTAATCACTTTATAGTTTTTTGTTTTTTTTAACTTTTACCCTGCAATGCATTTTAGATTCCCATGACCACAGAAGAAGCTAATAAGTTTGTAATAACCATTAACATTCACCAAATGGGGTTGGAGAGTCTCTGTCTGCCTAATGGCGAGGGGGCCCCTGGGCGAGGCCCCAAAGGGTGTGTGGGGGGGGGGGGGGGGGTCCATTAGACATGGCTCCTGTCGACGCAGCACATTTTAAACTTCAGCACTCACACTTTGAGTGTTCAATTATCCCATCTCTCTGAAATGAAAATATATCACCCCTTTTTTTCTGCTGAATTCTGCGTATGCTATGGCGCTGAATGTAGCGGGATAACAAGAAAATAAAAATGACAACTGGTGAAACGGGACTTTCCTTCAAGAGTGGATTGTGTTGGCTGCCTGGGAGAGGGAGGTGTTGTGGCAGCGTGTTGTCCTTCTCAGTGGCTGCCTGGTGGATGAGTGGTGACCACATTACCCTGTGATATAGTGTGAAGATTTTCAAACAATAATTTTTTTCCATTCCAGTCTTTTTATCGAAGTCATCAGAAGGGGAGAAATATAAAGCCATTGAAGGGATCTGGAAATGGATATTTGAATCCAGGAAACAAGGTGTGTGTGTGTGTGTGTGTGTGTGTGTGTGTGTGTTAGAACATAGTCGTTATGCATGATCTGCACAAAGAGCCGTGAATTATAATGCAAAATAGGAAGAAACTGCTTTTTCAAAGCCTCTCGGATTTTGAATTACCTCTGTGCAGGCACTGGCCTCTCTCTGAGTAAGCTCATCTAAGGGAGAATAAAATATGTTTGATATCAAGCGATACGCGCAAAATGACAAAATAAATGGTTGATTGTGAGATATGCTTTGTTGGCTTTTGCTGGGAATTACAAGGACAGACGAGGAAGAGCTTTACGTTAGCGTGCTTAGCTCTTCCTCCCTGCGTCTCTGTCCTCCGCGGCCTGCCGCTGGATTTAAAGCTGATGCTGAAATATTCAATGTGTGCTGCTCAAAGAATTAGTTAACGGTGTCATATTTCCCAGACGCTGCCATTTGTCATTTTGATCAGCTTTTTTTTTCTATCGTGACCGTAATAGCTACAGCACCGAAAAATGTAAAACAAGGAATCTTTCACGTTTTGAGTCACCTTTCGGAGAGTGTTTGAATGCCTATTTCTCGTTACGCTTTATGCGACTTAAGTCTGAATCATAAATCAATATGTGTAAACAATACGTCTTATTCGTTTTGCCAAAGTACTCCACCAATATTCTCACAGTGGGAGATACATATTTTCTAATTTGTTACAATTCGTGTGCTACTTGGAAATAGGGAATTCAACAGAGCACCATGTATCAACTATACCTTATTTAAACCTGCAAGGCATATGCACTGCACAACACAGTGGATAGTGCATGACGAAGCCATAACAGAAATACATAACTCAGAAATACATATTTCATACCCTACGGCAGGGGTATTCAACGTTTTTTTGGGCCAAGGACCCCATAGCTGATAGAGTGACTGAGCTGGGACCCCCCCACTACATATATTATATAAAACTGTGTTAAATATTGAACTGGGCCTACAATAACATGTAGGACAACCTATAGTGTCATGTATAAACATAACTTGTTATTGTGCATACAATATAAGGCTTAGTAACAAAGCTCCATCCATTGTGGCTCACAAAATACCTAACTCACAATTATTTTGATAAGAGGTCCTGACTCAATCGCTGCTATGAAGGTGTCAGATACTGATCTTACCGCAATGATTCATGGGTAGCCATTCATCAAAGTTGCATAAATGTAATATGTTAGTTACTGAAAATACACATTAACATGAATAATAACATGAATTGATTGTTATTAACATAACTGTTATTGAATGCATATTTGAAAAAGTATATGTTGGATTCATGTTAATGTGTATTTAAAAAAATAATAATAATCTAAGAATAATTTTGCGACCCCACTGCAGTACCTCTGCGACCCCACTTGGGGTCGTGACCCCAAGGTCGAAGACCCCTGCCCTATGGACAATCAGTGTGTCCCCATTCATTTCAACAACATGTGATTGTCAAGTAGCATTGCGCTAAAAACACTCCTGTGTAAAAAGTATGAGCAATTCGGCCAGCATAGTGTTTCCTTTGACTGTGTGTGTGTGTGTGTGTGTGTGTGTGTGTGTGTGTGTGTGTGTGTGTGTGTGTGTGTGTGCGTGCATGCCTGTGTGTGTGTGTGTTGGCTGTCTGATCAGGGCTTGGATTGAGTGGATGAATAAATGAGAGAAGAGCTGCCCTATCATTCTCCCCTGACTTCCTCTTGCTCAGGTACGTTACTCCCTCACCTTCTGACAGTAAGCCTGATCTTATGTGATGGACAGGCAGGGAGCGAGTGAGTTACAGAGCAAACAGACTTTCAGATAGCACGTCACACACGAGCCCACGCACGCACAAACGTACACACACATAAATGCACACACACACACACACGCACACACACACAGATGTCTGTCAAAATAGATAGTAACGTAAAGTAGCATAGGCTGAACAGAGCAAAGAGTGGGAGATCAAGGGGGGGAGTCAGAGAGGTAGATAGACAGACAGACAGACAGACAGACAGACAGAGAGAGGGGTGATTAGAACATGGGATGCAAAACAAGCGGGATTAGCAGTGGGTGTGGGTGGCCTCACCAGTGGAAATCCAAACCGGTGAGCAATTTACTTTGCTGTCGGTAACCACACATCACACGAACACAAAAATGTACCAACAACAGAACTGCGCCAGGTAAACACGTCCTCATCACCATCGGTGAAACTCTGGTGGGTTACGTAGCCGCACACACTGTTAATAAGATGTGACACGGTATAGCCAGACCTATGAATATGATTATATGCAATTATATAATTACGTGCGAGTCATGCTGCAGTTGTCGCACCGGCTGGCTGTGCGTATGTGTCGTATTGTCGCTTACAATGCTCATGATCTTGTAATATGTGAATAATATCCAATGAGATTAAACTAGCCTCTTTGTGCTTGAGTAGCTCTCTGTTGATTCACGTCCTGCTGTTGCTCGACGTGTACACCACAGGTCTAACAAGGATGTGAGCTAGGATTATCCTCGGTCCAACGTTTTGGGGGAAACTATTCATGAGCTTATGAGGGATGTGCTGAGGGAGCAGGGCTCATCTCATGTCCTCTGGCCGCACCCACCCACACTCAGGCTGATGTCAGGCTGTGGAGCTTTTTCCGTCTTCCTCTTCTCACTATCCATGCGGGGGGCGCCGTCCCGTAGCAAATGATGTGTCTGGCGCGTCTGGGGCAGAGATGACTGAGAGAATGGACTCGTCCAGAGGTCGTAGGTCTCTCCTCCTCCTCCTCCTCCTCCTCACCAAAGTCTCAAATACAAATGAGACTCGTGAGTACGGACCCTTTTTAGCCCCTGCCGGTCGTTGTCGTGCTTTAGATTTAGGGATATTATAACGTGAATACGCAACGGTGCGAGAATGAATATCCATGAAGTGGCTGGTGCTGCTTGATGTGTCGGAGCTGTTTAACAGACGCTCCCGGACCTACTGTCGCTCCTTCTGCTTTCATTAACTTTGTATCATGCAGACGCTAACATTTCTCACTCTGCTCCTCCTGCACACCGGCTTGTCATTATTCTCTCTTTCTCTATCTCCCTCTCTCTCTCTCTCTGCCTCCCTCCCTCCCTTCCTCCCTCCATCTCTCGCTCTTTCTTTCTCTCTCTCTCTCTCTCTCTTCCTCCCTCCATCTCTCGCTCTTTCTTTCTCTCTCTCTCTCTCTTCCTCCCTCCATCTCTCTTTCTTTCTCTCCCTCCCTCCCTCTCTCTCCTGCTTTCTCTCCCTCCATCTCTCTCACTCTCTCTTTCGCTCTCTCCCCCTTCCTCCCCTCCCTCCATCTCTCTCTTTCTCCTGCTTTCTCTCCCTCCATCTCTCTCACTCTCTCTCTTTCGCTCTCTCCCCCTTCCTCCCCTCCCTCCATCTCTCTCTTTCTCCCTCTCCCCTCTCCCTCCATGCCCCCTCCCTCTCTGTGTGTCTATTTCTCCCTCCATTTCCAACCATCCTATATCGATTCCCGCCTCCATGCAGACGAGTCCCGACACATTTCCTGGCACCTTGCAGAACACTTTTCCGTCCTCTCTTCATCTCCCCCGCTTCCAGACCGTTTTAGTCAAATAAATAAAAAGCCTGCAAAGTAGCCCGGGGCCTCCTGCTGTGAGGGTGGGCGTGGTGGTGGTGGTGGTGGTGGTGGTGGAGGTGGAGGCTGATGGTGTTTGTAGGAGTGGTTGGAGTGGAGATGCGGGGCGGGATCCCTGCAGTGCAATTGCCGGTTGTCTGTCGAAACCCTAGGGGGCTCCTGGGTATCCGACCACACCCAAACACCTACCTCCACCACGGCTATACACATCAATAGTCTACATCCACTCCCAACACCCGGCCTGGCGTCGTGTCTGACTGGCTTCAGGCCGTGGACAAGTGGGGCTGATACAGCAAAGTGTTGTCTTCAAATGTAACAAACATCTTCTCTTATTATTTGGTGAGTGCAGATGTGTCTCTGTTATTGTTACGTTACTTTACTATACTATACTATATTATATTATACTATATAATACTATACTATACTTTACTATATAATATTATACTATACTATACATTACTATCTTAAAGTATCTCCTATCTATATCCTCCTCTGCTGTGATCCACTGTTGGAGCTCACACACAGGATTAGGGGACGTTAGCCAACCGGGATGTGATGTTGTCTTGCTGCTTCAGTGTGAGTACTACACCCGCAGGGAGAGGGGGTGATAGCAACCCACAGTGATTGAGCTATATATATATATATATATATGTATACATGCCTCATTTTGCTAGTAGCTAGCAAGTAGCTACTGTTTGTGTCATTCAAAAAATAACGTTGGGATAATTTCAAGAGCCCACATGAAAAAGGTTGCAGTTACACGAGTATAAAATGAGTTGAGTAATTTGAGAATTAGCGTATTTGTGTTTAAATTCATGGATTCTTATTTTCATTTTATTTTTTGCGCGTGGGCAGTTTGCTTTGGTCTAATAGGGTTGCACTGGCCACCTGTGATGCTGGAGTATCCACAGTCAGTAATTCAATAGATTAACGAATTTATGAATACTGTAAAAAGTAACCCAGTCCCCCCCCCCCCCCCCCCACACACACACACACAGCCGCCACCTTGTTGAAAACATTTCCCTCTAATACAGTGAGCACAGACTTTAACGGTAGAACTGTTGACATCTCAGACACCGCCCCCCCCCCCCCCCCCCCTTACTCTGTCCCTGGTGGCTTCCGGACAGAGCAAACACAGGTGCTGCTCATGACATCAATCACGAAACGGTTGTTTCACTTGTCATGCACATGGCCACCCTATAGCACGGAGCCTCCACACCAGCCACCGAGGTGCCGGCGGTTTGGCGGACTGTGAAATGGAACTCTGCCAGAGTCTAATTTTTTTACGTGCGTCGACATGGACATTTTTTTCCGACCCCCTGTTATGACTGGGGGGAGCTCAGGGTTTATCTAACGCGGACCTCCCTTGGGCTACATCTGCACGAGTTGGGCCCCCGGCTCCTGGCCCCCAGCGTGGGGCTGGAGGGTGGGGGGAGGAGGGGGGGGGGTGGGACTGCCACCTGTGCTGTGACAAATGCTTTTTTTTTTTTTCATAGCGACGTATGGAAGCCACACAAAACAAAAAATCTGCACTTTGCATTGCGTAAACATGTTTTTCCAAATGCAGCGCATTGATAGGAAAATATCATTGTTTCGTTTGAGCTAAAAATGTATCAACATCTGCATCTGCAAGTCTCATAACACTCATACGTCCTTTTCCTTCATTGAACTTTGCTGCTGTAGGCCATCTATTAAAAACATATTGACTGAGGAATAGAAATGAAGAAGAAACGACGTATGTAATGTCTGCATATGGGCATTTATGTTTTACATATGTATGACACGTACATCTTGACGACCTCCTGTCCGCTGCCAAGAAACATATTGCACATGGCTTTTATTCATTCACTGTTTGTAATCCATAAATGATCCATTATTTATTATGTTTGCTCGGTGTTGATTCATTCTGAACCAATCAAAGCTTGGAGTAAATCTGACCTGCAGAATGTTCCGGAACCCGATAATCCCATTAGGGGAAGAAGGTCAGGCAACCTCTTTTTATTTTGGAAAAACCGCCATAGCCACTTGTGTGTAAAGCCCAAAGCAGGCGCTGAAGAATAATGTTTCTTATTTTGGTCCTCAAAAGTGAGTGGAAAAAAAATCATTGACTTTTTCGGGGGTCGTGCTGCAAATACGAAGCAAAAATCGCCCTCTGTGTGCTTCTGGGGCTTTAACATGTGGGCGTGGCCCTTCAAGCCAAGTCTCTTCCCATTGGATAACGTGTAGAATCCCACTTCCACATGTGCGGCAACATCAATACTCATGGCGACCTGCGTATTCACCGAAGCACAAGAACCAACGATGGAACAAAATATTAATTCCGGCACGGAGTCCGACCAGAGGCTTCCGTCGGGGCCCTCATCGTCCAAAAACCCAAGACTACTCTGTGCTACGTACGCGAGAACATACATATTGCATATAACTCAGACAAACAGCAAAAAAATAAAAAATCCTCACCCTGACAACAACACAATAAGCAGGCCAGGAAAAGCACATCAAAATACAAACACGCGGCAGGCGGGCGGCGGTGGAGACGGCGAACGAAGATGAGCTCTTTGTGTGAGATGAAGTCGAGGCAGGACTGCTGGAGGGCTCATTTTCATTAAGAGCGGGGCCTACTGTATGTGACACACCGCAGCATCCCCGCGCCTTCACTGAGGGGCAAAGAATGGAAATGAGAGGGATCATTATGCTTAATGCAATGCTAATGAAAGTGTTTTGCCGCACTTATGCAAAACACTGCATAAAACAAAGCCGGGTCGTGCCCAATGGGTATTAAGAACGGAGGCGGGGCGATGGGATGTTAATATTCCTTTTGAGATTTACCGCCTGAAAACTGGTACTTATGCTCTAATCTCATCCGGAAGATATCGAGGAAAACAAACTGATGTTAATGGCGGCGTGTTTGTGAACGCATGAAGAACCTGAGTGATCTGCAAACGAAGAAGTGGAGCATTCGGGGTCTCTGGTGTCGTAGCGTATCTCGACTCATCCGCACCATTTGTTGTTCAGGCACCTACGGGGTTCGGATTCATAGCTCGTCCACGGTTCTTCTCACGGTGCATCTCTCCGAGAACAACATGGTTCAACATGAATGAATCATGTTGAATAATAGAACTAGGACTCGTCTATAAGAAAGCAGGCACAACGCAGCAAAGTTTCACATAAATTTGCATACGTCGCCCCCCCCCTTGCTTTCTATTGGTCGATTGGGTTGACCCTCTCTTTGCCTCACGCGGTGCTCATGTATTTTGTCCTCCGAGACGTTTTTCCGCACGGTTCGGCTGGATCTGGTGTCCGAGTGTGTGTGTGTGTGTGTGTGTGTGTGTGTGTGTGTGTCTGTGTCTGTGTAGGTGTGTGTGTGTCTGTGTAGGTGTGTGGGTGTGTGTCTGTGTAGGTGTGTGTTTGTGTAGGTGTGTGTGTGTGTCTGTGTAGGTGTGTGTGTCTGTGTAGGTGTGTGTGTGTGTGTGTGTGTGTCTGTGTAGGTGTAGGTGTGTGTGTGTGTGTCTGTGTAGGTGTGTGTGTGTGTGTGTGTGTCTGTGTCTGTGTCTGTGTAGGTGTGTGTGTGTGTGTGTGTCTATGTAGGTGTGTGTGTGTGTGTCTGTGTAGGTGTGTGTGTGTGTGTGTTTGTGTGTGTGTGTGTCTGTGTAGGTGTGTGTGTGTGTGTGTGTGTGTGTGTGTCTGTGTAGGTGTGTGTGTGTGTGTGTGTGGTTGTAAGTAAGGGGTCGGGAGGTGAGGGGGGGGTTCTGTGTGTGTGTGTGTGGTTGTAAGTAAGGGGTCTGGAGGTGAGGGGGGGTTCTGTGGGCGTGTGTTTGAGCGGAGGATGGCAGGACAGGCTCAGACAGTTTATTATCTCGCTCAAGGGGGTGACAGGAGAAGTGAGGTCCTGCTGCAGCCCCCTCCAGCAGCCCACCTGTCCAAGACTTCACCAGTGATTAATGAGCGGATGCATGCAAGTCACACGCACACACACACACACACACACACACACACACACACACACACACACACACACAAACTCACAGACACGTAGCTGTGTCTTGCATTAATCTGGTTGGACCCGGTCTGAGCAACTGATAGCCTTGCACGCGTGCAGGCATGTGTGTGTGCGTGCGTGCATGTGCGTGCTTGTGTGTCGGAGTGAACTGGTGAGCGTCAGACGGCTACTTCCTGTGCTGCATTCCTCCCGTGTCCAGGCGTGTGTGTTTGTGTTTGTCTGGTCCATCGCCCGTCCCCCCCCCCTACTGCCCTGAACACCGCTGGTGATTTACAGGCACGTTCTCCCGTGCCGGCCTTGCCAAATTGCCTGTCTGGAGTAGTTTATCGGCCCTTAAACCATCATTCCCGACCGAGCCTACTGCTCTTGCCGTGTTTAAAATGCAACATTTATCGCTTTTTACGTTTGCCTGGAACATCTGCTTTCTCTTCACTTCACCCACCCCTACCGCCACCCCCCTGTTGGTTTAAAAGCATCTCATGTTTCTTCGTTAGGTGCGCGACTGTGGCGAGATAGGATATACCGGATCAAACATATCTTAAAAAACAAATTCCCCGGTACGAAGTGAAGACAGAGTGTCATTGACTGAACATATCTGAAGTGGGGACGACGTGGCGAGGCGTTGTGATGTGATGACGCGCTCCTCCTACGCTCGCCTGACCTGTCGGCTGACGGACGGACTCCACAGGATCTGATGCTGCTAGCATGCTAAACCACCGTGTGTGTGTGTGTGTGTGTGTGTGTGTGTCCACACAGGATCCATAACCTCCAGGTGACGTAGGACGGAGTGTGCCTCCCCAGCTGGGCTGTTACCCAGCAGCCCGTGGTGGCGGCAGTGCTTGTTGTTGTTGTTTTGGGAGGGAGATGAGCCGTTTGTCATAGACACACACTCTCGCTCCCTCCTGTTTCTCCTGCTTCTTTCACCCCCTCTCACTACACCATCCTTTCATTTCTCATTTTACTCCCCCCTCCCCCGCTGCATGCTGCCTCTTCGCCCCCCAGTCCTTCACTCAGAGCTCCAAGATTCAAACAAATGAGACGCTTGGCTGGAGCTGCAGCTGGGCTTCGTCTCTCTGTGTGTCTGTCTCTCTGTCTGTCTGTCTGTCTCTCTGTCTGTCTGTCTCTCTGTCTGTCTGTCTCTCTGTCTGTCTGTCTGTCTGTTTGGCTCTGTGTGTCTGTCTCTCTGTGTGTCTGTCTCTCTGTCTGTCTGTCTGTCTGTTTGGCTCTGTGTGTCTGTCTCTCTGTCTGTCTGTCTGTCTGTTTGGCTCTGTGTGTCTGTCTGTGTCTGTCTGTCACTCTCTCTGTGTGTCTGTCTCTCTGTCTGTCTGTCTGTCTGTTTGTCTCTCTGTGTGTCTGTCTCTCTGTCTGTCTGTCTGTCTCTCTGTGTGTCTGTCTCTCTGTCTGTCTCTCTGTGTGTCTGTCTGTCTGTCTCTCTGTCTGTCTGTCTGTCTCTCTGTCTGTCTGTCTCTCTGTCTGTCTCTCTGTCTGTTTGGCTCTGTGTGTCTGTCTCTCTGTTTGTCTGTCTGTCTGTCTCTCTGTGTGTCTGTCTCTCTGTCTGTCTGTCTGTCTCTCTGTGTGTCTGTCTCTCTGTCTGTCTGTCTGTCTCTCTGTGTGTCTGTCTCTCTGTCTGTCTGTCTCTCTGTGTGTCTGTCTCTCTGTCTGTCTGTCTGTCTGTTTGGCTCTGTGTGTCTGTCTCTCTGTCTCTCTGTCTGTTTGGCTCTGTGTGTCTGTCTCTCTGTCTGTCTGTCTGTGTCTGTCTGTCACTCTGTCGGTCTGTCTCTCTGTGTGTCTGCCCATCTGTCGGTCTGTCTGTCTCTCTGTGTGTCTGTCTCTCTTGTCTGTCTGTCTGTCTCTCTGTCTGTTTGGCTCTGTGTGTCTGTCTCTCTGTCTGTCTGTCTGTGTCTGTCTGTCACTCTGTCGGTCTGTCTCTCTGTGTGTCTGCCCATCTGTATGTCTGTCGGTCTGTCTGTCTCTCCGTCTGTCTGTCTGTCTGTCTCTCATGAGATGCTTGGCTGAAGCTGCAGCTGGACTTCATCTCTATGTATGTCTGTCTGTCTGTCTGTCTGCCTGTATCTCTGTATGCTTGCCTTTCTGTCTCTCTTGTCAGCCTGTCTCTCTGTTTTGCATGCCATCCTGTCTGTCCGTCTGTCTTTTTTGCCTGTCTGTCCATCATCTCTCATCGCCCCCCCATGGTGCACCTGGGTGACATGGTTGAGGAAAGGGTGAGGGGTGGGGGGGGGGGGGGGGGGGGGGGGTATAGTGGTATCCACTGAGGGACTGTCACCCTAGTTGGAGCACCCTGAGCACGAGTGACAGCTGTGAGCCCCTGGGAGGATCCACACTGACAAGAGAGGAGGAGGAGGACTCCGGTCCATAGAGCACCCCCCCCCCCCCCCCCGCCCCCCGCCCCCGTCCCCCGCCCCCGCCCCCCCCCCGCCCCCCGCCCCCAGGGGGTGAGACTCTGAGAGAACCCGTGTCAGGAGAAAGTTGGAAAGAGGGAAGAAGGGGGAGCAGATCCCAACTAACATCTGACTCAGTCGGCAGGCAGGTCGGCGGAGGAGTGTTCGCCCTGGGAATGAATCAGAGGAGAGCCTTTTAATAGCCTTTAGATGTTTCATCCCTTCATCACACTCCCAGGGGCCTTTTACTGTTACTCTCTCTCGCTCCAGCTCTCCCTCTCCCTCTCCCTCTCTCTCGCTTTCTCTCTCTCTCTAGCTCTGTCTCTCTCTCTCGCTTTCTCTCTCTTGTTTTCTCTCACTCTCCCTCTCTCTCTCTCTCATACTCTCTCTCACTCTCTCTCCCTAGCTCTCTCTTGTTCTCCCTCTCTCTCTCTCCCTCTCTCGCTCTCCCTCTCTCTCTCTCTCTCTCCCTCTCTCCCTCTCCCTCTCCCTCTCTCTCTCTCTCTCTCCCTCTCCCTCTCCCGCTCTCCCTCTCTCCCTCTCCCTCTCTCTCTCTCTCTCTCTCTCTCCCTCTCTCGCTTTCCCTCTCTCTCTCTCTCTCTCTCTCCCTCTCCCGCTCTCTCTCTCTCTCTCTCACTCCCTAGCGGGCGTGAAAAAGCAAATAAGCACGACCAAGAACAGAGGCCCACCTTCCAACGATCGTCCCCTCCCCGTGCCTCCCCTCCTCTGCATCCCTGCAGCGCACACACACACACACACACACACACACACACACACACACACACACACACACACACACACAGGTGGGCGTGCGTGGGCGGTGGTGGTCCGGCTCCTCCTCAGCGTGGGGTGCGGAGGAGGAGGAGGCCAGCGGGGGCTCCTCGCTGGCCTCCTCCTCCTCCTCCTCTTTGTTTTGTTTTCAGCGTTGTCTCCAAAGCCGTTCCCGCTGTCGCGCGTCGCGTCGCTTCGCTTCGTTTTCTCCGATGTGAGCGATGTGCGCTCGGCCGGATCTTCGTCTCGGAGACTAAAGTGCGCGGGGTCTTGGGCGCTCACGTTCGCCCTGACGCCCGGGACGTCGTGCTCTCCCTCGCCGGGATGACATCTTTTTTCATTTGCACCATCTTCATAAACAGCAGCGGAGGTTAGATTGGATGCCAGCGTGAGGCTCAAAGGGAGAGATGAGAGAAAAGAGAGGAGAGGAGTCCTTCAGCAGAGCGGACCTAGAGGGTTGGGCTGCTGCTCAGCAAGCACGCACACGCACACGCACACGCACGCACACGCACGCACACGCATGCACGCACGCACGCACGCACGCACGCACGCACGCACGCACACGCACGCACACGCGTAAACAGACACACACACAGACACGCACACAGATACACAAGCACGCATACACGATCACATGGTCACACAGGCACCCACAAAGACACGTTTACACACTCACACACTTACACACACACACACACACAGACACACAAACACATACAAACACTTACGCACACGCACACACACACAAGCACACACACACAGACATATGTACACACACATACACACACATACTCAAACGAGAAAAGATTCCCCTGCCTGGCAGAGGCATGCAGTGACAGGAGTGGGGTGCAGAGCGGGCCTTGTAAACCAGAACTTGTTAAAGTGCAGCTTTTCAGAGTTTTCTGCCAGTTTCCATCACGCCTCATTCCGACGTACAGAGAGGTTGGGTTCAGAGAAGATGAATCATATTGAAGGCAACGTCGGAGACAAATTTTGCAGATGAACCCTGAAGGCTGATGTCTGGCTGGCTGAAGCTTGCTAGGTGGAAAGCACTGAATTAATTTTCGTGTCGTTTCGACTGTGTGTTTCGGACAAAACTGAAATGAGAATGTTTCATATTTTAAACTTTGCAGTGACGTTGCCACTGCTGCTGATCGGGACCCCTGTTTACGGACCACTTGTAGTTTTCCACAAACCAAAGGAATCCCAGAGATCCGCTACATTCCCGCTGAGCGCAGAGCTCGATAATAAATACCACAAAGACAACAGAACTAAAAAAAGCATGCAGGTTTTAGTTCCTGTGATGTTCCTGAAATGAGTGTGCCTTGGTGATAGGAAACAAAAGGGAAAATCAATTTCCGAGGGATTTATTTTCCTTGATGCGATGGGGAGACATTGTGACTCTGGACACGGCCAGCCTATCAGGGAGCATCTCGGATCGATGGAGTTGAGATCCACACAGCCACTCCATCATCACACACTCACACACAGACACATGAAAGCACGCACACACACACACACACACACACACACACACACACACACAAACACGTGTGCGCACAAACACACACACACAGATTATTTTGTTTATTCGTGTGTGTGTGACTCTGTGTTGGCATGTGTTTTTTATTGTGTGTTTTTATCATGTGCTTTTTGTGTTTGTTTGTGTGCGTGTGGATTGATTGAATGCTAGATAATGCTTGTCATCCTGTGTCATGTCAGAGCATCTTAAATGTTGACCCACCTCTAAGAACATAATCCTATGCTACATCATGTCCTAGACACAGTATCTATACTGTGTGTTTTATATACGAGGGAGGAGCTGAGTCTGAACGCCTCAGGTGGGAAGCGATTCACCGCGACCAGAAACACGACTGAACGAACAAACAAACGATTCGAACGATTCCTCTTGGCGAACTGACCGACGCCAACTGATTCAAGCAAACAAATCATGAAATCCATCACTAGTGTGTGTGTGTGTGTGTGAGTGTGTGTGAGATGTTGTGCACGTGTTTGTCAGTGGACAGAACCAAAGAGTACCGAGTATAAAAGCACAGAGTAGGCTACACATTATACGTGTGTGTGTGTGTGTGTGTGTGTGTGTGTGTGTGTGTGTGTGTCTAAGATACAGCCTACTTAATCCCACTCTGACACTTTACGGTAGACGCATATTATTATGTTGACTTGTTGTTTACCTGATTACTTATAACATACACACACACATACAATTTCTATTAATATTATAATTAGTGACACACACACACAAATAGCTAAATGGTGATCTCCATATGTAAACCTTCAGAGGGCATCAAGGATGTACGTACACATGTACTTCACCCCCACCCTGTCTCTCTTCTGATTTTGTCTCACAAAACAACACACTGCACTGTCAGCCTTTTCTTCTACCTCATTAACCTGAATACTTGAACACACACACACACACACACACACACACATTCACAAACATATATACAGAGAAACACACACGCACACACAGACACACATACATACACATACACACACATTTATACACACACAATCACAAGCATATATACAGGTAAACACACACTCACACATACACACGTACCAACACACACATTCACACCAATACGCACACGCACACACACTCACCCACAGATACAGAAACACACATACACACAGACCTACTCTTTTTCTGGCTGTTGATGAGTTCCTCATCTGTGGGTGGGGGGGGGGGGGGCAGGGTGTCCCTGGCCCTGCATGTTTTACCCAAATTAAAACTGAAGACTCCTCAATCTCATCAGAACAGCATGCTGCTACCCTCCACACACACACACACACACACACACACACACACACACACACACACACACACAGTCAGACACGCAGCCCTGTGGTTCATGTTTAATGCATCCTGCGGTGGGCTGTGGGCCGTCGCCACGCTCTCTCTCCCCCCTCTTCCACGGCGATGGGGAGCGAGTCACTGAGTGGAAGCTAAGTGACTGTGCACTGGGAGCGCTGAGGTCAGCCCGGAGAGGGAGAGCGAGAGGGGGGGAGAGAGAGAGAGAACGAGACAATGAGAAAGGCAGAGGAGAAGATTGTGGATAATGAGACATAAGTAAATAGTGGCAAGAAGGAAGGAGTGTTTGGAGAATTTCAATGCACACACGACACGACACACAAACACACACACACACACACACCCCCACACGGGCACACTGGAGCACCCTCGAGCACACACACACACACACACACACAGATGACGCACTCCACCGAGGAGGATTGCTGTGAATGTGCAGCTGTGACACCTTGGCTCCTTGTCAAGATATTTTTTCACATTTTTATGCACCATCACGCACCTTCACACGCTAATGTTCTACGTTCTAGGGTGGAGTTCGGGGTTCCAACGGGTTTGGCTTCAGGAAGGGCTGTCAAGCAATCAAAATATTTAATCACGATTAATCGCATGATTGTCTATAGTTAATCGCGATTAATCGCAAATTAATCACATTTCATCTGTTATCTGTTCAAAATCCACCGTAAAGGGCATTTTTCAAGTTTGTAATACTCTTATCAACACGGCAGTGGAAAACATAATGCTTGCTTTATGCAAATGGTGTGAGGTGAGGACAATAGTGAGGACAATACACAATGTAGTGTGTCCAACTTTTTTCCAACATTAACACAACAAACTGAAACAATCCAAGGACCCACACGGGTCAAGCATTTATCAATACGCTCAATTCACCATTCATGGCAATTATTTCTTTTTATTCGTTGTTTATTTAACAGGGACGATACATACAACATTGCCACAAAAAAAATGAAGAAAATGTGATGCATACAAGACGTCTAGCTTCAGCTAATTTGCAGTTAAATTAAATGAAAATTAAATTAAAACGATGATAAGGAAGACAATTGAGGATTCAAAGACAAACTGCTGCAGGTCCTGCTGCTGCCCACATCCTGTTTCTTTATGTTTTTTAAACCTCACAAATGTTATTCAGATTGACAACTGCAGCCCGTGCAAATGCTAATCAGCAGTAGCATTTTCATGCTACTACTGAAGTTTTCATTCATTATTGATCGGGATTCATTTAAGGAGTTTTGCACGCACATAATCTAGCTGATCAGTGCATCATTGAGACAACAACAAATTGAGCCAAAATGATAACATAAATAACCAGTTTGCATAAGTTACACAGTTTCAAGTCTAGGTTTGAAGAAAGACTTGTTTTTCTTCACGTTTAACTATGTTGACACTTCAGTCCTATGGCAGAGTACAGCTAGGGCCTTACAAAGGAGCCTGTAGTCCAACCTTGCCGAGGGGAACAATGAGAAGCTGTTCATTTGTCGTTAAAGCACACACATAATCAGTGCCAGACTAGCACATTGTCAGCTCCTACGCACAATTCACGAGGTTCGGCAAGCTAGCTTGACCCTTTTGCAAACAGTCCCATATTCCGAAGGGAAGTGAGTGAGCGTTCACACCTAGCATCTCACACACAACAGCAACTGCTGCTGCTAAACGCTAGTGCTGCCTTAAGAGCCTTGGTAGCTCTCCTCCCGTGTTTGTTTTTTGTGTCCATTCCAATTATGTACGCCGCGGTGCGTTGAATGTACGGCGTAGGACACATTCAGCGAGGCGGCCCGGGCAGCCGGCGGTATTGTGCGCGAGTGAATAGCACAACTCCAGCACTCAGAGTGACACATTCACAACTTTCCTTTTGATCTTTTTCTCCTGCCCGCGACTGTCAAGGAGATCACCCGAGTGATGCCGCCTGGGTGCTTTTCGGATGCGCCCTCCCCGCCGATAACACAGCGAAAGAGACAGCATTTCCGCATTGATTTTTATCAAACATACGGCGTGTTCGATCTCAATGGAAAAAAGGACATGGCCGTGCACTTTGGCTTTTCTGAGATGCTATCATTCACACTGTGGCAAGATATTGAAATGAAAAAAAACATAAAAATGGTTTCCTTTCTGATAACTCTGCAGGAAGTGGATTTATATGCTGCAAAACATCATCGTCAATGGCGATAAACATACAATTGATGTTTGGTCAATAAAACAAAGTTTGGTTAGTACAAGTTGGAGTTTATCCAAAAGATCATATTAAATGTTTTTTAAGCTTCTATTCCAAATATGTGTTATTTCTTGTTGTTGTCTGTTTATTTCCCTCGTTATGCAGTAAGCATTGCAATTTTAAGAGCATAACAAACACAGTTTGATAAATCGTTTGATTGATGTTCAACCTCCTTTGAAACAAAACCATGGCTTCTGTAAATGGTCCAGGAAGACTATGATGCTGACCCTGCAGGATCTTCAACACCCACTGAAGCTTCTCCATAATTCCTAGAAAGATGTTCAAATACAAACACGACCTAACCTTTCATATACAGTAGGTCCTCTACACCAAGTGCCTTGCAATTTTATTTGTAGCTCTCTGTCTATCTGTAAATGTGTGTGTGTGTGTGTGTGTGTGTTACTTGACTTGGATTGATTAGTGTACACATACACAAATTGCATTGACTATTCACAGGAGGCAATATAGAAGAGCAAAAACAAGCCGGTATTCTCATGCAAAACAGTCGTAAACTAGACACTGTGGAGTTCCAGCTTGTTATGAGGACTCTTTGAATATTAATGGCGAAAGAGTCTGAAATGCAATGCAACATTTCCAATACATTTTACCTTATCCATTTAATTTCCTTTAAAGCTAGAAGATCCAATGTGTAATTTATTCAAATTAATGAATTCCTTAATTGATAGGCTTTTATTCAGGCACAATAATTGGCTTTGCAGGCAGTTTGGTTTGTGGAAACATTTGATACACAGATTTTTGCATGACTCTCGTCAATGCAATCTCATTGCATATAAACAAAACAGAGATAATCTTAAAACAGGGATTAATATATATATTGTATTCATCTTTTTTTTTCAATATCTGAAGATAAACTGGGTGTTAGTTTTAAGAAAATTAAATGTATTATGGCTGGTTCATACTACACGATTCTCAGATATTCCTCCACGATTTAACATGGCACACTATACAATCACAACGCCAGGAAAATCTGGCTTTCGTCTTGTCGGAAGACTGGCCACAGTACAAGATTCGAGGGTGCGATGCTCTAGATAATCTTTACTTCGTATCGATCACGACGCACGCAGCAACAACGCAGCAACAGTAACAATGGATCGGGTTAGGGTTAGGGCGTAGTGCAGTGAAGTCTAGAGAGATCTTTACTTTAGTTATTCCTTTACTAGTTAGTAAACACTGTGCGTGAGCTCCAGCTGTTCGTGGGATTCCCTCGAGCAGCAGGTGGTGGGGTTCCCTCCATGTCAACAATGGATGCGTCGTTGCGATTCCCCCCAAAATTCTGGCATACCAAACTTTTCGTCGTGGGGTTTTCGAACGTCGCAGACGGAAAAAAATCACAGATCGCAAGCATGTCACGTTACAAGACCTCCTCTCGTCGCCGACTTTTCAAAATCGTGTACGACTCGCAAATTTGTCTGCGACGAACAAATCTGGGCAAAATCGGGCTGAAATGGTGTAGTCTGAACCAGCCATTAGTCTTCCTTGAAGCTTATATGGTGACCTTGATGGTACTTAAGCAACAACACTGTGTGCACAAATAGTTTAACACAAATACACACACAAGTCACAAGCACGCCCTGCAATATTCAGTCAAGAACGTTCATTTTGTAGTTGAATAAAAAGATTTATGCATGGATATGGAAAGCCTCTTTTGCATTTTCATCCAGATTCTGTGAAAATAACTTGGTAAATCAGTGTTGAAAGAAAGGGGCTAAAATCAGGGAGAAAATAGAAAAGACCAAAACTTAGACTTACTCTATAATCCCATGTCAACAGTTAATGACTGGAGTTGACAGTTATGCTAATTGTTTGGGCAAGCCCAGCTTGCAGTTCAGAAATAATCAGTAACAAATATTTAGTTATGTGCAAAATACTGGCATCCAGTTCTTTTGAAACTCTTTGATCATGATCACAAATAATACACAATACAAACAAACATTAAAACCTGGAGAGAGAGAGAGAGAGAGAGAGAGAGAGAGAGAGAGAGAGAGAGAGAGAGAGAGAGAGAGAGAGAGAGAGAGAGAGAGAGAGAGAGAGAGGTTAATTCAAATGTACATTGTCCAAAAACACGCTGACTTGTTATGTCTGCAAGGTCGTGAGAGTTCTCCTCCATTACAGAAACGTATAACACTTCAACAAACCTGAATGTATCGTTCTCTCTGTATACAAAAAAAAAAAAATATATATATATATATATATATATTTTTTTTTTTTTTGTACATAAACAGAGACAAAGCAAAACAAGTCTAAGCGTGAAAATGAAATAAAGGGTTAGGAAATGAAGTTTCCCAAGTGGCTCAAATAAAAGAAAAAAGACGCCGATAAGTATTTGGCAACGCTGCCAAAGATGACACACTTTTTTACAGCTACCGTTGGGGATGCAGACAGGAACAACAACGGCCAAAGCGTTGAGCACGCCGCTACAGCAGCAGCAGCTAGCTGTGAAGTGGCGCTAGGTGAAGACCAGACGTCAATAAGTAGAAGCGTGTGATGTGGAGAACAATCTATCCTCTCTCTCTCTCTCTCTCTCTCTCTCTCTAGGCTTATTATAACCTAGGGTAATAATAAGCCTGCAGTAAGGCCGTAGGCATTTGAATTCATGAACTTTACCGTCTGCGTTTGTCCTGAGTGAGCTGGAGTTCCACCAGTCCAAACATGGAGTAGAAACCAAACTGTACCAAAGTTAGCTACCAGCCAAATGGCCTGAAGCCCTCTACGGAAAATATTAGCTGTCTCTAGGGATGAGACAAGACATGCTGTGTGGGTATTTATCTCATGACACGTACTCCATTGCTCTCTCTCTCTCTCTCTCTCTCTCTCTCTCTCTCTCTCTCTCTCTCATCTCTCTCTCTCTCTCTCTCTCTCTCTCTCTCTCTCTCTCTCTCTCTCTCTCTCGTACATAGGTTTGTTTGTAGAATCTTTGAAATGTTCAATCTCAACTGTAATGCCAATTGCAACCTCACTCAATCACACATACTAAGTCAATTATTCATCTTGGCAATATTTGCCAAGTATATGGCTGTTTGTGGGGGATTACCCTAACAAGTTGTCTTGCTGGTTATTAGGGACCGAGCAGAACCTGCAAGGTCCCTATTGTTTTCTTGATATTGATTTGATCTTAAAAAAAAAGAATAAACAGTGTTGGTTTTCCTGGCATTTTGGCAAAGACAGGTGTTAATCTGAAACCTTATTCTCTGTTGGGTTCCATCGTGACTATTAGTTTGTGTAGTGCTACACTTTGTGTGTTCTCTGCTTTCCATCTTCATTTTGAAGTAAAGAAGTGTACCTTTAATTCCGCATAGATTAGCTTTACCTACCTATCCACCATTCAGTCTGTAAATAGTTTTTCTCCGTTCTCTTTTAAAGATGAGGTAGGCCCCATACATATCTTTGCCTTGGGACAGAGGTACATCTTGGAACAAAAGCAATAGGACGTCTCGGTGAGTGGACTCTTGCATAGGTAAACATCCAGATACAGAATATTTTTATACTTTTGTTAGATGTTATTGAAGCAGGGAAAACAATAATTGTCACTTAGCTGGGATTCCAATCATTACAGTAATCTATAATTAGCAATACCTCACTTCTTTGTTTAATTGTTTTAGCGGAGGTCTAACTATGCTACTTCCTTTTCCCTCTCTCTCTCTCTCTCTCACTCTCCCTCTATCTGTTTTGCCTACTACTACACATTTCAAGAAAAAGAACATTTAAAGTTAAAAGTTAGAAGTCCAAAAGTTCAATTAAATTTTCAATTTCAGAGTGGAAAATGGAAGTTCTGTGCTGCACTCCTGCCTTAATTAAAGAACCCTTTCCCTGAAATTATTTATGCTAAATTAATGAATCATGAACAAAAAGATGAAGGTAAAGTAGAAAATGTGTTTGATCTTTGTTGCTAGTAATGGGGAAATATATTGCAGAGGCTCAACTTTCATTTCTTTTTCACTTTTTGGGTGGGGAGGGGGTAATTCTGAGCACAGCTAAAATATATTTCATTAATTGGGTCATTAAGTAGCAAACCAACTCTGCTCTCTTTGTCTGGCAAAGAGAACACAACAACACAAGCCCAATATCATGTCATGCAAAATATCTCAATATTATCTAATTGTGTTACATTATCAAGTCATTTTATTATATTATTATTATTATTATTATTATATTATATTATATGTTTTATCATACCTATAAATACATTGAAGATAATAAATACAACATGCTATTTAATGAAATATAAAAAACAAACATGCATGCAGTGAGCTTTTAAAAAACGCAGATAAAAGCTATTAAATGTTATAAACTTGACCATATTGGTTTCAATGTGTCATCAAAGGTCCAACACAGCCCTGCAGAATACGAGCACTGCTAGCACTGCTATCCATCTCCAACGGGTTTGGTTTGGTGCCGGAGCCAAAGGCAGTGGTTGAACACAGCAGCACAGCTGACGTGCTATTGGCAGGCTAACCTGTAGAGAGAGAGAGAGAGAGAGAGAGAGAGAGAGAGAGAGAGAGGAGAGAGAGAGAGAGAGAGAGAGAGAGAGAGAGAGAGAGAGAGAGAGAGAGAGAGAGAGAGAGAGTGAGAGAGAGAGAGAGAGACCATGAAGGTGATAGAGCGCCTCATCCTGGCCCATCTGAAGTCCATCACAGGTCCTGCGCTGGACCCCCTGCAGTTTGCCTACAGAGCCGACAGATCCACGGAGGACGCGGTGAACATGTGCTCTGCATTACGTCTTAGGACATCTTGACACTGCAGCGAACTACGTCAGGATCCTGTTGGTGGACTTCAGCTACGGCCTTCAATACGATCCTACCCCTCACCCTGGAGGGGTGACAGCCATACCTGCTGCAGGTACCGGTCCCCACCTGCAAGTGGATCACAGACGTCCTCACCAACAGGTCCCAGCTACACCTGCTGCAGGTACCGGTCCCCACCTGCAAGTGGATCACAGACGTCCTCACCAACAGGTCCCAGCTACACCTGCTGCAGGTACCGGTCCCCACCTGCGAGTGGATCACAGACGTCCTCACCAACAGGTCCCGGCGGGTGAAGCTGAGGTCGTGCCACCTCCAGCTCCAGGTCCACCCACACGGGTTCCCCACAGGGCTGCGTCCGTTCCCCCCGCCCTGTTTACACTCTACACCAACAGCCGCACCTTCTCTTCAGCCCTCGGTCAAGCTCCTGAAGTTCGCAGACGACACCACCCTGGTGGGCCTCATCTCCAGGGGGGGTGAATCTGCCTACAGGGGGGGGAGATCGAGCGGCTGCAGAGTTGGTTGTAGCAGGTACAATCTGGAGCTTAATGCTCTGAAGACGGTGGAAATGGTGGTGGGTTTCAGGAGGAGTGCAGCTCCACCCCCTCCCGTCATGCTGGGGGGACGCCCCACTGACCACTGTGGAGTCCTGCCGCTTCCTTGGGCTGACCTTCTCCCGCGACCTCAAATGGGGCCTGAACATCACGGCCCCTCGTGAAAAAGGCCCACAAGCGACTGTCCTTTCTACGGCAGCTGAAAAAAATTCAGGCTGCCCAGGTCAACACTAATGCAGTTTTACACTGCTATCATTGAATCCATCACCACACAATCAATAATCACATGGTTCCCTGCTGCAGCAGCCAAGGACAAGGCAAAGCTGCAGCGGGTGATCCGCTGGGCTGAGAGGGTGATGGGCACCTCTCTACCCTCCCTAGAGTCCCTCCACGACACCAGGGCTGTGAGAAGGGCAAGAAAAATGATGGCAGACCCCTCACATCTAGGTTTTGCCATGTTTAACATGCTCCCTTCCGGAAAGAAGGCTTCGGCTCCCGAGAACCGCAAAATCCCGGCATCGCCTGAGCTTTTTCCCCACGGCCGCCAGGCTGCTCAACGATCGCTAGATACCCCACACAGACTGTTATTATGCTATTTATATTACTATCATCATTATCAGTATTACTACTTACAGCACCTATCATTCCCATTGCACTGTTGTCTGTCGTATCATATCATGTCCTGTCCTAAATGTCTTGTCTGTCAACCACATCCATGCATAACTGGCTGTAAAAAATTCCAATTGTGTTTACACTATATGGCAATAAAATGTACCTTGAACCTTGAGAGAGAGAGAGAGTTAGAGACGAGGCACAAATGATAGAGCGAGAGAGAGAGAGAGAGGGGGGGGGGGGGGGAGAGTGCGGGAGAGAGAGAGAGGGAAAGAGATGAGATAGAGAGTGAACGAGAGAGAGACAAGAGACAAGAGAGGCAATAGAAAGAGAGCGCGACTGAGAGAGAGAGCGAGAGAGAGAGAGAGGGTCAGTGAGAGACGAGGACTGAGGGAAAGCGCGAGAGCGAGAGCGCTGTTGTGCACAGCGTGTTGCGCTTTTATTCTCAGGATGTCAATTACAGGAAGGTGCTGTGCACCTGCGTGTGTTCCGCGGGCCCGCCGCTGCTGGCTAGAACCTCTCCTCTGTGCCAGGCGCCCGTGTCCGGCCAGACGCTAATGAGAGCTTTGTCTGGATAAAGCCCGTGCCCGGCAATTACTCCCCACCAATCCTGTAAAGACTTCCCTCTCTCCCCCCCCCCCCCCATCACCGGCGCTCTCTTTTGTCTGCCGCTAATGGCCTAGCTCTCTCGTTAAGCTACCCAGGTTTTTCCCCTACCTAGCTTTCCGGTCCTGCTTTCCTGTCTCTCAGCCTTCCTGCCGTACCTGCCGGCTGAGGTGAGCACCGACCGACGCAAAACGCAGGAGACTTCCAACATTGAGTGTTTGGAGACGACTCAAACACTTCTGTTTAATAATAAAACTGCCTGTTCCATCTGATGCCAATTGCTATGTCTCGTACTATTGTTATATTTTTTTCTTTATCTTATTGTTGTTTATTTTTTATGACTTAAAGTGTGTCTTTGTATGGTGTCCTTGAGTGCCGAGAAAGGTGCCTTGAAATTACATTTATTATTGTTATTATTATTATTATTATTATTAGCTTGTCGTTTTGTTGCTAATTCCGAAATATTTGGACAGAATAGCCTGGTGGTTAGGGTTAGCGTGGTTAGGGTCCACAGTCAATTATGAATAATGTACTCTTGATGACGTGTGTCTGAGTTGGCTGTAAGTCTGGTAAATAACTAAACCTTTATTCAGTGCAGAGAGAGCATCTGTGTTTGTGATGAGGGTGAACTCCAGGAGAAGGACCACTCATCAATCACACACTCCACCTGAGAGAGAGAGAGAGAGAGAGAGAGAGAGGAATTCCCAAAGGAGGAGGAGAAGTCAAACCGGTCAATCTCCTTTCTGCCCGTCTGTCTGTCCGCTCAATAAACATTACGGTGTGTCTCCATCACAGTCATGGTCCGAGGTCAGTGGAACATCAGCCAAGCATGCTGCGGTTCACCTCTGGTCCGTGGGGTTAAGACATGTCAGCAATGCCGAGAAGTCGATCGGGGATTCTCTTCTGGTATCAGCAGGGATACAGGTTAAGACACAGACACCGACACAAACAGACACACACACACACACACACACACACAAACCTGTTATGCTATCCCCACACAGTCCCTAAAGACCAACAATAACAGTTGAACTGAGCTCTAAGAGGGAAAATATACAAAGCAAAAAGCAGGAAACTGTATTTTCGCTGTTTTCGTTTCTATGATCTTTTTAAAAGGCCGTGTCAAATAAGTTTAGATATTGAAATATGCTCTTTTTTGTTTGGCTTCCAATGGCATGGTGAATAAAGAATTCATTATAGCAAGTAGACGATTAGACTTTTTTTTTTTTTCTGGTCTTGCAAAGAAAATATCTAAACATAAAAGTTTTCCATTCAAATGATTGTCTTTGTCTGTGAGGTCTATCTGTTCTTTTGCAGCTGTACTTAAATCCCTCTTTTCTTTTGATTGCGTGTGTGTATTGATGAGGGTAAGCCCGTTCTCACGTGAAAGGACAAGGGACATTCTGTGCCTGTATCTCAGTATCTATATTTGTGTTATTCCTTAACGAGGCGCAATTTATTATTTCCTCTTCTCATCTCTATTTTTCTCTTGTGTCCTCTCTTCTCATCTTCCCTTCCCTTTATGTCCTCTAGTCCCTCCTCTGTTATCCCATCCATTCCCAACACTATCATTTGACTGACAGATTCAACATGAATACAAAGATAATGACGATGATTAAAAACCAGTCGCAACCCAACACACCAAAACACACGTCCCCCCCCCCTCCCTTCCCAGTTCCCACGTGCACAACTCCCGAAGCAGGGGGACGAACATCTGACGCCGCGCCAGGGAACAACGCACCAATCAGGGGCCGGGCTTCAGAAGGTCACCGGGGAAAGAGTGACGCAGATCTGAGGGGAACAGCAGAACCGCAGCTCGTTGTAGGAAGCTGTCATGTGTCGATGCCCTTACCGTTATTGACAGAGTGCAACAATTGCTTCTGAGCTGCGAGGGGGAGAGAAGGTAAAAACACAACTGTCTTCACAATGCATCAATTATGATGGGGGAGGGGAGAGGGGGGGGGCATGGATTCATACAGGTGCTGCTTCCACGCGGATCAGTAATGAGCACTGAGCGCAATGACCTTTTCTCATGCTGACAGTCTCATTGGCGTGGATGTGAAAACGGGGGATTTATGAATGATTTGGTGAATGTTTACATACCGAGTCTCTCGGGTTATTTCACTTGGACGCCCCGTCTGGGGACGAATAAAATTTGAATTAAATTGTGCTTTGATACGTGTGTGATAAGACGGCGCTAATTCATCCACGGATGCAATAAGACCCACCAGGGCGACATCAAGCTGCAATATCAACTGTGATCGGTTCATCAAATCAACATTAGGCTACTGTCAACATGAACAGCGAAAAAGCATATCTATATTTTTGAGGGCAGGGATTGTCTTTCGTGAAATCCATGCTGACGTGTTGAGTTATCTTCTGACCGGCCAGGTGTGTCCACATCCCCTTGGTGTAGCTCTCCATTCTGAGCGGGCCTTCTGCTCATCTTTCACCGAAAAGAAGTAGTCAAACTGTTTATACTTTATCTCTGTGTAGAATAGTGCACTTCAATGTCCCCACAGCCTCTACCCAGACTGAGGCGTGGCACTAATGGCTCTTCAGAGATCACCACAGATGTCCTTTTTGTCAACAGTGGTTTCAAAGCTCCAGACCGAAGCTGCAACAGTTCTGGGGAACTGTTGGATCTGATTAACAACACCTGATTCAGGCTCATGCAATGAACTAAAAGGTAGTTTGTAGGTTTTTCTCACGCACACACACTCACAGACACAAAGACTCATGCACACACGCAGACAAACTGACACGCACTTGCACGACACACACACACAAACACAAACATAAACACACATACACAGCTTTTTGGTCTAGTATTTGGATGTCTGAATAATGATAGTTATCCGAATGTATTGGATCATTTTTATAATTTCATGGTGTGATATATAACATCATAGAACTGTAAGCAACAGAAAAGAGAAACGGCAGTTACAATTACATACAATAAATACAAAACAAACAAAATGCAGTACGGAACAATATTTACCGCAAGATTATTTAGAAGTATCCGTTGCTGGGATAATAGCTTAGTTGTGCATTAAACATTTATTTTGTTAAACAAAACTAGGCCGCATGTGTATCTGACCCTTATTTATTTATACATCATAACAGTTCCACTTTCTCACACACACACACACACACACACACACACACACACACACACACACACACACACACACACACACACACACACACACACACACACACACACACACACACACAGCTTCCAGACTCCTCCCTCTTTGTGGGGAAGTGTGGGGGTCAAAAATCAAGCATAAGCGTGAGCGAGGAGCAGCGTTCATACGTGCTAATCTTGCACTCTTGTGCGGTATACCTTGTTTGGCTTCAGGCTCCCTGACACATCGACCCTCCACCGCTGTCAGTGTGCGGAGCTACATCCACGCACCCTACATCCACGCACCCTACATCCACGCACCCTACATCCACGCAGCTTCTGATGTGAGGCTGCGTGGGGTCATGCCGTTACACTGTTCGCAGCCTGCCATCCACTGATCCAGGGGTGATGCAAAGTGCAACTAAACACAAAACAACACTCAACGGGCATTAAGGTGCTGAAGCTATGAAAGGGGGGAGGGGGGGGTGTACACCTGTGTGTGCTGTGCGAGGGAGATGTGTGTGTGTGTGTGTGTGTGTGTGTGTGTGTGTGTGTGTGTGTGTGGATGTGTGTGTGTGTGTGTGTGTGTGTGTGTGTGTGTGTGTGTGTGAGAGAGAAAGGATCCATTTACATAGTCATTGTATGTGCACATATGCAATGTATATATTCTGGATGTGTGATTTACCGGTCATAACTCTGTGTGTGTGTGTGTGTGTGTGTGTGTGTGTGTGTGCGTGTGTGTGTGTGTGTGTGTGTGTGTGTGTGTGCGTGCGTGCGTGTACATGAGTGAGGGAGCATTTGTGTATGTGTGCGGATATATGCGATCAATTTGCATAGTCATTACAAAGACATATGTGCGTATATGTAATGCATATATTGTTGATGTGTGTTTTAGTAACAGTGTGTGTGTGCGTGCACATGTGTGTGAGAATGAATAAGGACGCGTTAGTATTAAAAGTCCTCCATCACTTCATTAATAAAGTTACGTCACATGGACCTATCAATCCATCACCTGGATGTGTGCTGCAATCTAAAAACAAAGGGCTTGATTTGTGTGTGTGTGTGTGTGTGTCTATATATGTTTGTGTCTTTGAAGGGGCTTTATGTGTATGTGTATTTGCATGTGTTTGTGTCTGTGTGGTTCTGCTTGTGTGTCTGGGTGTGTGTGTGTGTGTGTGTTTGTGTGTGTGTCTATGTGTGTGTGTGTGTGTGTGTGTGTGTGTGTGTGTGTGTGTGTCTGTGTCTGTGTGTGTGTGTGTGTGTGTGTGTCTATGTGTGTGTGTGTGTGTGTGTGTGTGTGTGTGTTTGCATGGCTGTGTGTGTGTGTGTGTGTGTGTGTGTGTCAGGGTGTGTGTGTGTCTGTGTGTCAGTTTGTGTGTGTATGTGTGTGTGCGTCTGGGTGTGTGTGTGTGTGTCAGTGTATGTGTGTTGTCTGGCCCCAACCTCTTAGCATCGTAGCTTGAGGTAAAACCCTGTGATGTGTGTTGTGTTGGCAGAACGGTGCGCTCCAGCACACAGCCAAACAAGGATTCAGCTGCAAGTCTCTCCAGCAAGATTAGGGCATTTGGGGCTGGGAGAGAGTGTTGTTAATTCATCATTTTCATGTGAGCTACAGAGCTCTCTGGCCGCCTTCGCCAGCGCTGTCGGGGAGAACTGAGCGGCCGTCCCCTTTAAGACCTGCAGGTATTAACGTGTAAGTCCGTGAGACTTTAATGCTCATGGGCTTACATCGATTCAGTAGCCTTTGACAATACACAGCCTCGGCCCCTTCTCTGGCAAAAAACTCAATCACACGACATAGTGTTACTTTATTTGGGCAATCTGTTAATCTAGTGCTTTTCAAATTTGTGGTGATTGTGGTGACATGAAGTTGGAACAAAGATAGGCTGCAGTATAGATAATGTATATGTCATTGTGTGTGTGTGTCATGTCGGATTCTATATAGTGTTTGCATTTCTAAAAAACTCGAAACACAGGCGATGTTTGTTCAATGCATTCAAGACTTCCGATCACAGGTGAACAGAAAACAGAAGATATTATCAGGATCAGATCGCATTCAAAATGGCACCTCTGTTTACAGACCTCTTGAGATGAAGCAAAAAGAGCCAAATGGGTTTAAATTAATCACGGTAGGACGTCACTCACAAGAAATTGCTTGCTTATCTGTGTATGTGTGAGTGTGTTTGTGTGTGTGTGTGTGTTTTCCCACAGACTACTGTAATGACCTTGATGCCCTTAAATATGACTACTTTAATGCCTTTGTATATGTAATGTTCGTTTACCTGGGTAAAGGGATATTAGCACCCCCTATCGCCTATTGAATATTACTTCGGGGAGGACGTTCCTCCCTCAGCCTCCATTGACTCCCAGCCATTTCTCGGGAACTACTGGCGGCCGGTGGATAACATGGGGGTCAATGGGAGAGAGGAGGAAAGCCCTCCTCTGAGGGGGTGGGACTAGCTGAGGGATCTGAATCGCGTCAACGTCTATTCACGAGTAGGCTGGAGCCCTGGCTGCGCTATGAACCAATAAGCAGGAGCCCTGGCTGTGGAGCAGCCCGGAGGGAGGGTTTATCCCCTCAAGTCTCTAGGCTACATAACGAGAACCAACAAACCCGCTCGTATGCCTCGTTTCCACCGAGCGGTGCGCTACTGTTCGTTGCGGTACAGTGCAGCTCTGTTCGCTCGGTTTCCACAGAGCGGTGCGGTTCGCTTCACTTATATTGGCATTTCCACCACCAAAAGTCTGCCGAAATAAACGCACTGAGCCTACATATTTTTCGGTACTCCACCGTTGGGTTACCAAGCCGTCTGAAAGGGTGGCGAAAACGTGGAGTTGCACTCGCCGTTATTCTGAAATCACTTAAAAAATATCCTGTTTGGTATGACCAGGTCACTGATATCTTTTCAACACAAACAGCGAGGAGGATTGACTTGATCTATGAATGAAGTCCCTCAATCTTATTTGGCTTAACACCATGACCAACATTCTGAAACATCCATTAAAATCCACATTTGCCTCAAACAATGTTAAGCTTACAGCCCATGTCAATAGTTGTGAAATTATGTTCTTGTTTATTATGTTCTTTTAATTGTTTGTTACTCTGACCGTTCTGTTTAATATTGTGGAAAGGATGTTAGTGAATGATTCAGAGCATGATGCATTTTAAATGGCATGACTTTTGGTCTTGTGGTCTCTTTCATTTTTCTTAAAACAATTGTAGCTGAAAATAATATAGCCAAATTACAACCAATAGCTTCAGTTATTGAGGGCAAAAATAGGCCCAATGATAGGCCCAGATGTTTATTTAGTTTTACAAATCAAGAGTAGGCCTGATTTGACTAATAGACTTTGCATCCTTTCCTTCTGCCCTTGTAGTCCAAGACATGCTGCCCACCAGCTTTCAAAGTACAATGCTGCCACTGGTGGATTTGTATATATTTTATGCACATAATTATCCCCCCCTGCCATTTTGTAGTTCACCAAAACACCCTGAAACAACTTGATTCTCACATACTTATGCCACCATACGCCACTAACAGTGTAAGCAGGCCAATGGCAACCAAGCGCACAGTCCTTCCTCCCTCACTTTAAAAACCACCAGCCGTCACTGGTGTGTGTGTGTGTGTGTGTGTGTGTGTGTGTGTGTGTGTGTGTGTGTGTGTGTGTGTGTGTGTGTACATGTATTGATTTTTCTGGGCTGGGTGGATGCATGACGGATATTTGACTGCACTGTAAACTCACCGAAGATGCACTCTATTTTATCTCCACCATTTCCATTTCTGTCTTTTCATTCAGCACCATACGGCTTCTTTATTTATTTCTGTCTCTACCGTACTTCCTCCTGTTCCACTTAACATATTTATTCTTCCTGACCATCTGTCTTACTCACACACACACACACACACACACACACACACACACACAGACTCTTCCCTCTCCCCTCTTTTTGTTAAACCAAAACTCTCCTTCTCTTCCTACAATCCCACAATCAACGCCCCTTACACAAATGTGTCAATATCAACTCTTTTATTTTTCATTTGGAAGTCACCAATTTTTCGCATAGTTTTCCTATCACCAGCCAAGTCCCTGTGGCTATTATGCTCAACACCACGGCCTCATTGGAGTTGCTCACAAAATAACAAATATATTCCAAGATAACTATTTTCTCAATGAAGCTATTCAGGTAGCACATTACCTGAGTTGCTCCCTTTTTAATAAATGCTTTTTACCATGACTTTTTGTGTTCAGTGCTTTTTAAGGGGAGCAGTGTGAATGTATGCCCTTCTTTGCAGTTTAATGTGCTTATCGTGTTAAAAGCAAAAGATCTATTGACTATAAGTGTACTTCGAATCGACCGATCACCACCTGGTCCAGCGGACCAGAACCTAGGGAGACACAACATATCGACATGTTTCTAAAAATACAATTTATTTCAACACTCTTGGATAAAACTGAGCATGAATGTGTTAATGTTGAGGGGGGGGGGCTTAGTACAAGCAAGCATCTCTTCTGTGATTGGTCTTCGAGGTCTTAAAAGCTTTTATCCTTCTGTTGGCCATGCACGCTCCAATCATACCTAAGATTGGGTTAAGATTCATTACACCTGATGGTGGTTGAGTGTAGTGGTGGAGAGAGAGAGAGAGAGAGAGAGAGAGAGAGAGAGAGAGAGAGAGAGAGAGAGAGAGAGAGAGAGAGAATAAAAAGGAGGAAAAATGCCGGGCATATTCCTCCCCCAGAGCACCAAATAAATTAATGAATAAATAAATGGAATAGCATGAGGCTCTGAATCTCAAAATACTGCATTATACTAGAAGAAGAATGGATGTTTTCACCCCCAAATATCCGCCTGGGTACGCTCAATACAGGAAGCTCACAGTTCACAGCCAGCTTGTGGTTCACAGCAAGCACGATGTACTGAAGATACTGACTGAACACTACACCACCATCGGCCTGCTGAAAAGACAGAGCTGGAACCGGGGGGGGGGGGGGGGGGGTTCCTATATATGAAGGTTGGTGGCTCAGCGAGAGAGAGAGTAGAGAAGTAGAAAGAGAGGCAGAGCATCTTGAAGACTGCGAGCCTCTGCTTGTTTGTGTATCATGTCTCAGATCCACATGCACATGTGTTGTGCATGTGTGTTCACATGTGAAAGTCTGTTGGTATAGCTGTGTGTGTGTGTGTGTGTGTGTGTGTGTGTGTGTGTGTGTGTGTGTGTGTGTGTGTGTGTGTGTGTGTGTGTGTGTGTGTGTGTGTGTGTGTGTGTGTGTGTGTGTGTGTGTGTGTGTGGCGTTGGTTGCCAGAGCAGGGCTCTGAGCTATTGATCAGATGTTCTGTCTCAGGGTGTCTCATGTACTAACGCGGCCCGGTCTCGCCGACTTCTCGCCGGGCTTCACAAGAGCATACAAAAGGGTGTTTTCTCTGTCCCGTTCAGCCCTCAGACTTTTTACAATTAAATCTGAAATCGGAATGAATCTGACTTCTGTATTGGTGGTGGTTTGGTTTGGTTTGGTTTGGTTTGGCGGGGCGGGGCATGCTTGCACACAGAAGGTGTGTTGTTATCTCTGTTAAGTTAGACTACGTGACATGTTACCAGTACAATCAAACCAAACCCATGTTTCCCCCCCCCGTCTCTCCTCTGGTTTACTCCCACTTCGTGGGGAAGGAGGAGGAGAAGGAGGGTTGATTTTCACTGTTTTAGATCTTAAACATGGACACTAAAGGCAGATCTGAAACCAGCCTTGATTCTCCTGCTGCGATTGCAAGTCTGATGGAGATGACTCACCGAGTCATCATCGCGTGGGGGTATTGTTCCCCGGGCGGCTGTGTGAAGCGGCTGAGGTGTAACTCCGCCGGCCGACATTGGTTCTCATAGGGAATCCTTCTGCACCTTGTTTGCTTTGACACCATTGAAGTAAAAAAAAAATAAATAAATACAACAATATTATAGCCAGAAAAGCACACAGCTTTGCCTCCTGTGTGAGGAAAACTTTCTATTTCCTTCTGGAAAATACAATGTTGTTGTTTTTTTTTCTTCTCAAAATTACCCTTTTGGTGCTGGAGACCAGCAGGACTTTGAGGAATCATAATCATGTAGCAAAGCTGCCCTGTAGGATGGACGAGGAAGCCCTCCATCTTGGTTTTCCTGACGTTAACTGTCCTATTATTACCTCCATGTGTGCACTGTATTACATTTTCTATATAAATAAGAGAAAGAGAGAGAGAGAGAGAGAGAGAGAGAGAGAGAGAGCTCTCCAGTGCGCTATAAGGAACAGCAGAAACCATATTTCCGCGCTGTGGGTTCTCATCACCTCCTCCTCCTGCTGACCCCCACTGCCTCGACTTTAGTGAGCAGCAGCAGGGCTAGACGTGGATCATTTTAAAAAAAAGTGGGGGATTTGCAAAGTCACGGCCTACATGCATGTC
>NC_140291.1:13579259-13584259 GCF_964030765.1 Micromesistius poutassou
ATATGGATGTTCTTGAGGTGCTATGGGCCTTCCTTGAGCGGCAGATATTGACTGGAGTTGTGTAGATATACCCTTTAGCTATTTTTCAGCTCACAACCATACAAACACACACACATATATATATATATATATATATAGATTTTTATTTTTATTTTTATTTTTTTTATACAGACGATTTATACATATTGTAAAAATAGAGTGGCTACCAAAAGAAGATTATGTTATAGCAGACCGTATCTTCTAGCCTCTAACCCAGCTGGTTTATCGAAATGTTTCACAGAATATATTAGGCAGAATAAAGTTCTGAAAGTAAGACGAGAAACAGAATGCTCCCTGCAGAGACCAGCGTGAAGATCAGAGACTTCCTTTGCAAGTGATCATCCCCCCAGTGAGCTTTACACTCTAGAAACGTACCCTTCTCGTGGCGATGGGAACACTCTTAACCCGGGCGCGTGTTTGTTTACGGAAGAGAGGGGGCTGACATCACAGAGCAACCCCACAGCCAATCGGAAGATTCCCGTATTCTGCCGCAACTAATAGTCCTGTAATCTTGGCCTGTTTTTGTTTTTCTGCTGCTGCGGTTTGATACCGTGGTGTATGGGTAGTTGTTGGCGGGAGAGAGAGATAGAATGACTGGCAGATCAGGATGGGAATCTGTATTTACTTTATCGTGGTAAGATTACCACGCAAAATGAATTTTTCATAAAGTCTGGTGCATCACATAAATATTAAAGTAAAGAAACATAGATATAAAATAGAGAGACAAAAAGTACACACAAGTACTGTAGGATACGCTGATAGATAAGGTTACACTGAGAGCTGTGTCGCCGGAGCACCCCCGAATATATAACAAAGGATGACAAAACTGTATTAGAGGCAAGTCAAGGTGTCATGGAGATAAATTAAAATGAATCAATAGCAAGCAGCAGAGCAACAGATGCTTGCTTTTCCCCCCACTCCCCTTTAACCATATGACAGGTTGCCTAGTGAAGGGGAGAATGGAGAATTTGTTTTGATCAGCCTCTGACCTCGTGGCTGCTGAAGCCATCCATCATTTCACTTTCACCTGCTGTTTCAGCGTGTGCACTTTGATTTACAATTTGAGTTACAATCTGGGACAGAGTAACAAATAAAGTGTGTGTATTCCTTAGCCGCGAGGGCTCAACGTACGTCAGAGTGAATCGGTCTCGGGGCGGAGCGTTGGAAAGCATCCACTGTGTCTGGGGCAGGGCCCATAGGCGAGACTTTAGGCTGCTTACTGGCATCGCTGCCCTGATAAGAGGCAGGGAAACTTTGGGGAATGCATGCAGGTATGATTGGAAGGTTTGACACGTTTTTGGAGTGCACACAATAAGAGTCCGGGGAGATGTTTGGCAAGCTGGGCAGACGCTGCTTAATTAAAATACAGACGTGTTCATCACGCTGCTGGCTGTGATCCAGTTCACTTTAATGAAGGAAAAAGATCATAGCTAGACTTGAATACTGTCAGTTTGCAGATGTAGTTTGCTAGTGTAATGCTAGTTCCACTGCTGTTTTGGTGTGTCTCGCTAACAGCCACTTGCTAGCGCTGTGTAAAATGTTCCCTTTTTCCCTTTTTATTTTTGGCAGAAAAACAAGGGCATACTTCAGGAATTGAATAGATAAATGAAAGAGAACTATGTCTCTTCTTGAAGATGCCATTGTTTCGCTTTATTCCTCAAATGACATCGGAGGAGTATAATTAACGAAGAAAGGGTAACCAACGGCTGAGTCTCAGTTCAGGGGCTGCATCCTTCGAAGGACGCGTTTGATGACCGATTACGTCACAGCGGCGCGTCAAGGCTGTCCCATTTCGAAGGCTCCTTCAAATGCGGCCGAGATATGGATCCTTCGCGGCCCGACGTATCCCAAGATTCATTGCGCGTTCGTTGGATATTTTTCAGAAATGGCGCGGAGAGAGCGGAAGTGGCATCTGCAGCGAATACATATTTAATGACAAAACTATGTAAAACCATTTTTTTTATATAAAAGTAAGGTTGTGACCATTTTAAATATGTAACTTTATTGTCAAAGTTCAATTACATTAACGCTAGCCATATAACGTTAAACTCATTAACGTTAAGCCCACGTCCTCTCTTCCTCTTCACCCGCCGGCTCCGGCGGTGAATCTTCTCCCACTCCTCCAATAAAGGATTAAACATAACAAATAAAATTATGATTTCTGGCTCCATATTTCTCCTACGCTGTCCGGTTTGAACCGCAGCTGTCAGGTTTGCTAGGAGACAGGAGCGGCGCGTGGTCACACAAGGTAAAGGGTGTTAACGGCTTGTTGCGTAATCCGGAAATGCTCCGTAGGCCAGACCGTCTCATTTAACAACGCTTGTTCGGCCTTCGGTGTGGCCTTCGCGGTCTACGCAGGCCACACCTTCATAGGCCGCGTCCTTCGAAGGATGCAGCCCCTGAATTGAGACACAGCCAATATATTGTTTGTGGAGATATTGACTCTCTAGGTTCTAATATGCAATATGATAGATGCAATATGTTCAAAACTCCGCTGCCCGACTGCTCACCCACACCCCCTCCAGAGAACACATCACGCCCATCCTCTGTCAACTTCACTGGCTTCCCGTAAAACAATGTATACATTTCAAGATCCTCCTCACCACCTACAAAGCCCTACAAACAACCTTGCCCCTTCCTACCTGACAGTTCTCCTCCATCGCCCCAGTCACCCCCACCGAACACGCTCCACTGATGCCAACGCCCTCACCCCCATCACCAGGACCAAATACCACACCATAGGGGACAGAGCCTTTGCCATCGCTGCCCCTACCCTCTGGAACTCCATCCCCCCGGCCGTCCGTAACTCTGATTCACTGCCGTCTTTCAAAAGTCATCTCAAAACCCATCTCTTCAACATCACTTACAACACCTGACGAATCATTTTCCACCCTCTCTCTTTCTTATTTTCCTATCTACTCTCTCTGTGTTGTTGTTTTTGAGTATCTGTGTCTGTATGCGTGTATGTATTGTCCATTTGTATCCTTTTTGTTTTGTGTTTTTGTAAAGCGTCTTTGGGTACCTAGAAAAGCTCTATATAAAACCTATGTATTATTATTATTATTATAATAGAAACACATCAAACATCAAATATGTTCAATCATCAAGTTCCAACTATCTAATTCTATGAGGTGTATCCCACCTTATTCATGTATATCCAATGAGTGTTTACAATTAGATCGATTCAGTACCATAGCATTGAATCTGCACGATTCAAACGATCTGAAACAAGGCTACATTCTTTATTACATCCTGTGCTGAAAATATGAATAGGTTTTAAGTGTGTGGCCATGTCCCTATGGCCGTTTCTTTGACACAAGTAGAGCACATGCTGGATATATATCCGGCCCTTCACTGCTGAGCCAAGCAGCGTAAAGTCTAACCTCTCAATTAGTGTCTCGCTTTCAAATACAGCACCAATGGGACAGCTTTACACCCTCCCCCCCCGCCCCCCGGCCAGACCAATGAGCAATAAAGCTCAGGCTGGAATTAAACCAGTGGACCAAGTAACACGGAAACTCTGTCCTCCTCCTGCTCTCAGGAGGCGGACAGACAGACAGACAGATATTTTGGTGTTCTGAGAGCAAAAGGATCAAAGTAGTGAGGGGTCTCGTCCAACTTGGTGAATACAAAAACACAGGTCATTAAAGGGCCAATTAGGGGAGAGGCATCATGCTCAGAGTTGCCTTGAAGGAAGGCTATGCACATTGGGCATCAAACTCAGAACCCACTGCTTGGTTTAAAGGTCAATACCGGTCCAGGGGATCAAACCATCGTAACCTTTTCTCCTGGCTTTCACTAAGACGTCTGTGGATGATATCATTGTAACAAAATGGTCGCCGATTCTTCCAAAGAACATTTAGTGTGAAGCGTTGTTTAGTGTAGCCAAGAGGGTTTGATCATAGGGATGGGCTCTGTCCCCTATCACGAAAACATCACGATGGACGATGACATCGTCGTTGTGGGGGTGTGTGTATTTAACATACACACACTAAAACAAATATTTTAGTTTTTAAATAAATATTTGGAAACGAAAATTCATGTTTTCCCCAGTGTGCCTCTCTGGTATTGCAGGATCGCACTCTGTACAACCCAGACAGTAAAAGAGTGAGCGGTCACGGTCCCGTAGGCCTCCGTAGTCAACGCTGTCCAAGCATTCGGTGGTGATGGCAACTTTCTCCGCTAAGGACAGGATCTCACGGAGCGAGGCTGCTGCCTCGCTGTTTTCTCCAGCCGCACATCATAGTCATAGTTTGGCGACATGGCACGGTGTGATCTGGCTCGAGAAATGCGATCAGATCGCCGAAGACTCGAAAACACGTCACGTCTCTGGCATAGGCTACCGTATTTAAAATAGCATGCATAAGCATTAGTTATATTCTCTATTTAATTTACAGAGCAATCCCTGCAAAGTTTTTAGGTTAACCATAGAAGAGGATTAGTGTGTGTCTGACGGGGGGGGGGGGGCACCATCACACTCTCCATCATGATGTTGGTCAGCCATCATGATGGATCCATCGTCCATCGCCACAACCCTATTTGATCAGCCATGCCGGTCCAGTCCTTTACTGTGCTTCTTTTTAAAGCACAGTAAGTACAGCGTATGTCACACAATCATTTCACATTTCGCATATTGATGATGTGAAATGAATGTGTATGTACGTGTGTGTGACAAATAAAAACCTTTGAATCTTGAATCTTTAAGCCCGTATGTGAGAACAGTAGCATTGAGATGGTGTGGCGTCACGTTATTAGACAGAAACAGACGGGGTCAATGTGTACTACCAATGGGTGCCTTGCTTCAGATCAGATGCTAAGTGGCTCCATTGATCTCAGAACTTCCTCAGGTCGGTTTTATTGAGCAGGGAGGAGATCTCGTTGGTTCATCTTCTCACCGTTGTTGCACCTCACTGGCACCGGGAGTCTCTTTACCAGTTTTGCAATTAAGAAGGAGTAGCTTC
>NC_140291.1:13589259-13616759 GCF_964030765.1 Micromesistius poutassou
TTTCTACCATTTCTTTCCTATCCCATTTCGTGGCACATTCGCAGGGCACCTCAGCCCACAGCAGCCCACGGCCGTCATCCAGGGGCCATTCCCCCCCGACAACAGCTGGGGCATTGTGGCCAGGGTCTCTCCGCTATGCCTCTGATCTCCCTCCCCCCCCCCCCTGTGATCCCACATTCGTGCTCACAAGAGGCCAGCCCGTTTGACCGGGAATGGTCCGTAACATTCCATGTCTGTTGGTAATCTCCAGGCACTCCGTGATTCACCGCACGCAACCCGCGCTGCTCCACACGGGCTCCGGGTGTCTGTGCCGACCCAGAAGTACCCAGCAGAACCCACCGGCACGCACACATCAACCCTGTGGCCCCGACGCCACCCGACAGGCCAACCCCTGTGTCAGAAGAGGGCGGGCCCCTCCTCTGTTTTCTGCTGCCCTGCTCCCTCCCTCCCAGCGTTCCACCCTCTTCCCACAACTCGCCCGTCTTCTTCTCAGTTTCAACCACGTCGTCGCCATCTTTTTGACACCGCCTGGCCCCCCACCCGCTCCCCAGTCTGTCGGACAGCACCTAGACCCCCACCCGCTCCAAAAGCAGGTCTGTCTGACACCGCCAGGCCCCCACCCACTCCCCAGAGTGGGTCTGTCTGACACCGCCCAGGCCCCCACCCACTCCCCAGAGTGGGTCTGTCTGACACCACCAGGCCCCCCACCCACTCCCCAGAGTGGGTCTGTCTGACACCACCCAGGCCCCCACCCACTCCCCAGAAGTAGGGCTGGGCGATATGGACCAAAAGTCATATCTCGATATTTTCAAGCAGAATGTCGATGTAAGATATATATCGATATTTGTCGACGCAATAACGTAGTTGTCGTTGCCGCCCTCCAACTCGTCATTCTACATTGAGGGTGCCGCTGTGATTTCATTTCCCGCCTGCCTGCGTCGCTGTGCTTGCCGAGTGCAAACTCAATCCTAAATTTGGGCGTAGGCCAGGGTAGCTAAACATTTTAAAATTAGTCAGTCAAAAACAGTTGGCGCAAGATGTGGCAAATGCATTTGACGGACATGTTTCACACTGAAGGGGATTTAAAAAAGTGACATGAGTGGAAGAGCGGGGCCGGGGCAGAGTGTGTGTGAGCCAGAGGCAGAGCGGGACGGAGGGAGATAAGCAGAGCAGAGTCCTGCACGGGTCCTATTTTGCAAACCCGCACCCACCCGTACCCGCAATACTTAAAACCGCATCCGACCAGTGTTCCGACAGTGGCACGAATTACATTGCACACCCGACCCTCTATAAATTGATACCGATGCCTGTCCTGCACCCTAAGGGTGTGGGTCAGGCGGCTAATAAAATTAGACACATTAGGAGGAACGCTGGGGAATTGCAATTGCATCTGGTGTTTTTTTCAGATTGCTGTGCAAAAAAAGCACACACTGTGGACGGTTTTAGTTGACTCCTCCACTCCTGAATATCACACACCAAATCACAACCACACCAAAAGAGTCATCTTTAGGTGTTTTGTAATCAATGTAAGCAGCATCTTCCTCCCGATACTGCGAGCCTCACCACTGGAATCCTCTACGTCCAACAGTGCACTCTGCTGACACTCAAGCTCACTTGTCAGCCGGGGGCCTGGGGCACTGCTCAGGCACTGCTCTCATCGTTTTGAAATGCAGGCATATGTTGTAGATGTGTCACTAATAATGATTTTTGATGATTATTTGCACGTGAGTCCTTGAAGATTGCAATCGCAAAAAAACCCGCAACCGACCCGACCCGCACCCGTGTCCGACACTACATTATTTTTCACCCGTTTCATCCAAATTGTATGGGGCTGAGTGAGGAAATAGCAGCCGGCAGGCACGGCTTGGAACAGCTTTTTTTGGAGCAAATGCGCTGTAATTTCAATGCAAATGAACTATATCGATGTTGACGCTAGCGTCTCCTTCCATATCTCGTTTGAAAAAATATTGATATATTTCAAATATTGATATACCGCCCAGCCCTACCCAGACGTCTGTCTTGACACCACCTGGCCCCCCACCCACTCCCCAGACCACCTGGTCTGTCACCGCCGGGCCTCCACCCAAGCAAGTCTCTGACCAGGCCTGGCCCCCACCATCTCCGCAACCAGGTCTGTCTTACACCACCTAGACCCCGACCCAGCCTTGCGGGTCGTGCTGGGCCGTGGCCCGCCTGGTTCCTGGGCCGTTTGTCTCTTGACACAGATGTTTCCTCTCACTCTGCTTGTGTTTTCCTTGCAAACAGGGCTAATCCCTCAGGCAGCTCCTTCTCCTTGGCCCAGGCTCTCTTGACCAGACTCTCGCCATTTTCTGCCGTTTCATTTGATTTGATTCCACTTGGAATTCAGTTGCAATCCCACTCTGACTAAGGGCGGTGTGTTTCTTGGGAAAACAGGAAATCTCACGTCTTTTTTCTTGTGTTTTCACCAGCCGGGTTTAATGAAGTTGAAGTCTCGGGCTTAGGTTTCAGGATCAATGTTTCAGGGCTTTGCATGACATGGCGAGATTGAGTTTGAAAAAAATGTAAATAACGATTTTACTGCTGTAGGCACAGTTTTAAGATGTCTTTAAAGTTGATCTTTAAGATCATGGCACCGAGATTTGGACTAAGATATTAATCAGCCCATATTGACTTTCCTCTGGCATTCCAAGCCCACGAATAACATTGGCAATGGACCGACAAAGTCCATTGGTTTTCAGCAATGCCAGAAGAGGAAGATTTAGGAGTTTAAACAATTACCTTAATTGTACTAAATGCTTGCAAAAATATCTCTCGTGGTGATTCATCTACCACGTTGAATACAAAACAGCCAATAAACTGACAAAAAGATATACACAATAACACATCTAACAGATAAAATATAACCTCGCAACGTAACAGTTTATGATTCATCAATATGCCGGCAAACAGCCATTAATTGCTGGCAAGTACTTGTGTAACACTGCATCCATAATTAAGCATCTTTTTTTAAGGAAGTTTTAAAGGGCTTGTGAGCCAATCCTGCTGTGTGAGTTTTCAACAAATGTTTTCAATGTTTTTCAGGTTACAGGCCTTTCATTTTGATGTTCTTGAGCAATTTACCATCTATTCTTTCCAAGTGAAGTAAGCCAAATATTTACATTTACACACATCTTTTGTAAGGGTGTGTGTGGTTTGATTAAATCACATTTCAGACAACAAAGGCAATGAAGACATGTTTATTTAGCAAACTCTCATTTCCCAAAAAATATTAATAACCCTTTCGGTGCAAAATGTTTTTTCACACATGTTTGTGACGTACACTTTGGACAATCATGAGCCAATGTTAAGGGTTTTAGAGAACCCAGTGTCGTTTAAGTATTACCTTTCCTATTTTCCTTATATTTCCTATACATTGCCATTCTATACATGGTGTGTTGCTCCAGTAGACAAGCATAGAACATTTGAATATTCTCTTTCCTCGTTTTTGAAATTAAACTCCTTCTGTATTTGGTAAACAGTTATGTCAAGAAGGGGAAAGCAACATAGAAAATGAGTTGTTACAACATGATAAAACATGTCTTTACGCTGTTAAATATCCAAAGTGGAATCAAATGATACATCCAGGACAAGTGAAAACTCGATCAGAAAAGCTGTCATATCGGCCCCTTTTGAAGATCCCGGCAAGTCAGTCTAAAAGGCTTCCTAATCCACTTCAAAGAAAACCCTTGCATCTACTGAGCACTGATTCAAACCCGCCGATTTTTGATCCACTGAATTACTCGTGGTAGTCAGACTTGAAACGTTTCTGTATTTTGTTCCTGAAATACAAAGAATGCCATGTCATAATAAACTAAAGCCCTTGTCCTCTGTCATTATTCTCATTATCATGTGAGAGAATCACAAACAAGGACTGGCAATTTGGCCAAATTTGTAGGCCTTGTGTGTGCAGTTGCCCCTTTTTGATTTACCAGAAGGCAAGCCTGTGTTTTCATTAGAGATGCTGTGTGGCAAAGTTCATTTTCAGTTCATCTTCACCCATGAACGACCAGCATGGGCCCGCCGAGTTTTCAGTATGCGACTTAGGTGGCTGCCACCCCCCCCCCCCCCGTGGTGACTTTGACCGGGCTCCTCCAGGCAAGAACACAGTGTGGTGTTGGAAAAACTGTTTATCTTTGTGCATAAAAGTTTGCAGACAATGATACATGACCTGGTGCTGTGATCCTGGATAGCAAAACATGGGATTTCCAAATCCGGATCAATTTGATCCAGATTGTATTTTTTTTTAAAACTGGGCCCAGGAGATCTCTCCCTGACTGTGGCTGTTTCCCAATGTGAAGGAAGCATGCTCAACGACCGCCCTTTTAAGGACACTACGTCATAGAATGCCGACAAGCACTGTTCCAATGTTGAGAATACTCGGAAATTCGCACCCTTTTCGTGTCCTTTTTTTTTTTGAGAATTCCGAGATTTTTCAAGGATGCATAGCTGGATCCTCAACGAGCCAAAATCCCCACAATTCTTTGCGTTCACACGCTTAAAAATTGTGGATGGAAAGCAATACACATTGCTTTACACAAGTGAAGTTATTTGAACGTTTTCAGAAAGATTTTGTGCCGTATTGCTTTTTATAGATGAATCATGTAAATGCAAAAAATCAAGCTTAAAGACTTGTGCGATTTTTTTTCAAACATTTTTGCAATGTAATGATTGAATGAAAATGAATGAATGATGAAATTTTGAATTGATTGATTTGTTTTAATATGTACGTAGCTGGTGTTTAAAGAAACTACTGTCGCCAATAACAATTTCAACAATTAAAATATTACAATATTTACCATTGGAGCAGTATTAAAAAGCGGAAGCGGAAACGCTTCCACACTAGCAAGTCATTCCAAACTCTGAACACTACAAACGCTAGGTAGCACTCTAGCCAGGACTCTAGCCTCATCTCCATAGGACGCGACTCGCAAGGAAGCGTTCTAGCAAGGCTGCAGCCTTGATTACTAAACGTGCAACAGGGGTGCAGCCTTACCCAGCCCCAGAGTCTGATCAAGTTTGGGCAAGGCTGCTTAAACCAGCCATCATCCACACACACACACACACACACTCCACAGTGACCTAGCAGAGTCCAATGTGGTTAAGTGTGGTGGTGGTTTCCACTGCTGGTAATGTTCTTCTCCTCGTTTTGCCAGCATGTGGTGGACTTTATCAGCCACCTTTATCAACCCACCCACTGAACTACTGTTTTTCAAAAGATTATTTTCACAAGAACTACTATTATTACTCTTCTCATTTATTCTTCAATGTAAGCATCACCACAAGGCACAGAAGAGAACGCAGAGAACGAAAACGATGGGGACATAAATATGATGGAAGGATGTTGACGGGTTGGCAGCCTTGGCCCGAGCGAAGAATGGCAGTTTGATGTGCGAGTGTGTAATTAGATATTACAATAATGACTTACCTCGGCTACCGGAGAACAAGCTCCTGCATGGTAATTAGCCCTGATCAGCATTTGAACAGGAACACTGTTGTCTCTGTGTAATGTTGCTCACGCCACCGACACTGTGCATATTAATTAGAGGTCAACGTGACGAACGCACTAGGTATTATCCCCCATAGACGCTGTTCACATAAGCCGCGTACTGCCGTCAATGATAGCATGATAAAGAAGCATCCCTTCTTTGTGTGTGTGTGTGTGTGTGTGTGTGTGTGTGTGTGTGTGTGTGTGTGTGTGTGTGTGTGTGTGTGTGTGTGTGTGTGTGTGTGTGTGTGTGTGTGTGTGTGTGTGTGTGTGTGTGTGCGTGTGTTTGTGTGTGTGGGCACCATTGGTCAAACTGTTTCGCATTTGCAAGATGTGAAAACAATATGAAACCAGAGAGAGAGAGGCATCAGATAAACAAAGAACTGTGTATTTTGTGTAGAACAAGGTAGAGGATCAAGGCGACAGAAGCTTAAGAAGAAGAGGATTAAGAAGAGGATGAAAGCGGGTGTAAAGGTCAGAGTCAGAGGAATACTGTTAACATCGACTGGACGGATGGGAAACAACAGCAACTAGACAGCAGGAACCCCGGCAGAATCCAATCTGAGTGTGGCACGATAAAGAAGACTATCAGTCAGTGTGTGAAACTGGTTGTGTTTATCTCATAGTGATAGGGATGGTCGCTCATGACCATCACTTCGGTCATAAGTCAACACCTGGCGAGCTAGAGCATTGCAGTCGCCTGCTAGTCTGTCTGTTGAACTCCAAAGGGTCCACAGTGATCAACATATTATGGGCTGTACTTTAGACAGCCCAGCGAATGATAATGTTGGGGGACCACACTTCAAACAGGTTGGGAAGGGAACCTGTTACAGAGGCTCCGCTAAAGACCACACCCCCTTGGGCCATGTGCACTGCTCACCGAGACAGAAGCCGTTTCTCAATACCAAGTACGCGGACTACGTTCTCGCGGACTTGGAAGTACGTACTTGGCAAGTCCGGACTTCGAAGTACAGACTTCCGAGAACGCGAGTACGCACCTGCAATTGGAACAGCAGCGGACTGGATGACGTCACCACCTTAGCTCTGTTAACTGCTTTACGGCCTCAAACTACTGAACAATATAAACTAATTATATAAAACTAAACCCCAGCCTCTTTCATTTTAAAATAGTATGTTAATATTTTGAATGAATATAAATGAAAAGATATGCTTGTCGTGTGTATTTATATACACACAACCTTTTTATCTGTAGGGTACAGATGCGCGTGCCTAACTGCCTATGTAGTTGGAGAGTAGGCTATTATAACGAATAATAATGAATGAGCGAGAAATTACACAGATTAGAATAGAAAAACACAACATTACAACACACACACACACACACACACACACACACACACACACACACACACACACACACACGATCGGATGGATCCGACCGGGATTTTCGTTGCCATTGCGATGGGTTTCCTCTATCAGCGACGTATACAATATAAACAAATTAAACTAAATCCCAGCCTCTTTGATTTTAAAATATTATGTCAATATTTTGAATGAATAGGCCTACATTTTTGTTATATATGTAAAATGTTCCTATATATAGCCTATTATTATAGCTTGCATATTTTAAAACATGGGAATGCGAAATGCATCCTGGGATATTTAACGGTCCCAAGTCCACACGAGTCCCCTCCGATGCATCGTCGGTAGAACGGCCTCACCGAGAACGCATCGAGAACACTTCCGGGTTTTACGACAGTACTCGCGTACTTGGAATTGGAACAGTGCTTGGGCTACCACTGATGACGTTTACTGAGAACGCAAGTACACGAGTACACACGAGAACGCGAATTGAGAAACGGCTAGAGCCATGTGTCATTCCCATGAGTTCCGACAGCAGTCACCGGCAACAGCTGGCAATCATTCGCTAATCACCTGGCAGAAGTTTCAAAGCCAGGTACAGCGCAGGTCTCTAGTACCAAACACACAACCAGCTTTACCGTGCCTCTCAGCCTCTGCTCATCTCGGGCGATGTACAAATCCCATGTTAGTTATTTATGGTGATCCCATCGCTAGATGTGGCGTGTGTGCAGGTGTAAATTAGTTAAAGTGACAATCAATTTTCATGTAAAAAAACAACCTTTGAGTCACTCTCTGTAGCGTGAGTGGTGCTACTGTTTGTGTATCTGGGAAAAATGAACGCACATTTATATATATTTTTTATTAAACCTTTATTTAACCCGGTAAAAGTCTTATTGAGATTACAATCTTTTTCAACAGAGACCTGTACAGAAGGTACAGAAGGCAAGAAGGCAGCCCCATCAAACATTTAGATTTGACGCAAACAAAATGCACAATAGTAGTACAATTAAAAAGACAGTTGGGATTTAATAGACACCAAATTAGACACAGGGACAATATCCAATACTTCCACGTTCTAGGTCCTTAAGTATTGAGCCAAAGGCATCATATGAAATAAGTTCTGAAAATGATGTCTTCACCAAACGTGAAAAGAGCACAAAACGGAAATCCTAAAAGAGATGTTGACGTTTCCTCACAATTCCAAATAATTGTTTCCATTCTTGATCCCAGCTTCTGTTATTATTAGCTATTTGATTGTGTGTACTTATCCCATTTTGTATGTTGTTATTGAAACAATTATATAATTAAATCCTTTATTTCATTTTGTACACTATTATTATAATTGGCAGTATTATTATAATCCTTATGCTAATTATTGGTCCATTAGCTTATTCTGAGATCTAACTGCGATCTAACTCTGTCATTTCCTGTCTGGACTGCATATGTTTCTACAACTCTATATGTTTTTCTTTGTATCATAATAACAGAGATTAGAATCAAAACTACCTTTCTGATCCCTCATCGGTCATCCCCTGGGATCACAACACATCTGTAGCCAACCAGCCCAATACAGAACCACTGGTCCAAGAGGGGCTCTCTGCACAGAAGGGTGTCCGTGGTAGTGGTGGTGGTGGTAGTGGTGCTGGTGCTGCAACATATGTGATTCAAATTAGCTCAGGCCCGAGGAATGCAGCGCCATAGCAGGTGACCCTTGACCCCCTTGTAACGCGAGCTTGCCCACAAGCACCAGCATATCTCCGCCCTGCATCCTTACTCTTTCACCTCCTTCCCTCGGCACGTCCCGGTCTCCTAATGATACCGCCCAGTGCTCTCTGGCACCGCTGACTGCGTGCTCCATACCCGCCAGCACATCAGCTGTTGTGTGTGTGTGAGAGTGTGAGTCCGGCGCCTCTCTCTCCCAGAGCCGTTCCCCGAGTGGAGGCTGGCTCAGCTCACCGCCTGCTCTCTGCCTGGCTCTCTCTCTCACCTCCAGCACCTTTTTTTTTTTTTTTTACTCTGGCCTAATCAGCCCAGTCTGAATATAACACAACCGTCCCTTTTTAAAATAACTCCCGGCCTCTCACCTTTCCAAATCTACAACCCAAAATGCGTAGGTCGCACTCTCAACAGAAGGGTGTGTCTCAAAGTGACGTGCTCCCCCAGTGCGTCTCAGACCGCATGCCTCTGCTCTCTGGCGGTAGCATGTTATCGACTCTCTTGGATAATATTGTAATTTGGATACACTTATTCCAATATTCGGTCTTTGGGGGCCCCCGTGTTAATAACCTCACATCACGCGGGGCCCGATTCCAGCTGTCTAAGCTCCGACTTCATCAGACCCCCACCCAGGCTAACCTCCACGACGTGGTGGAGTTAGAACTAAGCCATGGCTTTGGGTGTCTGGATTCTTGCTAACTTCATTAGGTTTGGGAAGGGAGAGAGGGAGGTCGTCTCATTGTTTTCTGTTCTCTCTCTCTCTCTCTCTCTCTCTCTCTCTCTCTCTCTCTCTCTCGCTGTCTTTTCTTCTCGCTATCTTTTAACATTCCTCATTCTCGATTATCCCCACCTCCGCTTGAATGTTGACGGCGGAGGGAACAACATGTTGTCCCGTTTGTTCATAATCGTAAGTCAGAGGAATACGTTTGAATAAGCGAGGCACTTCCCGGTAACTTTCGGACAGTTATATCGACACACTGACACGTGGCCCGTGTTTCAATCTCACCCTCTCTCGCCACGGGGAGTTGTTATCTCGCGGCATTACCATAATGGACATTTACATAGGGCAGGACTGTACCTGATAATCCAATCTATATGTAAAACACGGAGGCGGGGCGGGGCGGGGCGGGGGGGGGGGGGCGCTGAGAGATCCACTCACCCCTACAGTTTGAGCCACCCGTGTTACCATAATTACAGCCCACAACAACCCACGGAAAAAGAGACGGGCACATCCCCGTACGGGCAGACACTCTACCTAGCGTTCCACACTTCCCGTTCCCCGATGAGGCTGCAGTTAACGGTTTACATAACGACAACGGCATCTCATCAGCGTCTCGGTTCAGCTTCAGCCGCTACTCTGCCATCCGTCGCCCATTTGTTAAGCATTTAAGGCCGTAGTCCCATGCAGGAAAAGGAAAGGAGGTTAAAGTAAAGGAGACGGTAGATTTGCGATGCCCGGGGCTCTGCTTACCCCACTGACAAGTGAACTGTCTGGCAGCAGCAGATGCCGGCGGGATACGCAGCCCGACTTACCGCGCTACACCCATCCGTCGTCCCTCCACCGATACCCCCCCTCCTTCACTCCCATTCGTCAGCCAGGTTGTTATCCTCAAACAGGCCCCGGCGATGACGACGGCTGTTCCCTGTCCGTCACGCACCTGCGAGCCACGCCGGCACGCGCGCCGCCGCCGCCGCCGTTATCGCTATCATAATAAGCCCACCATTCATCCGTGAATGGCAGCCGACTCAATTCGGATCGACAGATTGTATCCCGATTTGTTTGGTGACAAACGGGCCTCCGGAGTCCGCACGCTGCGCTGCCACCGCCGCAACCGCAGCCGAACATAGTCTTTAAGAAACAACAATGTTATTTATTAACGGTCCCTCCGCGTTTGTTTGTTTTTTGCCCTACTCTGTGGCGTCCATTTCATTGTTTAATTTCCTCGACTTCATCCCCACCCCCCTCCACCCCCCCCCCTCCCTCCCCCCTCCACCCCTTCCCATGTTTGCCGTCATCGCCTCCCTCTTTTGCTCTTGGGCATGAATAATTCATCCGGTCGTACATAATTTAGGGGCGAAGCAGCCAGAGATTTACACGGCCCCCTTTCGTGTCGCTGAGTTTTGTTTTGTGGCACATTCGATAATTGTTTAATATATCAAATTGACTGGATGCCCGGGGAGCTCAGACCACTTGCAGCGCGTGCAAAGAGGAAGGCACTTCCTGTGTTGTGGCCCCCCCCGATGAACGTCTGCAAGACGGGGAAGGAAACGTCCAGACGGTCATATCTGTTACGCCTTATATCTGTGATGTCTTATTGAGAGAGAGAGAGAGAGAGAGAGAGAGAGAGAGAGAGAGAGAGAGAGAGAGAGAGTTATTAAGTCAGTGGGATGTTACTCACGGTGGCGGGGGGGGAGATGCACCAAAGACTTTTGTGTCTTTAGGGGACAAATGTCCTTTTCAAAAACAAAATATTTTAATTAACGTCTGTCTTCTTGTTTCTCAATAATTCCGGAACGGAGGCTGAATACCAAACGGCCTCACCGAAGTGGATGCTTTCATTAATAGCGAGTACGCACTTTATTCCCAAGAACGACATTATCCCTTCGCCCATACATTTTTCAAACCTCAATTCAAAAAAACTATTTTTAGACACACAGAGTTACAGAAACGCCATTTTAAAAGAATCACATTACACGACGTTCCGGTGCTACTGTGGCTACCTATTAAGGAGCAGGATGGATGCTAAGGAACGCCGTTATTGCCGTGGTATTCAGTGACTGAGCTACCAGAGGAGACATATTAGCGTCGGGGACACACCTTTGTTTTTATTTGTTTGAATAATGATCTCTGGTGATCGTTTCTTGTGTTTGTTTTTCCCGAGCCGTATCCATGGCGAGAAAAGGGAGCCATGCAATAAAGTCTCTTCCTCCGGGCGGTCGCTTACAAAGCATCCATTTTCCTTCCCCATGGGTGTGTGTGTGTTTATGACTAAAGGGAATGGTGATTTAATGAAGCACTTCTTCCCACCAATTCCCCCCTTCCATAAAGATACTTGTCAATTCTGCCTTCGTGTTATTTTCTTTTTTTGCTCCCCAACTCAGGAAGCATTTGTGCGCGGGAGTAATTTTAGTTGAATTATTCATCGGAGAACAATGAAGTTAATCTCCCAGCCTTACAGTTGATGTTGACACTGAAGATTGACTATAATGGAATTTCAAGAAGGGAAAAAAAACAAACTGTGATTATTCTGTAGGTTCCCCCCGTTCTGCGGCTTCCATTTTGTTTGGCAGCGCCAATCGATCTTGCACCCCAGGTTCACAGGGACTAAATGAAATGTGATGTGAATCTGGATTAGATATCTGGATGATGATGAGCGTAAACAGAATAACCTGATGCTGGTCTGATGCCCGTCTTAGCCAATGAGCTGCAGCCTATGTGGATAGGGCGAGGAAATACCTTGGTATATAGGTTCATAAATGAAAACTCGATCTCCTGACTCAACATATATATTGGGTTACAATTTAGCATTTTCTTTCTTCTTGACTATTATAAGTTACCCTAATACTGCTGCAGATGCATCTTTCACAGTTGCTTGTTACCAATTTTGCCACCCTATGCAGGGAAATGATCAACCACCACCTTAGTTCAAAATAAAATCAATGTTCACAACAAGTACAATATCATCAATCAGGGTCCCTGTTTGTTTTAGATTTGATAGTGACTTACTAACCCTGCACACCAAACCTTTATCTATTATACAAGAACATTAATAACATTCAAATCTACTTTGAAATCCGAATTGTGGAGCCAAAATCTGATTGGCCGATCACGGCACGGCAACAGGCAAACTGTGAAAGTGTTAGCAGTAGCTAAGCAGAGTAGCTTTGTCCTCTGAGGCTGACAGGAAACACTCACAAAGGTTCAGGTTTTAATGACCTGTATATATGCAGAGTTAAATATTTCAGAAGCACAGAGGAAGAGAATTGAAAATTTGAATTCCGTATTGCAATAAATGAAACCTTTTCTCTCTCTCGCGCGCACAGACGTGGGTGAGTTAACTTAGCGGAGAAATGTTCAAGAGGCGCTGACACAGAGGACAATAGAGGAAGGGCAATGCTTCAGCTTTTCTTACCCTGTCTACTTATGATGGATGGCTATTATGCGTGATGGAGATTTTTCGTCAATGTGTTCTTTTATTTTTCATTAACATTTGATCTTTATTTTGCATTTTCATTCGGCCTACTGTATATATATATATATATATATAACAGCAAGCGAATGATTAATACACCTCATATAATATGTGTGAAAACTTTTAATAGCAATCGACCACACCACCGCACCATGAGTTGCTTTTCGGATGCATGTGAGTTTATGAAATTAGTAGTTTTACAAGAGATGTTGTGGTGCAGCATATGTCTGCTGTGGCAAGAGACCAATAATAACATTTAGTTTGCCAAATTAATAAAAGCCTCTGTCACTGTAATTATCCAATTGGGAGCTAAATAATTACTTTCTCTGCGGTGAAGACTTACCTAGAGAAGAACAGAACGACACACACACACACACAAACACACACACTCACGCACGCACGCAGACACAGATACAGACGCTCACACACCCCCCCCCACACACACACACACACACTCTCTGCAAGGTGTAAGGTGTTCTCGGTCCATGTCTTCAGTCGGACTTCATGCTTGTGGGTGTCAGCTTGCAATGTGTCATTTATCTCCGACTCTGACATCACAACGTCTCAATAACCAAGTGGCAGATGGTCCACGAGGGCCGGGCGGGGGTCTGGACACATCAGTAGTACACACGGCGTCGCGGGGCCGTCTGCGCTGTGCACCTTTCAGCGCTGTCGGCGGGCAGCGCGGCGAGGACGCTACCCCGGAGGCGGGGCTCTTTCAGACCGTCATAACGCGGCTGAAAGAGCCATCCTCTGCTTGTGCACCTGGCCTCCTAGTGCCGGCCCCCGGTGGCGCCCCCGGTGGCGGTGGCGGTGGCGGCCCGTCACCTGTCAGCCGCCGCGTGCCGGAGGGGACAGAGAAGTCCCCTCCTGCCGACAGGTGGCCCGAACAGCTGTCACTCAACATCTGGCGAGAACCCACGCAGTGTAAAATTGGAAAAGAAAAAAAAAAAAAAAAACGGGACAAAATGGGTACAGAAACCTTGTCGTTTCCCGCATGGAGCTCGGCGGCACAGCGGCGGCGGCGCACTCTACTATTTATAATTTCACAGGACATATAAACCAAACCGTGGCCCAGGCACTCAGGCGCCATCAGGCGATGGTTTTTATTCTTCCGGGGCCCCCGAGAGGAGAGTGAAGCGTTTGGCTTTCAGGAGGGAGAGGAGGAGGAGGAGGGGGGGAAAAAAAGGAAAAAAGCCAGAAGCAGGCGGCAGGCGGACATGTGGTGGCGTCTGCGCCGTCTCTCCGGCGGCAGAGCGTGGCGGGTGGCGCCTGGCGACGCCAGAGAGACGGGGAGACAGGTGGAGGGTATGGGGGAGAGAGAGAGGGGGAGAGGAGGAGGAGGAGGAGGGGGAGGAGAGGAGGAGGAGGGGAGAGGGAGGGGAGGAGGGGTTTTGGGATCTTTCAAGCAAAGCAAACAGCTGTGCAAACGTGTCAGTCAATACCGCGGCGGCAATCCGTAGGGGAGTAGTTGAGGAGGCTGTGTTTATGAGTGTGTGTGTGATAGAGAGAGAGAGCCAGAGATGGGCAAGAGAGGGAGGGAGAGAGAGAAAGACAGAGACAGAGAGAGAGGGGGGGCAGATAATGTAATGTTGAGGGACACAGACCCGACCGTGGGATCATCCCAAGTCTGGGACGTCGTGGGGGGATGCGGTGATTAAAATACCACATGGTGGATCAGGATGAAGAGCCTGGCTGGAGCACCAGATAGAGTGCGTGTGCGTGTGTGTGTGTGTGTGTGTGTGTGTGTGTGTGTGTGTGTGTGTGTGTGTGTGTGTGTGTGTGTGTGTGTGTGTGTGTGTGTGTGTGCGTGTGTGTGTGTGTTTATGCTTGTGTGTTTGTGTTTGTATGTGGGTGTTTGATGGTGTGTGTGTGTGTGTGTGTGTGTGCGCGCGCGTTTGCATGAGGCTGGTTGTGATGGGGCATCAAGGCAGCGCGGGAGGTAATGCGTCTCTGCATGCAGCGGTGGCGAGGGCGTCGAAGAGCAAGGAGAGGACTGATGCGTCCGTGACAGCTGCGGCATCATTAGAGCATTACGATCAATCCCGCAGACACTTGTTTACAGGCCTTGCACACGTACAAAGGGCTGGGGAGCCATTGATATGGACCAGAGCTACAGCTGCCTGGGCTAGCTGGAGCTAAACACCCCCCCCACCCAAGCCCTGATGCTGCTGCTGCTGTCCATCAGCCCCCCCGCCTCCAGCCTCCCCCCGCCTCCAGCCTCCCACTGTCTCCAGCCTCCCACTGTCTCCAGCCTCTCACTGTCTCCAGCCTCCCCCTGCCTCCAGCCTCCCACTGTCTCCAGCCTCTCACTGTCTCCAGCCTCCCCCTGCCTCCAGCCTCCCACTGTCTCCAGCCTCCCACTGCCTCCAGCCTCTCACTGTCTCCAGCCTCCCACTGTCTCCAGCCTCTCACTGTCTCCAGCCTCCCACTGCCTCCAGCCTCCCACTGTCTCCAGCCTCCCACTGTCTCCAGCCTCCCCCCGCCTCCAGCCTCCCCCCGCCTCCAGCCTCCCACTGTCTCCAGCCTCCCACTGTCTCCAGCCTCTCACTGTCTCCAGCCTCCCCCTGCCTCCAGCCTCCCACTGTCTCCAGCCTCCCACTGTCTCCAGCCTCCCACTGTCTCCAGCCTCCCCCCGCCTCCAGCCTCCCCCCGCCTCCAGCCTCCCACTGTCTCCAGCCTCTCACTGTCTCCAGCCTCCCCCTGCCTCCAGCCTCCCACTGTCTCCAGCCTCCCACTGCCTCCAGCCTCCCACTGTCTCCAGCCTCCCACTGTCTCCAGCCTCCCACTGTCTCCAGCCTCCCCCTGCCTCCAGCCTCCCCCTGCCTCCAGCCTCCCACTGCCTCCAGCCTCCCACTGTCTCCAGCCTCCCACTGCCTCCAGCCTCCCACTGTCTCCAGCCTCCCACTGCCTCCAGCCTCCCACTGCCTCCAGCCTCCCACTGCCTCCAGCCTCCCACTGTCTCCAGCCTCCCACTGCCTCCAGCCTCCCACTGTCTCCAGCCTCCCCCTGTCTCCAGCCTCTCACTGTCTCCAGCCTCCTACTGTCTCCAGCCAGTGATGCCCTCCCCCCCCACCCCCCTCACACACATCTCACCGGCTTACCATCCTACCAGGACCCGCTATAGTACCAACCCCCCACCCCACCCTTACCCCCCACAAGGAACAGTTACAGTACCATCCCCCCCCAACCCCACATCTCACCATCTTACCCCCCCACCAGGAACCGCTACAGTCCCCCCTCTCCCTCCTCCCACCATCCCACTACATCAAAGGCTTTACAGAGTTTTCATAGTCTTTTCTTGTGTGTGTGTGTGTGTGTGTGTGTGTGTGTGTGTGTGTGTGTGTGTGTTGGACAGGAGGTTCCACGAATGGGGGTGGAAAGGCAAAAAAAAAAAGAGCGGATGGTGAGGTGGAGAGAATGTGAGAGCCGAGCCCGACGAAGCTAAAAGCGGAGAAGCATGTGTCGCCTTCCGTCACTCGCCATGGTGCAAACCCACACACACACACACACACACACACACCCTCGCCTTCCCCCTTTCTCAAGGCTCTCACCTTCCCCCCCCCCCCCCCTGAACCCCCTGGCTGGGGAACTGTTACAGACAATTATTTGATTGGGGTGTCGGGGTACCTCTCCCGGTCGTCACACTGGGCTGGCATTAGCAACGAGGACAACGGCGTAATGTTCTGGAATACCGTCTACACAGAGGGGCTGAAAGAAGACCAGGTGAGACACATGCCCCTTGTGTGTATGCACATGGTTGGAGTGCACGTTCGCGCTCCCCTGTACGCGTGCATGTAGACTTGCGCGCGCGTGCACGCTCCTGTACGCGTGGACGTGAACGCCCCTGTTGTGTGTATGTGTGCACTTGGGAGCTGTGCACTCCTGTACGTGTGGGGGCGTGGATGTGTGCGCTCCTATTCGTGTGTGGATGTGTACGCCCATGTAGGTGCGCACCTGGGTGTGTGCGCCCACATATACGTGTGCACGTGGGGGCCCTGCCTGTGTCCGTAATGCGCTCGCCGCTGAGTGACAAGCGATTCCACCGAGGGCTCATTTGGGGCTGGCGGTATGGATTGTGTTGCCGTTTTCATGTGGTATGCACTTCAGGGCCCCCTGCTACACCGGCGTGCGTCTCATTATAGATAGTGTGCATCATTGTCTCCATTCATTCAGTTTCGGGTGGCGTGCATTGCAAGCGCAACCGTTTCTTCCCCTCCCACCGATTGTGGGCTCAGGCTGACGGGTATAGCCGTGCGCACAAGAACAATAATTGCTACACTACACCGGCAGCGTTGGAGAAAAAGGGGCCGAAACCTCGCCGTTGAAGTTTGGGTGGAGGCGCCGGCCTGTGATTATCAGGTGGCGTTGTTGGAGCGAGGCCTTCTCCACGCCCGCCCGATGTCGTTCCGGTCCTTCCTCCTCCACGGCTCGCGTTCTCCCTTCGTGGCGAGGGGATGTTGTGGGAAACGGAACGGTGACGGTCTCATCGCATTACCTGAGATGGAGAGTCTTTTTGTGTAATTGCTTTGCACATGTAATCATCTCTCAAGGTGGAGAGAGAGAGAGAGAGAGAGAGAGAGAGAGAGAGAGAGAGTGTTGATAACTGCAATGGCTGCCATGTCATTTACAAAATGACAGCTTTGGCTGTTGCCTCTTGGAGCGAGAACAAGCATTGTTGCATACCTCATTGGTCACATTGTTTCAGGATTTTATTGGCTAACCTGCTGAACCTAATTATGATGATTGTGTTCGTATTGTTACAATGTACAATGTGCAGTTGTGTGTGTGTGTGTGTGTGTGTGTGTGTGTGTGTGTGTGTGTGTGTGTGTGTGTGTGTGTGTGTGTGTGTGTGTGTGTGTGTGTGTGTGTGTGTGTGTGTGTGTGTGTGTGTGTGTGTGTGTCAAGTCAAGCCCTTTTTACTTTTTCCACAAGCATAAGCAAAACAACTCTGATCCCTGACATTTTGCCCTGTTGAGAATTTGTTGATTCTTTAAGCATGCAGTTTCTGATATAATTGCACTGGTTCGCTGTGCGATTATATTTCCTCATTCCCCGAATGCCAGGATTCATACATGAAACATGCCCCATTACTCGCCAACATCTTTCCCTTTGGGTGAAAATCTCCTGAGCATGACCTCCATACCACTGTAAAAGAAGTGGATGGCTACAGTGAAAGCACTTCCTATACTTTGAGATGGGCGGAAGTTTGATATTGATTTAAAAAAATCATAAAACAATTTGAGTGCGTACACAGACACACACACACACACACACACGAATACCAGCTTCAGCACGCATTCTATTGTGCTCAGTGTTTTTCTGGATGAGTGTGTGTGTGTGTGGGTGTGTGTGGGCGTCCGTACGAGCGATGGGGCGAGCTTCTCTGTGAGTCAGTGGGTTTAACGCGGATGCATGTGTGTTTAAGAAGTACGTTCTATCCTGATCTCTCAAGTGGGCGTAGACAGAGCCAGAACCACCAGCCCACTCTAATTATGTGTAACCCCAGACATCGTTTGTGGTTATGCCATGAAGCAAAACACTGCAACCCCACCGCCGGGATCCATAATCATTTTTCAGCCTATATACTTTTTTATTGGCATATTTAGAACCATAATAAATAAATACAGGCATTAAGCACTGGGTCTGCTATCTGGGAGCTGCAGAGACTGGGAGCCGCACACACCTACGGATGCACATGCAAAAGGAGGGAGAGGCAAAATAAGACAGAAATGCGCAAGAACGGCAGAAAGGCGGTCTGAGACAGAGAGACAGACGGGCTGAGGAAAGCGACAGAGAGAATCTGAAATCCGGAGAGGAAGATAAAAGAATAAAAAGAAAGGGAAAGACAGAACAAAAGAAAGAACTAAGCTCTGACCCAGACAGACGGACTGAGAAGAAAGCGAGAGAATCACAAAACACAGAGGGAAAAGACAGCTGGACGTGTGAAAACGAGAGACAAAGACAAAACGTGACAGACGGATAGAGGAGGAGAGTGAGGACAAACATTGCCACTGAGCTGAGGTCACGGGGGAGGCAGAAGTCTGGGGTCTGACGTGGCAGAGCGACAGAGGGGGAATATGAACCGCATCAATCACAGCCACTGCTGAGCACGTCTCATATTAGAATGCTTATTAGGAAGGGCTGTTTAACAACAGAATGCACAGCCTCCCCGAACAACAGTTGGCTGTGTGTGTGTGTGTGTGTGTGTGTTAATGTGTGTGTGTGTGTGTGTGTGTGTTAATGTGTGTGTGTGTGTGTGTTAATGTGTGTGTGTGTTTGTCTGTGTTTGTAGATTAGATTAGATAGATTGTCCTGTCCTCCAGAAACTAAACACAATTCAGGACTCCATCACAAAGAACACAAATTGCATAGACACAATAAGAACTACACGCATAGCAAACATACACACACGCAACAGCACATGAGGCATCAGGGAGGTGAGTTTCTCTGTGTGTGTCTGTGTGTACATGTGTTTGTGTGTGTACACGCATGCAAAGCCAATAAACACTCCACTTCTAACTTTCCACCACTTAGTTGCTGATTATACAAAGACAACTTATGCAGACACACGTACGCCCGACGCCCACACACACACACTCACACACAAGCCCCGACACACTGAAACACACACACACACACACACACACACACACGGCCAGACACACTCACACACACTTGACGCACACATGCCCAGACACACTCACACACATTGGACACACACACACACACACACACACACACACACACACACACACACGCAGAAACACTCACACACAACAACACGCCCAGACAAGCAGGGAGCTCCAGATTGTTTATTATACAGCCGGCTTCTGCTCCTTGTTCCTCAGGAATCACAAGGTCAACAAGATGCTCCCTGATAGACTCACCGTGCTCTCTTCCCCTTTATCGCACACACACACACACACACACACACACACACACACACACACACACAACACACACACACAGAGGAGTCAACAGGGGCCAGGCAAACCGCAAGAAGAAACGGAAAAAAAGGAGCCTGACAGGGATGCCATGGGGATATTCTGTGTGTGTAAGCGCAGGCAACAATGCATGTAGTGAAAAATGCATGCAGCGCCTCCCTTCTCTGCTTCACTTGTCTTAGCTCAGCTCGCCGTGGGAAGTCCTAAGTGAGCTCTTCACGCCACCAGTGATGAATGAATTCATCAGGGTGGGCCGTGTTCAAACAGCCAACCCTATCTCTATGTAAGTGTCTATGTAAACAAGTGTTGGGTATTCGTTTTTTTTATCCCACTGCATGCTTAAGTTAATATGGTGCCAGTAACAAACTGACTATTTTTTTTACGAGCTCCTAATGAATCGAGACTCGTAGTCACAGCCGGGACTAAACCCCAGAGTACCGCTGTTTTGTTACAGTTCTGATTACACTCCCCGGTGTTTTTCCCACAGCTTGCATCCCTCTCGTTAAATAGCTGTCATCACTGGTATGATAACACCGAGTCGACCTGAGGTGATTCGTATGTGTTGCTGCTCCTTGATGAGCATGCCCAGGGCACAACCTTTGACATCCCTTTGCCAAGATCCCAGGACGCCAGCCCTGGGGGAAGTAGGCTCTCCGAGAGAGGCCCCTTCAGAAGCGTCTTGGAAGTGTGTGAGTCAGAGGCGCCGTCACTCCGTGGCAGTCTCCAAGGAGACGGAGGCTGGAGCAGAGATAGGAGCACTGCTGTGTATCTGTCGATGTACTGTCACGTAGCGGCGTCTCTTTATGTCATTACACCTGTTTCCATCGGCTCTCTGAAGGCATACGCAGAGAGGAATAGATATAGAACAGATAGACCCGTAAGTTGATAGAATAATTCCTCTATTTATATATGTATGTATAGTGTGTGTGTGTGTGTGTGTGTATATATATATTTATATATATGTGTGTATATATATTTATATTTATATGCATGTGAGTGTGCATGTGTATATATATATATATATATATATAAATATATAAACTCTGCTCCTCTCTCCATCTCCCAGAGGTTCTCTTGTTCCATTATCAACTTTTTCTCTCCTTAGCCTTTTTTTCTAATTACAGACAAAAGTTGTCAACTTTTATAAACGACCCCGTTAATAAAACACGGAGCGCTTTTCTCTGAGACAAAAGTTTCCGGCAATTAATTCTGTGTAGTTAAAAGCGGTATGAAGAGGGAGAGAGGGAGAGAGAGAGAGAGAGATAGAGAGACCTTGTCCCCGTACACAGGTTTAGCTCTCTCTCCCCTGGCAGGCTGCATTCTGTTACCCATATGCTAAAAGGCTCCAGTTCCTCCCGGGTGTTTATGCCTGGTGGGTACAATCTGTAAAAGATGTCCCAGAGACCAATAAAATGTGCGTGGCTTATTATTTTCTATGCTGCTATTAGTGTTTCACTGCAAGCCAAAAACCTTGAAGACAAAACACATTTTCCTGTATGGAAAAGGGGCAGCGAAGTGCACGTTTCAACAGGGCTGCCAGTGGGATGGTACACGTTTTACATCCTCAATTTTAATGTTGAAGAGGAGAGGGTGCCAAGTGCTATTTATTGGCAGATGACCCCTAGTTTAATACAATATTGACATACAGACTTAACACACTCTTCATTAACTCTAAAACTGTGTTGCGATATATCATCTTGTAGCTAGCTCTCAGCCACAAATAAATGCGAAATACATTGCATAACGTATTCAAATGTATTTACTTTCAATCTACGTTCATTTTTCTGACGTTCAGCCAATACTGCTTTAAAATGATTAAAATAAATCCAATGATAACGTTAAACTAATGGTACGGCCCACTTTCATCTAGGGGTGTAAGGATCCATCGATCCATCGATACATCGATTGATGGCGAACGATTCAACTGCATCGATGCAACGCCCAAACATCGATGCATATCGCTGTATTATACTCTTTTATTTTGACAATCTCCTTGCGTGGGTGTTTGTGAAACTATTTCTGCGTATTTGTGTGCCAAGCTGCTCACGTATCCGTTCACCAGTTAAACGAGGCAAGCAGCGAAAGCGAGCGCATGTGTGAGTGTGAGGATGTCTAGTTTCGGTTTGTGTTGCCAGATTAGGCTGGAAAAACGGGAAATCTGCCCAACGTGATTAAAAGTAGCTCAATTGGGCGGGAAGATTTAAAAAAAAATGACATAAAAGACATGAAAAAACATTTTGCACTTAAATGCAATGTGGCACTTTATTATTTGTTTTAAATATCCGGAAGAGCAAAGAAATAAAATGATGAAATGATAAATTAAGTTTTTTGTGAATTGTCCAATTAATCGATTTAATATCGTATGGTGATGAAACCAGAGATTTACACCCCTACCGTCATCACAGATAAACATGTGGGCAAGTCCAGACGAGCATCCTAGGAGGGTCAGGTCCTTCTGGAACGTCACTCACGCAGTCTGACACGCTTGAATCAACTCATCAAGTGGTGAGCATCCAGTCATACAAATAGAATTCCATGGCATGCCCTGGAAAGCCCCCCTGGGCTTTGGGGCTGTGCCACTGGCACCGAGGGAGGATGTGTTGGTTAGGAGACGACATGGCTGGGAGTCACACCCTTCTCCTCTGCCCAGAGTGGGTGGGCAGATCCTCAAACCACTCTCAAGCTGGTGTGTGTGTGTGTCTGTCTGTGTGTCTGTCTGTCTGTCTGTCTCTCTGAGCAAGCAAAATTGCACGTTTGTGTGTGTCATGGCATACAAACGTGCAGGCACACAAATGCACACGTACACACAGAGGACTGAATCTGAGTGATTCCAGGTCCCTCCACAATCGGCCCAGCGTTGCGTTCTGATGTGTGTGTGTGTGTGTGTGTGGCTGGCTGCAGGCTACTGCTCATTCCCCTCACGGAGAGAGAGAGAGAGAGAGAGAGAGAGAGAGAGAGAGAGAGAGAGAGATGAGAGAGAGAGGAGAGAGAGAGAGAGAGAGAGAGAGATGAGAGAGAGAGAGAGAGAGAGAGAGAGAGAGAGGAGAGAGAGAGAGAGAGAGAGAGAGAGAGAGAGGGGAATGGGGCGGGCCCAGCGATGGCTTAATTACCCCTAATTAAAGACTAAAAATGAAAATGGAAAGGGGCTGCTGAGCCGGATCAGTCTCACACTGCTGTATGGCTCTCTCTCTCTCTCTCTCTCTCTCTCTCTCTCTCTCTCTCTCTCTCTCTCTCTCTCTCTCTCTCTCTCTCTCTGTGTGTGTGTGTGTGTGTGTGTGTGTGTGTGTGTGTGTGTGTGTGTGTGTGGTGTGTGTGTGTGTGTGTGTGTGTGTGTGTGTGTGTGTGTGTGTGTGTGTGTGTGTGTGTCTCTCTATTTTCACACATGACCACTGGGGTAATATGGTCTTGTTGAGAACAACAGAAGGGAGGAAGAGGAGGAGGAAGGGGGAGAGGATGGGGGAGGGGGGGGGTGAGGAAGAATGGAGCAGAAAAACACAATTGCTGGGGGGTACGTGTAGTTAATAATTAACATACCACTGGTCCAGGTGTGTGTGTGTGTGTGTGTGTGTGTGTGTGTGTCCTGGCCAAGGCTAGACACTCTCATTATTTGAAGGCTTGGTTCTCCGTATACGGTGTCCTGTGTTTAGGGAGCATTGTAGATTTATAGTCGCTCACTCTCTCTTTCTCTCTTGCGCTCTTAAACTCTCTTTGTCTCTCTCTCTCTATCTCGCTCGCTCTTTCTCTCTCTCTCTCTCTTTCTCTTTCTCTCGCTCTCTCAAACTCAATTTGTCTCTCTCTCTATCTTGCTCGCTCTTTCCCTTTCTCTCTCTCTCTCTCTCTCTCTCTCTCTCTCTCTCTCTCTCTCTCTCTCTCTCTTTCGCTCTCTCTCTCCCTCTCCCTTTCCCTCTCTCTCATGCTCTCAAGCCTAAAAGAGATAGTGCATGGCACATATCTATGGAAATTTCTCCATGAGTGAACGTGTGTCAGTGTGTGCGTGTGTGTGGGTGTGTGTGTGGCACCACCAACGCACGTGTATCCGAGCAAGCTATTGTTGGAGCAGTAATGGAAGCAGTAATGAAATCACAATTACAATTAATTTGCAATTACTTGAACTGATAGCTTTGTGGTGAGTTTTTGTGGTGAGTTTTCATTCATCAGAGTGTGTGTGTGTGTGTGTGTGTGTGTGTGTGTGTGTGTGTGTGTGAGGCTTTGCCTTGATCTAATTTAGCAAAGCCTTCGGCCCCTCTCCTCATCGCCAGACACACACACACACACACACACACACACACACACACACACACACACACACACACACACACACACACACACCTCCCCGCCCCCCCCCCCGCTGAGGCACCGGTCCACAGCGAGCTGTGTGTCTGGTGTGCCCGGTGGTGTGTTGTTGTGATGTGTGTTCCCGCTGTGTGTCCGCTGCCCGGTCCAGCGGCTGGCGCCGGCGGCCATCTTGTGAATCAAGACACTTCTTGAACTAGATGTGCTGCTTTCTGGAGTAACCAAGGAGGCATTCCTCCTGCGTGCTGCTGCTGCCGCCGCCGCCGTTATAAATAAAACAAACCTTTCTGTCTTTTGTCTGAGGCAGAGTAGGGTTGTGATGTGTGACTGATAACATTCTTGTAGGAAGGGATTTGCGGGCTGGCTTTGTCTCGGTGCCGTGTGAATCTGCTCCACTTGTTCGGCCCTGCCACCGCTGCAGAATGAGGGGGGGGGCATCTCGCTGTGGTCTAATCCTGTTAATGTTAGAAATCTGATTACTGGCTGTACCCTGGGCCTATAGCAGTGACAAGAAGACACACACACACACACACACACACACACACACACACACACACACACAAACACTTACAAATTTGTGCACACAATTGAACTTAATGTGTTTGTGTGTGTGTGTCTGTTAAATATTTGAGCACAAACTTAATGCATTTGTGTGTGTGTGTGTGTGTGTGTCTGTGTGTGAGCATTTGCACTTAAAAAGTGTCCACTCCACGCAATATATTATATAATATTTGACTTATTCCGGGGCTAGCATTTAAAGAGTTATCTTTTAATACAATCGTACTGAGAAATGCATTCAATATGTCTCGAAGCAAACAAACACTAGGAATCATATCGGCCTCCGAAGAATACCGGATACAAAGTGTGACACTGAAGACTTGATATCTGTCTTTAACACACAACGTGCGTTGGGCATTGTGTAGCGTATATATTGTATATTGCTACGTCCCGCCCCGGGAATAAGTCTCACACACACAGTCGGGGGGATCCAGTTGTCCCATGTGTGCGTGGGGAGTTTTTTTATCTCCCCAGCTACAGATTCAGGCGTCGGGCAGCAATCTCATCTCACGTGTGTTGCCGTGGTGATCCAGGTAGCCGGCCCGCTGCGATGCTCCGTGATGACCCTTATCGTCCTTTCAGCGCGCTAAACCCCGCGCGCCTCCCACGGCACTCATCCGTCACGCACGCAGACGCCCCCCCCCCCCCCCCCCACCCCACCCCCCCGGAAGACATATCTACATCGCATCGCGCCGCCATTTTCTTTCGCCCCCGAGCGATCTGTGAAATAAATGGCAGAGAGAGATACTAGAGGGACGGCAGCACGCCTCAGGCCCCGCCGCAGCTTACCCAATCCACCGCCCATTATTGCAAATTGGAGATTACAGAGGTCGTAGTTGTGTGTGTGTGTGTGTTTTTGTGTGTGTGTGTGTTTTGGTGTGTGTGTGTGTGTGTGTGTGTTGGTGTGGACACATTTTGGACAGAAAAATGACTCCCACTCATCTCTGTGATAGTTTTCTTCTGTCTCTGGTTCTCTCTCGTCTTGTTTTCCTACCTCTCCACCGCTGAGAGTGACCAAACAGACCCACGGAACCCTCTGATATCGTGTCTAATTTCCCAGAGTGATTCTCACAGCGAGAGTGGGGGGCAGCAATTGGTGTTTAAATCCACGCAGTGTATGGATTTGAGGGACTTTGTTCTCTCTAGCAGAGTGCAAGATAAAAGCTCTCCTGTGTGTGTGTGTGTGTGTGTGTGTGTGTCTCAGTGTGTATTTTATTTGTGTGTGTGTGTGTGTGTGTGTGTTAGGGGTTCATATGGTTGCAGCTTTTATGCAGGTTGGAGGAATAGAGAGGTTGATAGAGAGAGAGGGAGAGGGCGAGAGAGAGAAAGCGAGGTAGAGAAGCGTGCGGAAATTGGCCCTGGGGAGTTTGGCTCCGCAGGTGGGCAGGGCAGTTGGGAACTGGGTTCTGTCAGGGGCCAATGCATTATCCCCCAACACACACACACACACACACACACACACACACACACACACACACACACACACACACACACACACACACACACACACACACACACACACACACACACACACACAAACCCCTCCCACACACACACACACACACACACGAACACACACACACACACACACACACACACACACACACACACAGACACACACACACACACACACACACACACACACACACAAACCCCTCCCACACACACACACAGACACACACACACACACACACACACACACACACACACACACACACACACACAAACCCCTCCCACACACACACACACACACACACACACACATCCAAACCCACACACAGCCACCATACCCTGCATGCAAAACACACAAGTGCAGACACACAGAAAGATATTTCCTGACCCAGATACGTGCTTACATTTCCACGCACGTTGTAACCCAAATACACTTAGAGTCCGATCGCTCTCTCTCTTCCTCTATGTATCCCTCTCATATACACAAGCCGTCTCTTCCACACACACACACACACACACACACACAGACAAATAGACACACAAAAACACGAATGAACAAAAACACACACACACACACATACAGTGCCCCATACAAACAGTGCACAATACCAATTATGATGGTTGCACATGCAATTGCAAGGGACCCTCTCCAATCTATTCATTATTGTACGTTTCTGTGGGTGTATTTCTGAAACAAGACAACATGAAATTCAGCTCACACACGCTGAAACGTCAAATATAGCATTTAATGACGTGCAACCACAACAGCCACAGACTCTGCATATCCTCCATATACGCATCCCATTGCTACCTTGTACATTGTGCCTCCATCTAGTCCATATCAGGGAGGGGTGTGGTTCTGGGATTGCCCCACCCCCCACACAGTCTACCTCTGGGCAAAACCTGTGAGCAAGACGCCTAGCTTTGACAAGCTCATCCATGGCAGGGACACAACTTTGGCTTAATGACTAGAACAAGGAATGCAAGCAGTGGGTCACATTTCACCCACTCTCTCTCATCCCAGCCCTCGCTGTAACCGGCTGGTATTGGTAAATGAAAGGGTGTCTCGCTCCAACACCAGCTTTATTCACCGCAGGAATACAATTTCAATTGTTCACAATTAATGGAGAAGATGAAAAGGATGAATGCCAACCGGGTGGATCCCCCCAGCTCAGAGCTCCCAGCTAGTTAAAGTGCCCTCCTACACATAATACAGAGTCTTCGGTCCGCAGGTACCAAGCGGAAATAGAGCTCTTTCAGTTTGAACTTAGTGTGAGTCTGTGTGTGTTTGTTGTATTGTTATGTGTGTTAGGGGGAGCTTATAGTTATTAACCACATAAACAGCGCTCCCCTTGTGTCAGTAGGCAAGAGAATCTCAGCATGCAATGGGTGAACCAAGCCAGCCAGCGTTCCCGATCAACATTCACCTTCCACCTCTCTCTTTCTCTTGCTGTCATCTCTTACTCCTCCTCTCCTCCCCTCCCCTGCCCTCTGCTTCCTGTCTCTGTTTTT
>NC_140291.1:13621759-13636177 GCF_964030765.1 Micromesistius poutassou
CACTTAAAATCAATCCACATGACCTCCGGATGTCCATTCCGGGTTCACCTCATTCACTCACATATTCACCGTGCCTGCCCCCCCCCCCCTCCTCCTCATAGACCTGAATGTGTGAGCTGAAATACCCCCCGTCACTCCTCCCACCTCATGTCCACGGTCACGAAGGAGGAGCGCCGGGGCTGGCTGGAGGTGCTGCCCGGACGCAGGACCTCCAGCCAGCGGCCCGTGCTGCCGGGAGAGGCAGCCGGAGATAAGTCATGTTGGAGAGGAGGAGAAAGGAGCAAATGGAGGGTGATTCTGACGGAGCGCAGGGCAGCTCTTACATCTTTTATGGAACATTATGGAGAGCGACGAGATGACCTCATTTCAATGGATCCTGTGTGTGTGTGTGTGTGTGTGTGTGTGTGATGCCGTGTCTGTGATATCCGTGTGTGTGTGTGTGTGTGTGTGTGTGTGTGTGTGTGCGTGTGCGTGTGTGTGCGTGTGTGTGTGGTGGGGGGGGGGGGGGGGTATGAGTGTATGTTTGTGCGAGGGAGATATTAGAGTGTGGGTTCGGGCCAGTGGACAGACACCTCGAGCATTTGCATAAAACACAGGTACACACGCACATATGCACGGACGGACACACACACACACACACACACACACACACACACACACACGGATATCACAGACATGGCATCACACACACACACACACACACACACACACACTGTCATAAAAGAGAGAATGAAACACAGTCACATTCAATCAGGTCCGATCCAGTTCTTCCCGACTGGGCACTTAGCCCAGCTGTCGCGGCATTATCATCTTCTGCAGAAATCTTGGATATTTTCAGTTGAATAAGCTCAGGCTTCATCACGTCCTCCCCCTCCGCTTCTGGCCCCGCCCGCCGGCCCCTGACAACCCCCCCACCACCCTGCCTGAACCGTATGGTTGCTGGGCCGTGCTCACGGTCCAGTGAGCCACTGGCCCGCAGATGTAATTGTTTTAATTTGCTAACTGTGCTAGCGCTCAATTAGGACACGTGCAAAGAATCTCCACCGCCCGACGCAGAGCGGGAGATAAGTCTGTAGAACGGGAGATAAGTCTGTAGAACTGTGTGCTGTAGAACGCATAGGCACGTTTAATTGGCGTTGTCGTTTGTTGTTTACTTGCTGAGGTTGCTTGCATTTTGTTGCCGTTGTTATTTATCGTAATTCCTTTGTTTTATTCCCCTTTATGCTAAATGGCCGTGCTCTGGTTCCCTGTTTGAACGCTCTGCAGACTTTCAGGTTAATGAAATGGAGGCTTGACTGCCTATTACCGCAATGGGTTGCCCAGTGTGTGTGTTTGTGCGTGTTTGTGATTGTGCGTGCGTGCGTGCGTGTGTGTGTGCGTGCGTGCGTGTGTGCGTGCGTGCGTGTCAATTTGTGTACATTCGGCCCCACCCTTTTAGTTTCTTTCTATCCCAGGTCAACCTTTGTTTTTTTAATAGAAACTGACAATCTGTTCAATTTCATCCCACACTTGCATTCCAATGGTTTGATATACTTATAAAAAAACATCTATTTTCTCTTTGATAGTTTACGGCTGTGATTAATGTCCCATGTCCACCTGTTGTGTCAGTGTTTAAGCCCTATACCACTCACTTCCCATCCAGGGACATCAAAGATCTGACCACAAACTTTTGGCTCTTAAGTTTTAGACACCCGCTCTGTTGTATAATGCCTTAACTCTTTCTAGAGGGATCTGATTTATTTCTGCAACCCTGATATTCCCCAGTACTCCACTTTGCCATCTCCAAGTAAACCCGCCCACGCCGACTCGCTCAACATCGTTAACGCAGTAATTGGCCAGCTACCAAGGGAAGGACCCCCCTAACAGTCTCATCCGTGGGTCCTCCTCCGTGGGCTGAAGAAACTGAATCCCCCCCCCCCCCCCCCCCCCCATCCCACAAGCTGTTGACCTCCTATCTCTGTGCCGGTTTAAAATGGTGTCATAATGAAAGACACGAGTGCTGACGAATGAACAGTGTTCCCGCGTGTTCGTTCTCAGTGATTACGGGTCATTAACAGCTTCTCTGTGTGTGTGCACGGCTTGCATCTGCTCATTAGTGCTGTCTGCCGTGTCTGATTGCGTAGTGAACTGTGTCAAGTTAATGGATACCACAATGACATCGTCCTTCCAGAACAGCACCTGAAGACGCTCTGATCCATCTCTTTCTCTCTCTCTCTTTCCACTTATCTTTCACTATCTTGTTCGCTCTCTCGTCTCTCGTCCGCTCGTTCTCCCTGCCCACGCTGCGCGTCGGATAGTAAACTGCTCCTGAACCCGGTATCAAACGGAACGCCGCCGGTGTCTGCACTCTGATGGAGATGCGGGGGCCCTCAGGACCCGGGCTTCAGCGCGGTTCTGTTGTGATAGACAAGGAGAACCCAGGGCAGGCAACCTGAGGACAAGAAACCAGGGGTGAGGGGGTGGGTAGGACTCCGCTGACTTCCCGTTCCTGCAGACACTCACACACACACACATATATACGCGCACACGCGTGTGTGTGCGTTGCTGCTAGGTCGGTCGGCCGCTGTTTCCTTGAGTGCCAGGAGTGTGAACCGCGCGCTCGCCTACAGCTCCAAGCAACCTGGCTTGTAAAGAATCCTTTAAACTTGGACCCCTCTCCGCAGTGGAGAACTGGGGTTCAACAGCACGTTTATAGTGCTTCACCCACCGTGATGCACTGCATTACTTCCCGCGCATTCTGCCAAGACAGCTGCCTTACAAAACAGAACAGGGAACATGATGTCAGAGTGCTCACGGTGCTCACTACAGACAGTCGGCTGTCGGGAGCTCTGAGCAATACCTAAAGGTACTGCTGTGTGACTTGAAGTTTGCCATATGCTGTTGTACTGTGCATTCCCTGTTGAAGTTATATTTCAACTATTTAATATTTTACGTAGTGAAGCAGGCACTACAGTTTTTTTGTTTTTTGTTTCCGTATGCTGCTAGTTAAGCTAGTAAGCTATCAGTGTTTACTGTTGCAAGAATAAATGTAAATGTTAAATTAAGAGTACAAATAAGAAACCCAGGCATTGATTTTGTAATATATTGAAACTGTACGGAACCGTAACGGAACCGTGATTGTACCAGGCCATGATTCCACAATACCGGATTGAACAGGACCACAAATTCTGTGGAGCGTTTCCCCTCTAGTTAACCCGTGTGTGTTCGTATCGTGTGTGAAATCCATATCGGTAGGTTCCCTAGGTGTTCATTTTGACCAACAGTAGTTAGCATATTTACCATCGCCCAGCAGGAAGCCTAGCAGCTAGGGGCTCCATCATGAATCACCGATGGCAACACTTACGTCGATGAGGCCGAAGAACTTCCTGAAACTCTGGCAGAGGATCATTTGTTACCGCGTGATTAAGTTAGCCTTTTTGTGTCCCTGAGATCCTGGTGTGCATGTGCCTGGGCTCTTTGCATGCCAATATAGTATGCAAACAGCATACCTCACTACGGCGGGGACATTTGAAGTCCCAAACGTCTCTGAAGCTCTCTGATTTCTGTAGGCCACTATCCACTCTGTTCTGGCTCTCTCTGCTGAGAGACCCAAAGGTACCAGAGAACCGTAATAAGTGGCCTTAATATAACATGAAACGATGGGATCAATAAAGTCAGAGCACCGCCACACCACGGGTGGGGAGCCAGGGCTATCGGATAGAGTGCTGCACAGGTCCGATTTATTCCTTCTTTTTACCAGGGAGAAGGCCGAATGCTGGGCAGGTACCACCCCACCCCCCACACGCACCCCCGTCCTCCCCCATCCCCCAGCTTTATAGTGCCAGAGCCTAACCAATATACTCGGTGATAGACTGTCCCTTTCAGAAACCTTGCGTTTGTCGACGCTGCTAACAAGATGAATGATTTCCACTGTGATGCATCCAATCCGGCAAAGTGGATAAATTATTTATTGGGAGAAGATAGGAGTGATTCTTGGAATTTAGCTTTCTGTAATGGCTGTGGCTTTCTCTTAACAAGATTGTTTGCTTATTATCTGCATGGCTGCAACCTAATGCAATTTAATCACTGTGGCGGGCAGTGGGAATTAACACAGAAAAACACACGGCTCTGTGAATTATACATATGAAGCACGGAGCCCCATTTTTGGTTTGTTTGGTGTTTGTCTGGATGCTTTCTGTTTAGAATAAGAAGTGTGTGTGTGTGTGTGTGTGTGTGTTTATGCGTGTGCGCGTGCGTACAAAGATACACACACACGTGTGTCTTTGTACTCCTCAGTAGTTGTAAACATTGAATATCATAAGGCTGAAAGGGAGATTCCACAGTACTGCAGTGTTTGAAGTAACTAAGAAAATATTGTTTTATGTTTTCATAAACTTGTAGTGTTGCACAAAAACAGTGGCGACGGGAAAAAAAGAACGAACTGTCAGGATTCATCTTTTTCTATTCCACGGGTGAAACGGCTTGGCTTGAACAGTTGTTTTCATTCCAATAAAAGAACTATAACTTTTCAAGAAAGAAGGGTGTACATAACGATAATACACAGTTTACCTATTTTTTCAGAGCCTCCGATTGCAGATATGGCTTTCTATAGACTTTCCTCCTATAGATAAATAGTATTTTATTTTATTTTTAGTCATTAATCAGTCGTACAATGTGGCTTACGGTGAAATCAAATATATGCATGGCTTTCTACAGGATAGCTGCAGGTTAGGCTGCGTCATCAGGGACTGAACCCAGTACCTCTTGGCCTGCAGTCAAACACCTCAAGCCACCCTATACCTATACCTGCCTCCGTATCCACCTTGTTGGACTCGCACCACTCCGTCCTAATTCGATATTCTCTGCCTCTTTTGTTTCCCCGCACTTTTAGTTTGGTTGATGGTTGCTGTTGTGGTTTCGGTTGTCGTAGTAATGACTGCTCCCCTGCCCCTCGGTGGTGATGGGGGTTGAACGTGGGCTTGTTTGTGTACTCCAAAAGATGAAAGAATCGCTTACACCGCATCTTTCACACATTCTCTTACAGTTTGTATTCTCCTGGCATTGCCCACCCTCTTTTCTATAGCTGCCTCTCTTTCTATCTCGTCATCACATTTCCTCTTCTTCAGTACCTTGTGTACTGCTGTCTCTCCATCCCCTCCCTCTCTTCCTGCCTCTGAGCCAATAGGCAACACAGAATGGAACCGGGCTCACTCAATTTCTGTTTTCGTTGTTGTTGGAACGCAGCCGCCCACGTGGTCAATGAAATGGGCGCATTCAAAGCTAATGGAAAACGTTTTGGAAAAGTTTACGTTAGCACTGTATCTCGTAATCTTAAGAAGTTTTTATAAATGCTATGCTTAGCTTGCATAGTCCATTGAGATCTCTGTCTGTTAGGCAAATGTGCCTGCAATGTACGCACGCACACATACACGTACACGCACGCACACACACACACACACACACACACACACACACACAGGTTATTTACATATATATTGTTAAGTAAACACAAGTAGTTATTCTAATCTTCTTTTCTCTCTCTCTTTTCTCCCCCGTGGTGCCATCAACTCTCTGAATGGGTCCATAAAGGTAAGAAATCCTCATTTTGCATGCATGGCGTCAGTGCATTGGGATAAGTCCTCTCTGGATAATTACTTTATGGGGGATGGGGGGCGGGGGGGAAGTAATTGGCAGAGGTCTCAAATCAGGCAAGTAAGCAAAACACGCTTATGGCGAGGGTTAAAGGAAATTAAGTAATACTTTCAAACTAAAGTAGCACTTGCTACAATGCTTGTTTTAGTTTTTTGTCTATTTGCATTGACAACATTAACAACCTCATGTAGAGATGGTGGGTGAAATATCATTTAACTGATTTACTACCGTGGTACAGCATTGGATGATGTGTGTTGGGATTTTTTGTTCATCATATTAACTGGCCTCCAAACGAGACGGGTCTACTCAGGGTCTTAATAGGATGCATAATAAAGTGATCCAATATCCTGAATGTTGTGTATGGGCTATAAAGAGTATTAAAAAATATCAAGAGTTTTTTACCTAAAGCAAATATGCCATTCCAACTGATGCAGGAGTAATACGATTAGGAGAAACTCTATTAATCCCTGAACAAAATGAAACTGAATGCAAATGAAACGAGTGAATAACACAATGGAATAATTAGAAATGTTGAAAAATTGGACGGTAGCACATACAGATTTCTAGGAAGAGGGCATTTTTGTTAAACTAATGTCATTTGGCAGTTATATTGGAAGTGATTATCCTGTATTCATTTCTTGTTTCTTGTACAAATTCTAAATCTATTGCCAGCCAAACCTTCATGATGCCATGCATGGAATCATTTCGATATATATTTTTTTCATCTCAAAGTAATCCTCTGTTGCCAAAACAATTTCAAATAACTTTTCTTGTACCCTATGGCTGTGAATCGCTCCAGGAGAATGAATAGCCGTTCATTCTGCCTTCTAGTTGATTCCACACATTGCATTGAGAAGCAGATTGCTTGGCCTGTCAAGGGACAGCCCCCCCCCCCTCCCCCCCCCCTTGCTCTCTCTTTCTGTCAGTGCCGTCTCGCCCAACCAATCCAACCTTATTGATTGCATAAATATTTCGATTGCCCTTATATTTATTCCTTTTTTTCCAGGAATAGCAAAACAAAAATAAAGAAATAAAAGAAAATCTGAACTTTCGAGCAACTCCCTGCGCGTATTTTCGCCAAACTTTTACCCAAATCAATTGAGACAATCCCTAAACAATAATGTATCCTGTTTGACAAGCGTCTTCTCTCTTAAGCCTTTAACTTGTATTCCTCGTGGTGTATTGATGAGCGTGCCATGCCGAGTTCGGCTCACCTATGGCAATTACAGAAGAGCGATCCTGTGAAGAGCCTTCACATCTCTGCCTTGTTGGTCTAATAAGAACAGCGTTGGTGTACTCAACCAAAATTCCAATATCAGCTTTCTAATATGTCTCTCTATATCTCTTTTTTCTACCCATACACACACACACACACACACACACACACACACACACACACACACACACCTTGCCTCTCCTCTCAAGATCTTTAATCCTCCCCTCCCTTTCTTCTTTACTCTCCTGCCATCTCATTGCCCTTATCTCATCTCCAGTCCTCCTCTCTCCCTGCCTCTCCTCTCCTATCCTTTCCTCTCCCAAACTATCATCCCTGTACCTCTCCTCTCCGATCATCTCCGCTCTTCCCCTCGTCCCGCCTCTCCTTTCCTCTGCTCTCCCGTCTCCTCTTCATTCCTCCCTCCTCTCTCCCTGGATCTTTATATATTATTCATGTATTCTCCTCTCCCCGCTCCTCTTTGCTCCCTGGAATCTCCTCTTGCATCAACTCCTTCATCCTTCTCCTCTTCTGTCCTGCTTCTCCCCGCCTCTGACTGAACCGCCTCGCCCTGTCCTCCCCTCCACCTCTCCTCTGCTCGCCGGCCCCTCCCTCCCCTCTTTACCTCCCATCGTCCTGCCTCTCCTCAACCTCTCCTCTCCTCGCCCTGCCCTCTCCTCAACCGCATCTCTCCTCCCCCCCCACCGCCTCCTCTCTCTCCTCAACCTCTCCCCACCTCACCGCCTCCTCCCTCCCCTCCGTACCTCTCCTTATCCTGCCCTCTCCTCCACCTCTCCTCTCCTCACGCCTCCTCCCTCCCCTCCGTACCTCTCCTTATCCTGCCCTCTCCTCCACCTCTCCTCTCCTCACGCCTCCTCCTTCCCCTCTGAGCCTCTCCTCTGCCCCCTGCCCTCGACTTCCCCTCCCCTGCTCCGCTCCTCTCCCCCCCGCCCCTCTAACCCCTCTGGACCTCTCCTTATCCTGCTCTCTCCTCAACCTCGCCTGCTCCTCTCTCCTCCTCTCCTCCACCTCTCCTCTCCCCACCCACCTCCTCCTCTCCTCGGCCCCTTTGCCCTCGACTTCCCCTGCTCCTCTCCTCTCCTCTCCGGGCCCTCGTTGCACCAGCCGGCGGTAACGAAGAGCTTGTTGAGCACAAGTGCTTTGTGGAGAGGTCAACCCAGGGAAGCCTCCCCAGCGAGGCTGCAGTGGGTAGCCCCGACTATGGGCAGCTGCTGTTCAGCCTGCTGTGATGTGTGGGCCTCTGAAACCAGCCGGCGTGCAAGGCCTAGTTTCCAGAACCCTCTGCTGCACTTTTACATCAACTTATTGGCTCTTTCAAAAAACATTGACAAACACGATTCCAGCAAACTTACCACCAGGGCACACGCTGGCTCTCCCTGTTGATTCAAATCATGTATTTTGAGTGACCTCATTGCTCTTTGCCATTTCCAGAAGCGGCAAGTGGGATCAAGTGAATGTTAAGAAAACAAAAGGGATGAATTAATACATTAGGTAATCATTTTATTTTTCCAAAAAGGAGAAAGCGTGACTTTTAATCCCCGTCTATTTATTCTTCTCCATCTATCCCCTTCGGGTTTGTTTCTATCGGCAGCCATGCCAACCAGAATAAATAGCACAACGCCAGCATGCTCTCTCTGTGCAGGGCCTTGATATGAACGCTAGCTCCTCCGTAATCCTCCGCTCTGTCTGCTACCTTATGCCGCTGCGGAAGGGAGCTATGGTGTTACCATCCCCGGCCTCATTCCCCACCCCCTCTTCCCCCCCCCTCCCTCACTGCCCCTCACCAGCCCCCCCCCCCCCTCTGGGGCTGGCGGTGAGGGCCTCTCTCACCACGGCCCGGCGTACGTCCACGTTGGTGCACACCGGGCTGAACGGAAAGCCTTCCTCGGCTGAAGGGAGCAGACGGGAGGGGGTTTTAGGATAAGCCCTTCCTTTCCCTCCTCTGTACTCAGAAGACAGATCCCCCCCCCCCCCCCCCCCAGACATCCCGAGACAATAAGTCAGTCTGGCCTCACAGAGGGTGGGAGGGGAGGCCGACAGAGAGACGGACAGAGAGGGAGAGAGAGAGAGAGAGAGAGAGAGAGTTCTGAGCCCTGGAAAAGAGTCGGGCGACGAGGGCCATATGGAAGGAATGGCCACTCTAATGACCATGCCTCTGCTTATTACCGACGTGATTACCGGCTATTCCCCTGGTTTTATCGCCAGTGCTAAACCTCATGGGCGATTTAACAGCTTGCGTGATGCGGACACAGAGAAAAGGAAACAAAGTCTGGCTCAGAAAACGCGCGGGGGAAGGTCACGGAGGGCCGTGGTGTGATGCGGGGGTAAACGGAGAGCCGCGTGCTCTCTTCTGTCATTTATCTATTCCTTTACTTATTCATTTCCTGTTTGTAACTTGCCACCGAGCCCTCCGTGCGTGCGCGCTTGCCCTGCGTGCGCGCTTGCCTTTTCTCTTTTATTTTTTATCTACTCGGAGGCGACCACTTACCATCGCAGTCTGCGACTAACGCCGGAATTATTCATGACCGCGGCGCCGGCGTGACAACAGGTTGGCAGAGAAGGAGCACGAGAGGAGTCAAACTGTTTGCCGCTGCAATTGTTTGCTGATGTGACCGAGAGCGGGACGTACGAGGCACGTGGCTCACCGAGGTGATAGCGTGAGAGTGTCGAGGTGTCCCTTAGCGAGACACCTAACCCTTTACTGCCCCCCCCCCCCCCCCCGGCGAGCCGGCTGTCGCCTTGCGTGGTTGACACCGCCGTTGGTGTGTGAATATCAACCAACGCTGTCAAGCGCTTGTGAGTGGCCGCTGGTTAGAAAAGCACTGCATAAATTCAGTCCATTCAACGTTCAAGTTCTCTCCTGTCCTTCCGACCACAGGGAGCGGCGCTGCCGCCGTGACTGGCTGCCATAGCTTCCTGCTTCCCCTGCATGTGTTCACCGTCTCAAGGGATGTCATTATCAATAATTAAGATATGGCAGACAAGGCTGCATCTGTTGCCAAAAGGCTGACGGGAGCACACACCAACACACACACAACGGCATCACTCACGCACATGCGTGGCGCGTGTGTGTGTGTGTGCGTGTGTGTGTGTGTGTGTGTGTGCGTGTGTGCGCGTGTGCGCGTGTGTGTGTGTGTGTGTGGCGGGGGTCGGGTGGGGGGCGTCTGGGAGGTTCTCCCCGTCGTTCATTAACCTTTCCCGGCTAAGACTCTTCAAGGCAGCGGGGATACGCGTGGCAAATAACGAGGCGTATTTGGGCCGAGGGTTGACGTGCTAAAGCACTAAAGTAATTAATGTATGTTTGCCAGCGCTCACATCTCCCGGAGAACCAGCGGCGCACGTAATCCCCGCCGCGGCTCCGCCTGCGCAAGCCGCCCGAGAATCAAGCAGTAGGGCTGACATTTGAATGCGGTTGTCGTTGGTGTAGTGGGTGTCCTGTAGAGCGCGGGGGGGGGGCGACACCCAGCTCCTCTGGGTTATTTGTGTCAAAGTGGCTATTGCTCCTTCCCTGCCGTGTATCATTGTTGTTATTAACAGACAGTGGTGTTGGGTCTTGAAAGGGACTGGGATTGCCGCAGCTGGGCCGCGTCGTTCTGGTATTTCGTTGCGGGTCAGTGGCCCGGTAATGGATGACATACACTACGTACACTCGGGGAGTTTGAATAGTGGATTGCCTGTCCTCAACAGGTAGGAAATGACATGTAAAAGCGCTCAAAAGAAGCACTTTCTCTCCGAGCTCAAAGGGGCAAATGTGTCGATTTTTTTGGAAGTGTTTGGTGCTTTGACCTACCGTAGCCTATCGTTCTCAAAGCGTGGCTAGGATTGCATTTTAGTCTTTTGGTTTTCTCACTTCACTATCCCGCCACTTTTCCAATTCTATAAGCGTCCTGACGAACCCCCCACACCTGGCATCGTTAGCCTTCTCGTGAAAAGGGGGCAAATTAATTATGGGCCAGGACCGAAGCCAAGGAGCCACTGTATCAATAATTAAGCGGCATTAAAAGATCAAGCTGATATAATGTGTGGTCGCTTTCCTTTCTCTATCTGCGGGTAAAAGTGGGGAGCAATTACGGCCTGGCCCCCTGACCGCTCTGCCCTAATGAAAGACTCCATCCCCTCCCCGCCTTCTCTCCCAGCATTCAAAGCCACGTTGCGGGCGGCTATTCTCCCCCGAAAAGGTTACCGGTCTGACCTTGATAATGGCATTCCTCATAATTAACCGCGACTTTTCTAGACTCAACCCCCCCATTGTGTTCTATAATTGATATTCTATACTTTGCTTGTCTAGCGGGCGACAAGGCAACGGCTGGCGATGAATACCTCGGCCTCCGTCCAGAGTGGCATTTCTTTTCTTTCCGCGGTTCAAGTGAAAGATAATAACGCTCCAGCGAAATATGAAGTTTTAAATATCGTCAGGCGTTAATGACGATGGCTCTTTTTCCGAGGTGGCCTTTCAGAACAAAGTAATGTTTTGTTTCCAGGTCACATCTGTCCAGAGCAACAGTGTTGAAGAATACCAAGTGACAAAAGCTTCCTCGAGATTGCGAGCTGTCTGGGAAAGAAGCGGTCTGCTCGATCGCTTCGTTAATGAGCCGGATAAAAGAATCGTTAGGGACGACAATGAAAATGTTTCCATATTTTGAAGCAGAAAAAAACCCACCCCAGCTAACGAGGGCTTTTATACGCCAGGCTCTAGTTTGTAGGGCTGCCCCCCCGCTAATAGTTGACAAACCATTAGTCGACCAAGTTTTCATTAGTCACTCAGGATGCTTTTATCCCTGAGCGGTTTGGGCCGTTTTAATCGAAGCCCGGAGCCTTCCTGGTCTTTCCGGCGTGTTTCAAACCACTTTGTCGAACAGCCTTAATAGACAGCCGACATAGTGCGTGTGCTTACATTTTTTTTTTATTTTAAAGGCTCATTATTATGGTTTTGAATATTTTATAACACTCACTCAGCCCTGGAATCTAAATAATTTCATGAACCCAACATTTTTATTAAACTAGAACGATTAGTCGCCTATCGGCTCGCGATTACGACTAACGGTCGGCTAACAGAGTCTTTAGTCAGAGGCGGGGCTAGTCGTTTGGGAGCTGGGATTCATTGCGTCTTGTGTACCTTTTCTGCCAGCTCAAGGCCACAAAGTTATGGGCCGAACGGGGGAAGTACGCCTATACTTAGCAGGTACAGGAGGGCAACAAAACACGGGCTGAAACGGCACATCAGTCAGCCGCAGGAAGCCTATTGATTGGAGGACCTTCTGGCAGAGATTTATGTCCCCTATCTTTCTTCCATTTGAAGGGAGGGGTGTCAGGGAGTGACAGAGTTATGTACAAGTCCTCCACTTGATTGGTGACCCCATGTTCAGTTGGGTCCCTCCCCAACCCCCCCTGTTCTGTCCACAAACACATATAGATAAAATAAACTAGGTGTAGGGTAGCATTGCGTGTAAATGGTAAATGTAACTGTAGTATATATATTTATATATATATATATATATGAATCTCATGTTAATCAAGAGAGGCTCTCAGAATGGTAGTGTTGATTTCTTTGGAAGATAAGCCCCTGATGAAGATAATATCCTTCTGTGGTCAGGGCTGGGGACCAGCTCTCCCGTTACCATCACCTTGATTAAATCCTGCATCTTTAAAGAGGCTTCGGTGCCATCCTGATGCGGAGGTACAGAACCAAATAAAAGGTTGCCATTTTTCAGCCATGATTGCTTTATTGAAGCTGGCAGCGTTGACCGTTGGCGGCAGACTTTTCTTTTTTTTTTCATGCCTGCTCCACTAAATTAGATCAAAACAGAAGAAATAAAGGAGGTCTGCATATTTGGTTTCAGCATGTGCGTGCGCGTGTGCTGTGTGCAGCCACTCCCTTTGTCAATCCCTCAGTGACCCGTAAATAAATCAGCAGAATGAATCCCTATAAATGTTTCTTGTCATTGTGGTAATCAAGCATTCTTTCCCGTAAACACTGCAAACGACATGCTGGCATGAGTATGCTTTTCTTTTTTTCCTGCCCTCTTTCCCCCTCATATCAATTTCCCCAGGCCTGAGCATGGCAGTCTGTCTTGGTGGTGGTGGGGGAGGTGGAGGCGGTGGCGGCGGTGGCGGTGGTGGTGGTGGTCGGGGTGGAGGAGGGAGGGCAGGGTGGAGGCTGGGTGAGGAGAGCTATCTAGGGCTCTGATGCATTTTGCGCTGGGCTCCCTGCAATTCAGTCTGCTGATGGAGAGGTCTGATAAGTGAACCGGCTCTCCCTGGTCTAGGCGGCAGCGGCGGCGGCGGCGGCGGCGGTGGGAGCGAACACTTCACTCTCTCCATGCTCTGGATAGCTTTCCTCAAAGCCTGGAGGGACTGTGTTTATGAAGGCATTCGGTATACTTTGTTTATGTGGGGGTGGACGTTTTATTCTGATTTATCAGTCTTACTCCATCTAATCTTGGGAGTTGTGTCTTTTGCTTCCCTTATTTTTTTCCGCCAATCTGACTGGAGACACATTCGCCTCATGGAGGAAGTTTCATCGCTGGCGGTGGGGTTGATATTGGTGCTGTAGCATAAGGCATGGCCAGTGTCCAATCTGCGCCATTTCTTAAGAACCGCACCAGTTTATCCCTGAATGATCGCACACATCGGACATTCCATCTGTCTTTAACGTCTGTCTCAATCACCCTACTGCCTCATGCTCCAAATGACTTTTATTGCTCGACTACGATTGATTAAAACTCGGTAGCATCGCTAAGGTGTATTGGCAGCCAGAGTTTATTTCCGTGTGCCTTTGCCAGCCTCTATCTGTCTTCCGGTAGTTGGTGGGAAAGAGAAACCGTGACGAACGAAACCCAATTAAAAATGTGACATTTTATTTGTATGCAAATGCCGACGAATGTGATATTGAAGTCTAATTGAAGAGGTTCGTTAGGCAGGTACAAACAACGCAGAGCTTGGTGATTACGTTTCATCTCAATACGGGTCTAATCGAGATGCAGTCGCATTTTCTCGTGTGTGACGATGTGAATGTGCTGCGTAAGCCGTACGCAACGGACGGATCGCACATTTCTACACACACCATTTCCCAGTCCGGTCGGATTGTTTTCCTCCCGGTTTGAACTTGGCATGGTGTGTGACGAGCACACATGACCTCAACCACAACGTACAATCATCCACCCACATGGCCGTTTGAGCGAAACGTTAACCCAACGCAATAGGGTGGAATCATCAGCCAGAAACCGAGACAGACAAACACTTCAGCGGACTGCTGGGGACGAAAACAGAAAACCAGAAGCCAGCACTGCACTACTGGCGACAACATGACACACACTAAATCTATTAAGTACTGCACTTCACGTGTTGGCACAGCCAGCGGCCTCCACACAGCTGGTCTTTGAATGGTGTCCTGGAAAGCCGACGCGTGTCCTGTTTGTTTGTGTTTTCCTCCCCCCCCCCCCCCCCTCGTTTGAGTTTGCCTGCCCGTGACTAAGCCCCCGGTGTCACGGCGCGTATACCTTTATCCGTCCAATCACACGTGTGCACTTCAGAGTTTAAGCCAATTAGCAGGG